>NC_041381.1:500842718-500850821 GCF_002162155.2 Triticum dicoccoides
CAATCTCAGATTCATCTATTCAACCAACACAAAGTACTTCAAAGAGTGCCCCAAAGTTTCTACCGGAGAGTCAAGAACGTGTGCCAACCCCTATGCATAGGTTCATGGGCGGAACCCGCAAGTTGGTCACCAAAACATACATCAAGAGGCACATGATATCCCATTGTCACCACAAATAAGCACGGCAAGACATACATCAAGTGTTCTCATAAAAGACTCAATCCGATAAGATAACTCAAAAGGGGATACTCAATTCATCACAAGAGAGTAGAGGGGGAGAAACATCATAAGATCCAACTACAATAGCAAAGTTCGGGATACATCAAGATCGTGCCATAGAGGGAACACGAGAGAGAACACGAGAGAGAGAGATCAAACACATAGCTACTAGTACATACCCTCAGCCCCGAGGGTGAACTACTCCCTCCTCGTCATGGATAGTGCCGGGATGATGAAGATGGCCACCGGTGAAGGTTCCCCCCTCCGGCAGGGTGCCGGGAAGGGCTCCCGAGAGGTTTTTGGTGGCTACAGAGGCTTGTGGCGGCGGAACTCCTGATCTATCTTGATATTCGATAGTTTTAGGGTACGAGGGAATATATAGGCAAAAGAAGTCAGTCGGGGGTGCTCGAGGGGCCCACGAGATAGGGGGTGCGCCCTATAGGGGGGGGGGCGCCCTCCTATCTCGTGGAGTCCTCGAGTATCTTCTGACTTGAACTCCACGTCTCCAGGATGATATTCTTCCAAAAAATCACGTTGCCGAAGGTTTCATTTCGTTTGGACTCCGTTTGATATTCCTTTTGTTCGAAATACTGAAACAGGCAACAAAACAGCAATATGGGCTGGGCCTCCGGTTAATAGGTTAGTCCCAAAAGTAATATAAAAGTGTATAATAAAACCCATAATCATTCAAAACAGGTAATATAATAGCATGGAACAATCAAAAATTATAGATACGTTGGAGACGTATCAAGCATCCCCAAGCTTAATTCCTGCTCGTCCTCGAGTAGGTAAATGATAAAAACAGAATTTTTGATGCGGAATGCTACCTAGCATGATTCTTAATGTAATTTCTCTTTATTGTGGCATGAATGTTCAGATCCAAATGATACAAAATAAAAGGTTATATTGACATAAGAAATAGTAATACTTCAAGCATACTAAGGAAAGTAATCATGTCTTCTCAAAATAACATGTCCAAAGAAAGTTATCCCTACAAAATCATATAGTCTGGCTGTTGCTCTATCTTCATCACACAAAGTATTTAATCATGCACAACCCCGATGACAAGCCAAGCAATTGTTTCATACTTTAATAATCTCAAACTGTTTCAACTTTCACGCAATACATGAGCGTGAGCCATGGACATAACACTATATGTGGAGTGGAATGGTGGTTGTGGAGAAGACAAAAAGGAGAAGATAGTCTCACATCAACTAGGCGTATCAACGGGCTATGGAGATGCCCATTAATAGATATCAATGTGAGTGAGTAGGGATTGCCATGCAACGGATGCACTAGAGCTATAAATATATGAAAGCTCAACAAAAGAAACTAAGTGGGTGTGCATCCAACTTGCTTGCTCACGAAGACCTAGGGCACTTTTGAGGAAGCCCATCATTGGAATATACAAGCCAAGTTCTATAATGAAAAATTCCCACTAGTATATGAAAGTGACAACATATGAGACTCTCTATCATGAAGATCATGGTGCTATTTTGAAGCACAAGTGTGGAAAAAGAGATAGTAGCATTGTCCCTTCTCTCTTTTTCTCTCATTTTATTTTCTTTTCCTTTTTTTTCCTTTTCTTTTCTTTTCTTTGGCCTTTTTTTGGCCTTTCTCTTTTTTTCCTTTTTTTTTCTTTTTGTAAAGTTCGAAGTCTCATCCCGACTTGTGGGGGAATCATAGTCTTCATCATCCTTTCCTTACTAGGACAATGCTCTAATAATGAAGATCATCACACTTTTATGGATTTACAACTCAAGAATTACAACTCAAAGCTAGAACAAGATATGACTCTATGTGAATGCCTCCGGCAGTGTAACGGGATATGCAATGAATCAAGAGTGACATGTATGAAAATTATGAAGGTGGCCTTGCCACAAGTACAATGTCAACTACATGATCATGCAAAGAGCAATATGACAAAAGTAATGTGTGTCATATGAACGGAACGGTGGAAAGTTGCATGGCAATATATCTCGGAATGGCTATGGAAATGCCATAATAGGTAGATGTGGTGGCTGTTTTGAGGAAGGTATATGGTGGGTGTATGGTACCGGCGAAAGTTGCGCGGCACAAGAGAGGCTAGCAATAATGGAAGGGTGAAAGGGTGCGTATAATCCATGGACTCAACATTAATCAAAAGAACTCATGCACTTGTGGCAAAAATTTAGAAGTCATCAAAAACCAAAGCACTACGCGCATGCTCCTAGGGGGATAGATTGGTAGGAAAAGACCATCACTCGTCCCCGACCGCCACTCATAAGGAAGACAATCAATAAATAAAATTGTGCTCCAACTTCATCACAAAGCGGTTCACCATACGTGCATGCTAAGGGAATCACAACCCTTAACACAAGTATTTTTCATAATCACCTCAACTAGCATGACTCTAATATCACTACCTCCATATCTCAAAACAATTATTAAGCATCAAGTTGATCATAGCATCCAATTCACTTTCTATGATAGTTTTTATTATACCCAACTTGGATGCTCATCATTCTAGAACCAACTTTGAAACCATAGAAAATACCATGCTGTACTAAAAGACTCTCAAAATAGTATAAGTGAAGCATGAGAGACTAGCAATTTCTACAAAATATAACCACCGCCATGCTCTAAAAGATATAAGTGATGCACTAGAGCAAATGACAAACTACTTCAAAAGATATAAGTGAAGATCAAAGAGTAGCTAAATAATTATGCAACTATGCAAAAACTCTCTCTCATTAAATAATTTCAGATCTTGGTATCTTATTCAAACAGCAAGCAAAGCAAAATAAAATGACAATGCAAGGATATCACAACTCATGTGAAGAAGCAAAAACTTAGGCTCAACCGATACTAACCGATTGTGGTTGAAGAAGAAAGGTGGGATGCCTAACGGGGCATCCCAAGCTTAGATGCTTGAGACTTCTTGGAATATTATCTTGGGGTGCCTTGGGCATCCCCAATCTTGAGCTTTTGTGTCTCCTTAATTCCTCTCATATCATGGTTTCTCTTTTTATCAAAAGCTTCATTCACAACAAACTCATCAAGAACTCGTGAGATAGGTTAGTATAAACCAATGCAAAACCATATCATCTTCTACTATAACAAATCACTAACATTATTATTCAACATTGAATACTAAATGTATCTGCATATTTAATACTCCTATCCTCAAATAGAATCATTAAGCAAGCAAACATATGCAAACAATGCAAACATAACAGCAATCTGCCAAAACAGTACAGTCTGTAAAGAATGCAAGAGTAACAATACTTCCCTGACTCCAAAAATTATGAACTAAAATTCCCACTGTAATGAATTTATCAGAGCTCAATATGCAAAAATATTCAACATTATACCATTCTTTTAATTTTTCTAGGGAATTTTTGCAACAGCGGTAAACTTTCTGTTTTCAAACAGCAACATGTATACTAGCAAAATAAGCATGGTAAAGGCTATCATTGACATTTTTATTGAAACTAAAGATGCAAAACATTATTCTAACTAACAGCAAGCAAACACTAATAAAATAAAATGACGCTCCAAGCAAAACACATATCATGTGGTGAATAAAAATATAGCTCCAAGTAAAGTTACTGATGAACGAAGACGAAAGAGGGGATGCCATCCGGGGCATCCCCAAGCTTAGGCTCTTGGTTGTCCTTGAATATTACCTTGGGGTGCCTTGGGCATCCCCAATCTTAGGCTCTTTCCACTCCTTATTCCATAGTCCATCGAATCTTTACCCAAAACTTGAAAATTCCAACCACACAAAACTCAACACAAAACTCGTAAGCTCCGTTAGTATAAGAAAATAAATCACCACTTAGGTACTGTAATGAACTCATTATAAATTCATATTGGTGTAAAACCTACTGTATTCCAACTTATCTATGGTTCATACCCTCCGATACTACTCATAGATTCATCAAAATAAGCAAACAACACAATGAAAACAGAATCTGTAAAAAAGCAGAACAGTCTGTAGTAATATGTATCAAACGTATCCTTCTGGAACTCCAAAAATTATGAAATAAATTGCTGTACCTGATGAATTTTTCTATTAATCATCTGCAAAAAGAATAAACCTAAAATCACTCTCCAGTAAAAAATGGCAGCCATTCTCGTGAGTGCAAAAGTTTCTGTTTTCTACAGCAAGATCACATAAACTTCACCCAAGTCTTCCCAAAGGTTCTACTTGGCACTTTATTGAAACAAAAGCTATAAAACAAGATTACTACAGTAGCATAATAATTTGTACACACAAAAACAGTAAGGGTAAATATTGGGTTATCTCCCAATCAAGCGCTTTTCTTTAATGCCTTTTTAGCTAGGCATGATGATGACAATGATGCTCACATAAAAGATAAGAATTGAAACATAACGGGAGCATCATGAAGCATATGACTAGCACATTTAAGTCTAACCCACTTCCTATGCATAGGGATTTTGTGAGAAAACAACTTATGGGAACAATAATCAACTAGCAAAGGAAGGTAAAACAAGCATAGCTTCAAAACTTTAAGCACAAAGAGAGGAAACTTGATATTATTGCAATTCCTACAAGCATATGTTCCTCCCTCATAATAATTTTCAGTATCATCATGAATGAAATCAACAATATAACCAGCACCTAAAGTATTCTTTTCATGATCTACAAGCATAGAAAATTTACTACTCTCCACATAAGAAAATTTATTCTCATCAATAGTAGTGGGAGCAAACTCAACAAAATAACTATCATGTGAGGCATAATCCAATTGAAAACTAAAATCGTGATGACAAGTTTCATGGTTATCATTATTCTTTATAGCATACAAGTCATCACAATAATCATTATAGATAGCAACTTTGTTCTCATAATCAATTGGAACCTCTTCCGAAATAGTGGAATCATCACTAAATAAAGTTGACACTCTTCCAAATCTACTTTCATGTTCATCACAATAAGATTCAACATCCTCCAAAATAGTGGGATCAATACTACCTAAGTTGACACTCTTCCAAACCCACTTTCATCAATATAATCATCATAAATAGGAGGCATGCTTTCATCATAATAAATATTCTCATCAAAACTTGGGGGACAAAAAATATCATATTCATCAAACATAGCTTCCCCAAGCTTGTGGCTTTGCATATCATTAGCATCATGGATATTCAAGGAATTCATACTAACAACATTGCAATCATGCTCATCATACAAAGATATAGTACCAAACATTCTAATGCATTCTTCTTCTAGCACTTGAGCACAATTTTCCCTTCCATCATTCTCACGAAAGATATTAAAAAGATGAAGCGTATGAGACAAACTTAACTCCATTTTTTTGTAGTTTTCTTTTACAAACTAAACTAGTGATAAAACAAGAAACAAAAAGATTCGATTGCAAGATCTAAAGATATACCTTCAAGTACTACCTCCCCGGCAACAGCGCCAGAAAAGAGCTTGATTTCTACTACACAACCTTCTTCTTGTAGACGTTGTTGGGCCTGCAAGTGCACAGGTTTGTAGGACAGTAGCAAATTTCCCTCAAGTGGATGACCTAAGGTTTATCAATCCGTAGGAGGCGTATGATGAAGATGGTCTCTCTCAAGCAACCCTGCAACCAAATAACAAAGAGTCTCTTGTGTCCCCAACACACCCAATACAATGGCAAATTGTATAGGTGCACTAGTTCGGCGAAGAGATGGTGATACAAGTGCAATATGGATGGTAGATAAAGGTTTTTGTAATCTGAAATTATAAAAACAGCAAGGTAACAAATGATAAAAGTGAGCGTAAACGGTATTGCAATGATAGGAAACAAGGCCTAGGGTTCATACTTTCACTAGTGCAAGTTCTCCCAACAATAATAACATAGATAGATCATATGACAAGCCCTCAACATGTAACAAACAATCACTCCAAAGCCACTAATAGCGGAGAACAAAGATAGAGATTATGGTAGGGTACGAAACCACCTCAAAGTTATTCTTTCGGATCGATCTATAAAAGAGTTCGTACTAGAATAACACCTTAAGACACAAATCAACCAAAACCCTAATGTCACCTAGATACTCCATTGTCACCTGAAGTATCCGTGGGCATGATTATATGATATGCATCACACAATCTTAGATTCATCTATTCAACCAACACAAAGTACTTCAAAGAGTGCCCCAAAGTTTCTACAGGAGAGTCAAGAACGTGTGCCAACCCCTATGCATAGGTTCATGGGCGGAACCCGCAAGTTGGTCACCAAAACATACATCAAGAGGCACATGATATCCCATTGTCACCATAGATAAGCACGGCAAGACATACATCAAGTGTTCTCATAAAAGACTCAATCCGATAAGATAACTCAAAAGGGGAAACTCAATTCAACACAAGAGAGTAGAGGGGGAGAAACATCATAAGATCCAACTACAATAGCAAAGCTCGGGATACATCAAGATCGTGCCATAGAGGGAACACGAGAGAGAACACGAGAGAGAGAGAGAGATCAAACACATAGCTACTGGTACATACCCTCAGCCCCAAGGGTGAACTACTCCTTCCTCATCATGGATAGCGCCGGGATGATGAAGATGGCCACCGGTGAAGGTTCCCCCCTCCGGCAGGGTGCCGGGAAGGGCTCCCGAGAGGTTTTTGGTGGCTACAAAGGCTTGCGGCGGCAGAACTCCCGATCTATCTTGATATTTGATAGTTTTAGGGTACGAGGGAATATATAGGCGAAAGAAGTCGGTCGGGGGGTGCTCGAGGGGCCCACAAGACAGGGGGCACGCCCTACAGGGGGCGCGCACCCTCCTATCTCGTGGAGTCCTCGAGTATCTTCTGACATTAACTCCACGTCTCCAGGATGATATTCTTCCAAAAAATCATGTTGCCGAAGGTTTCATTCCGTTTGGACTCCGTTTGATATTCCTTTTCTTTGAAATACTGAAACATGCAATAAAACAACAATATGGGCTGGGCCTCCGGTTAATAGGTTAGTCCCAAAAGTAATATAAAAGTGTATAATAAAACCCATAATCATTCAAAAGAGGTAATATAATAGCATGGAACAATCAAAAATTATAGATACGTTGGAGACGTATCACAGGGGCGCGCCCAGTAAGGGTGGGAGCCCCCCACCCTCGTGGCCAGGGTGTGGGCCCCCTCGTGTACTTCTTCCGCTCAATAGTTATAATTAATTCCAAAAATGACTTTCATGGAATATCAGGGCTTTTGGAGCTGTGCAGAATAGGTCTCCAATATTTGCTCCTTTTCCAGCCAGAATCCCAACTGCCGGCATTCTCCCTCTTCATGATAAACCTTGTGAAATAAGAGAGAATAGCCATAAGTACTGTGACATAATGTGTAATAACAGCCCATAATGCAATAAATATCGATATAAAAGCATGATGTAAAATGGACGTATCAACTCCGCCAAGATTAGACCTCGCTTGTCCTCAAGCGGAAGCCGATAACGAGAACTATTTCCACATGTTTAGAGATAGAGGTGTCGATAAAAATAAAATACGGACATGAGGGCATCATGATCATTCTTATAACACCAACATATATAGATTTTGTCATATGATTTCTTATGCTCAAGTAACAATCTATTCACAATGTCGAGTATGGTTCAGAAACTTCATTGAGAACTAACAAACTATAATCTCAGTCATTGAAGCAATTGAAATTTATCATAACATCAGAAAGAGTCAAGAATAGAGCTTTTCAGCAAGTCCACATACTCAATTATCATATAGTCTTCTACAATTGCTAACACTCACGTAATACTTATGGTCATGGAGTTTTAATCGGACACTGAGAAAGATAGGGGCTTATAATTCGCCTCCGAACGTATTCACCTTTGGGTGATGTCAACAATAATGTTCATGCTAACTTACATCCAATTG
>NC_041381.1:500851440-500900799 GCF_002162155.2 Triticum dicoccoides
GAGGTGCTTGCCAAAGGATAAAATGAAAAAGGGAAAGGTGAAGTTCACCTTGACTCTTGCAAAAAGTAAAAGACATAAAGTAAAAGATAGGCCCTTCGCAGAGGGAAGCATAGGTTGTCATGTTCTTTTAGGGTTGGATGCACAAAATCTTAATGCAAAAGAACGTCACTTTATATTGCCACTTGTGATATGAACCTTTATTATGCAGTCCGTCGCTTTTATTACTTCCATATCACACGATCGTATAAAGCTCATTTTATCTGCACTAATAAGTCATACATATTTAGGGAGCAATTTTATTGCTTGAAACATGACAACTTACTTGAAGGATCTTATTCAGTCCATATGTAGGTATGGTGGACTCTCATGGCAAAACTGGGTTTAAGGATATTTGGAAGGACAAGTAGTATCTCTACTTGGTGCAAGGAATTTGGCTAGCATGAGGGGGAAAGGCAAGCTCAACATGTTGGAGGATCCATGACAATATACTTTAACTGAGATGTGAGAAAGCATAACCCATTACATTGTCTTCCTTGTCCAACATCAACTCTTTAGCATGTCATACTTTAATGAGTGCTCACAATCATAAAATATGTCCAAGATAGTATATTTATATGTGAAAACCTCTCTGTCGGTGTCAAAACTGGCGGATCTCGGGTAGGGGGCCCCGAACTGTGCGTCTAGGCGGATGGTAACAGGAGACAAGGGACACGATGTTTTTACCCAGGTTCGGGCCCTCTCGATGGAGGTAAAACCCTACTCCTGCTTGATTAATATTGATGATATGGGTAGTACAAGAGTAGATCTACCACGAGATCGGAGTGGCTAAACCCTAGAATCTAGCCTATGGTATGATTGTTGTTTTTTCCTATGGACTAAAACTCTCCGGTTTATATAGGCACCGGAAAGGGCTAGGGTTACACAGAGTCGGTTACAATGGGAGGAGATCTTCATATCGTATCGCCAAGCTTGCCTTCCACGCCAAGGAAAGTCCCATCTGGACACGGGACGGAGTCTTCAATCTTGTATCTTCATAGTCCGGGAGTCCGGCCGAAGGTCATAGTCCGGCCATCCGGACACCCCCTAATCCAGGACTCCCTCAGTATCCCCTGAACCAGGCTTCAATGACGACAAGTCCGGCGCGCAAGTTGTCTTCGGCATTGCAAGGCGGGTTCTCCCACAAATTCTCTGTATCCATCGAATAGTGTCCGGCTTCTAGTGCGTGCTTCCCTCCTCTGCTTCTGTGCCCCATAATGACCATCTTCCACGTGTCAAACGAATGCGAAAAGCCAGGGGATTTTTTCAGTTACCCCCCTGGTTGCGTTAACGAACCGCCCATAAAAGAGACGGGGATTTAGATCCAATTCACACCATCTTCCCTCTGTGAGATTTCATCAGAGTCCCTTCGACAGAGATCCATTCCACCATGGCCGGTCAGTGCAGCTCCTCCTCTCGCCCCTCCAGCGCTCGGCCCGGAGATTGGGGGCGGTGTTCCATCCGGCATAGCGAGCTAGTAGTGCTTCAGTCCAAGGGGCTTATCCCCCCAGCATATATGGTCCCAGTTCGAGCCGGGATTGCTACCTACAGCGACGGAGAGCAGGCGGAGAGCATCCCCAATCCCTCTCGAGGAGAGCGGGTATGCCTAGTCCCTTATTTGATGAGAGGACTCGGATTTCCAATTCATCCGTTTCTTCGAGGGTTGCTGGAGTTCTACGGCCTCCAGCTACACAACCTCACGCCCGCCTCCATTCTGCACATTGCGGGCTTCGTGGCCCTCTGCGAGCTGTTCTTGGGTGTTGAGGCCCATTTCGCTCTGTGGAAGAGGTTGTTTTGCCTTGTGCCTCGTTCTCAGGAGGGGTCTATTTATCAAGTGGGCGGAGCCGAACTATGGCGCATCGCCGAGACCGGATATCTATCCGGCACCCCAAAGAGGGTGTCCGAAGACTGGCCCTCGGAATGGTTTTATATAGATGGCGTCCCCCTGCCGGACCCTGTACGGATCGGCCTCCCCGAGTTCAATAATGCCCCGTTGAAGAAGCGCCTGAGTTGGCACCCATGGAACCCTCAGAGGGAAGCTGACAGGGATGTCCTGTACCTGATGAGCCAGATAAGGTTGTTGGCTCATTCCGGACTGACCATGATCAAGGTCATGGCCATATGCATCACGCGAGGGGTGCAGCCGCTTCAATGTGGGATTTCAACGGGGAGGATGATGCTACCCGGTGCGGTCTCAAGGGGCCAGATTCGGCCGCCACTTTAACGAGAATCTTATCCGCTTTGTACAAGGGGGAAGAGGAAGAACTCCTCCGCGTCAACCCGGAAGGCGGATTTTCAATGTACAATCCTCCTAGTTGGGTGAGCGGACACTTTCACTTGCCTATCCATTTTCGAAATTCCCGTAGTTGAGTATTTTAGACTAGTAATGTTTAAACGCAGGAGCTGCGCCAGGCTGTGAAGGAAATAAATAGCTCTGCTCCACAACCCGAGGATCCGGAACGGTCCCTCGATCCGGACTCCCAAGAAGATCCGGACTTATGCGTGGAGTTGGTTGATGGAGTATTTCATCAATTGAGCAAGGATAACTCTTCAGTGGCCATCACGGCCGACTATCCCGAACTACTTCCAGCCTCCAAGGTAACTAAGACCGAAGTCCCAGTATTCTCATGTTTTATCTTGCATGCCGTGCACTAACAACGTTTCGCAGGGTAAATCCTTGAGGCGGAAGGCCGAGCCCACGGTGGGCAGCCAACAAGGGCCGCTGAAACCAGGCAGGCCAAAAAGAAGTGCCGACCAGATCGAGATTACGGTGCAATGGTATGGTGTGAGGATTTAACGCCTAGGGTTTATGCCCTTGAGTCCTACTAATGCTCATGATTTTCTTAGAAAGAAGAGAGCCCGCCGGACTATGTTCGCCGACCAAGGTTCGAGGCCGGGTCCGGAAGCGGAGGCGGACACGGGACGCGCCTCGGGCGCTCCTCCGACAGAGGGCGCCGACGGGCTATCTGCTACTAATTCAGAGGTGGAGAGTGCCCTAAACCACAGGCGTCACTGGACTGTTCTCCGTGACGCGTGTTTTTCCCCAGAGGTGTTGGACGCCTTTAATACAGGAGATGCGTATCTCTGTGCTGCTCAAAATGGTCTAGCCAGAGCCACGGAGCAATATGTGAAAGACATACAGGTGAGTAGAATTGAAGGTTATATATGTCAGTAGCCCCCGAGACTTGAAACAGTGAAGATAACTGTTTGAAGGATCATGTGCTATGTAGTGTCTTACAAAGAAGAACACGCAATTGTCCCAGGAGCTCAAAGAGTGCAAGGCTCAGCTCGAGGCCGCATTGGCCGCTTCAGAGAATGTCAAGGGGACGCCCGCAGGTAATATGTGCTTCAAAAGGTACCTCCGTTTTGTACTGCGGCAGGCGTGCAACCCTGACTATAATAATGCAGATGAGGCCGGAGCAAATCCGGACCAGCAACAACTCCTACGCCAACTGAAGGCTGGCGAGAACATGCTGACGAGGGTGAGGCAAGAGAAGAACAAGCTTCAAGATGCCAATACCCAGCTAGGCGAGGAACTGAAAGATGTTCGCATTCAGCTGTCTTCTGCCGTAAAGGAGAATCGGCGACTTCGACGCGGCATTTTTAGTAAGTGCTTGAACGAATCTTCGAAAAAAGAATTCGGCAAGGAAGTCGATTGACAGAGCTATGTCTGTAGGTCTGCTGACGGGTCATCCGGCGGAGGAAATGCCCGGTTCATCGGGAGACCATCTTCCCGAGCTGTTGCAACTACACGAACGAGTTCGGCAGGCAATGCGAGGCGTCATCCAGGCTATGTGGCCATCCCTCTCCTGCCCGAAGGCCTTGAGGAGCTTGCCAAGAAGCTAGAGGGAGTGCGGCAACGCTTCCGGTTATGGAAGATATCGGCTTGCCGTCAAGGTGCCAGGGAGGCCTGGGCCATGGTGAAGACTCGGTACATGAAGGCTGACCCAAACCACATGGCCGAGGTCGGCCCTATAGGTCCGGACGGAAAGGAGATCCCGGTCATCTTGGCCTATGGCCAGGTGGAGCTGGCTGCAAAGTATTCCCAACAGGACTGTAAATTAGACCGCCAGTTAGATGACATCGAAGAAGAATATGCCGAGTCGGATTGACTATGTAAAAAATGACATAAAAATGTCCTCTAGCCGGATTGTAGATCGTTTGTCATTGCGGACCTTTTCGCTTCGACCTCTAGACCCTATAGTCCAGAGTGTGTCCGAATACCCTCTTGGTTATGTAAGAACCGGGGCATGCATGGAGAGAAGGCGTAGGGGTCATAAGTGCTTTAGCAGACAAGTACCCACCTAGTTATGTTATATTACATGGTTAGTAAGAAACATCTTCCAGAGAGAATAGTTCCGTTAGGGGTTCCTTTCACTGGGAGGCATGCCCTAAAGTGCATGTCCGAACTGCCAGAAAGAGCAAAAAAGCATCTGGGGGCAAAAAAGTAAATACGAAAGATCATCTTTTAGCTCACCGACCGAATATTCCCTTAAGAACGCTAGCTTTCGGCTTCACCCAGTCTGAGGTACACATCCGGCTGACCCGGCAGTAACAATCGCAGAGGTGCTCCCTTTACCACCTAGCCGAACGAATGGGAACGTAGGGGTAAGCACAGGGGCCAGGCAACCCAGCTTTGCCAAAACTTAAGTCATATCGATGCATATAATGGTGTATAAAAGGTTCATGCGGAAGCATTACACATGTTTTGGGCGTGAGGCCCATTTTATATAAACTTCTTGGTAGAGAAGCCCCCAGGTATTGTGAGCGCAGGTAGCGCGTTGGGTGCGTGCGAATATTGCACATGCGAGCCCCTAAGGGCTTGTGAGAAAAAGGGGGAGGGAGAAGGAACAAAATCCCGGACTGCCAAAAATAAAAACAAAAAATAAAACAAAGGGACGAGGGAAGGAGACGAACACGGAGTCCGGCGCTAGGCGTAGAACCTTCGTAGGCGTGCTGCATTCCATGGGTTCGGCTCGAGTCGGTTGTCCGATGCGCCTCGCAGACGGTATGCTCCGCCGGTCAGTACTTGGTCGATGATGAAGGGCCCTCCCATTTGGGCTTTAATTTATCCTTTTTCTTGTCCGGCAGGCGTAGAACTAGTCCGTCAATGTTATACGTTTTGGCCCGTACTTCTCTGCTTTGATATCTTCGAGCCTGCTGTTGATAGAATGCGGAACGAGCCTTTGCCACATAGCGCTCCTCCTCCAATGCATCCAAGCTGTCCTGCCGATCGAGCTCGGCTTCTCTTTCTTCGTACATGCGCACTCGAGGTGAGTCATGGATCATGTCGCATGGCAGTACTGCCTCTGCGCCGTATACCATAAAAAATGGTGTGAATCCGGTAGTGCGATTCGGCGTGGTCTGCAGCCCCCAGAGTACGGAGTCAAGCTCCTCTACCCAGTGCGTGTTAGATTCCTTGAGGGATCGCACTAGTCTGGGTTTGATGCCGCTCATAATGAGACCGTTGGCCCGTTCGACTTGACCATTAGTTTGAGGGTGATAGACTGAAGCGTAGTCGAGCTTGATGCCCATGTTTTTGCACCAAAGTTTAACTTCATCGGCCGTGAAGTTTGTGCCGTTGTCGGTTATGATGCTGTGGGGGACACCGTAACGGTGTACAACCCCGGAAAGGAAGTCTATCACTGGTCCGGATTCAGCCGTCTTTACAGGCTTGGCTTCTATCCATTTAGTGAATTTGTCCACCATGACCAGTAGGTATTTTTGCTTGTGGGTTCCTCCTTTAAGGGGTCCGACCATGTCAAGCCCCCAGACCGCGAAATGCCAGGTAATGGGTATAGTTTGTAGGGCGGTAGGCGGCATGTGACTTTGGTTGGCGAATAACTGGCAACCAATACATTGTTACACTAAGTCCTGAGCGTCTGCCCGGGCCGTTGGCCAATAAAATCCGGTACAGAATGCCTTGCTTACAAGGGCCCGGGCTGCGGCGTGGTGCCCGCCAAGTCCGGCATGGATTTCAGCCAAAAGGTCTCGTCCTTCTTCTTCGGAGATACACCTTTGAAGGACTCTGGTTGTGCTTTTATTGTAAAGCTCTCCCTCGTGGACTTTGTAGGCTTTAGATCGCCGCACTATGCAGCGGGCCTCGTTTTGGTCCTCGGGAAGTTCCTACCTAGTTAGGTAGGCTAGGAATGGCTCTGTCCAAGGGGCAATGACTGCCATTATTTCATGGGCTGACGGCGTTGTTTCGTTGGCGTAGCCCCCAATTGTGTCAGGATGCTCGATGAGGGGCAGTGTAGTTGTGTCCGGGCTATTTTTTCTGGATTCTTCGTCCCATGATACAGATGGCTTGAACAGCCTTTCTAGGAAGATGTTGGGAGGGACGGCCTTGCGCTTGGCGCCGATGCGTGCCAGCACGTCTGCTGCTTGGTTATTTTCCCGGGCTATGTGATGAAATTCGAGCCCCTCAAACCGAGATAACATCTTTAAGATGGCGTTGCGGTAAGCTGCCATTTTCGGGTCCTTGGCATCAAAGTCTCCATTTATTTGGGATATTGCGAGATTTGAATCCTCGCGGACCTCTAGGCGCTGAATGCCCATGGAGACTGCAATTAGGAGGCCATGTAAAAGGGCCTCATATTCGGCTGCGTTGTTCGAATCTGTGTACATTATCTGAAGTACGTATTGGACTGTGTCCCCGGTTGGGGACATCAGGACGACGCCAGCCCCCAGGCCAGCCAACATTTTGGAGCCGTCGAAGTGCATGATCCAGTTGGAGTATGCGCCGTATTCTTTAGGGAGTTCGGCTTCAGTCCATTCGGCAATGAAGTCGGCCAAAACCTACGACTTAATAGCTCGCCTTGGCTTGTAGGTTATGTCGAACGGGAGGAGCTCGATGGCCCATTTGGCAATCTGGCCTGTTGCGTCGCGGTTGTTTATAATGTCATTAAGGGGTACTTTGGATGCCACCGTTATGGAGCACTCTTGAAAGTAGTGTCGCAACTTCCGGGATGCCATGAACACCGCGTATGCTATCTTTTGATAATGCGGGTACCGTGACTTGCATGGAGTTAGCAAAGTGGACACGTAGTACACTAGTTTTTGGAGGGGGAACTTGTGTCCGTCCGCTTCTCGTTCGACGACGAGCACCGCGCTGACAACTTGATGGGTTGCCGCGATGTATAATAGCATTGGTTCGCCCATGTTGGGTGCGGCCAGGACCGGATTTGTTGCCAATATGGCTTTTATTTCTTCGAGTCCAGCCGTGGCGGCCTCCGTCCACTTGAAGTGGTCGGTGCGCCGTAGGAGGTGATAGAGGGGTAAGCGGCTTAGAGCCGCCATGCATCCTGTCAGTTTTTGTATTTGTTTGAGGTCCTTAGGGGTATCTAATTGTGACAGAGCTCGGATCTTGGCTGGGTTTGCTTCAATTCCTCTACCGGATACGATGAAGCCCAGGAGCTTTCCGGCTGGTACGCCGAAAACGCATTTTTCCGGGTTGTGCTTAATGTCATATGTTCGGAGATTGTCGAACGTGAGCCTCAAGTCGTCTACTAGAGTATCGACGTGTTTTCTTTTGACGACCACGTCGTCTACGTATGCTTCGACTATTTTGCCGATCTGGTTGGCCAGACATGTCTGAATCATGCGCTGATATGTTACGCCGGCGTTTTTAAGCCCGAAGGGCATCGTGTTGAAGCAGAATGGGCCGTACGGGGTGATGAATGCCGTTGCGGCCTGGTCTGACTCTGCCATCTTGATTTGATGGTAGCCAGAGTATGCATCGAGGAAACACAATGAGTCGTGTCCTGCAGTGGCGTCGATGATTTGATCGATTCGAGGGAGTGGAAATGGGTCCTTTGGACATGCCTTGTTTAGGTCTTTGAAATTGACACATAGGCGCCAAGATTTGTCCTTCTTTGGTACCATCACCAGGTTTGCTAGCCAGTCCGGATGTTTTATATCTCTGATGAACCCGGCTTCCAGCAGTTTTGCTAGCTCCTCTCCCATGGCTTGTCTCTTAGGTTCGGAAAAGCGCCATAGGGTCTGCTTGACGGGTTTAAACCCTTTTATGATGTTCAGGCTGTGCTCGGCCAGCCTGCGTGGGATTCCTGGCATATCTGAGGGGTGCCAGGCGAAAATGTCCCAATTTTCTCGCAAAAATTCCCTAAGTGCGGCGTTTACATCGGGTTTTAGTTGTGCCCCGATGGAGGCCGTTTTTGTAGGGTCCGTTGGATGGACTTGGAATTTGACTATTTCGTCCGCCGGTTTAAAAGAGGTGGACTTGGATCTCTTGTCTAGTATCACGTCGTCCCTGTCCACCATGGAGCGCAACGCCGTTAACTCCTCGGCCACTAGGGCCTCAGATAATGCCTCCAGGGCTAGTGCGGCTGTCTTGTTTTCAGCGCGGAGCGCTATGTCCGGATCACTTGCGAGAGTGATGATTCCATTGGGCCCGGGCATTTTGAGCTTCATGTACCCGTAATGGGGTATGGCTTGGAAAATTGTAAATGCTTCTCGCCCTAGCAAAGCGTGGTAGCCGCTGCTGAACGGGGCCACTTGAAACGTGACCTCCTCAGATCTGTAATTGTCCGGCGTGCCGAACACCACATCCAGTGTGATTTTTCCTGAACTGCACGCTTCCCGGCTTGGGATTATTCCCCTAAAAGTTGTGTTGCTTCGCTCAATGCGGCTCTAGTCAATTTCCATTTTTTGCAGGGTTTCCTCGTAGATGAGGTTGAGTCCGCTGCCGCCGTCCATGAGTACCTTTGTAAGTCGGAAGCCGTCCACTATCGGACTGAGGACCAATGCGGCTGGTGCTCAGGCTGTCCGGAATTTAGGTTCGTCACTAGCGTTAAAGGTGATAGCCGTGTCACTCCATGGGTTTATTGTTGCTACTTGGTAGACTTCGGCGAGGTTGCGGAGCGTTCGTTTCCTTGCATTGTTTGATGTGAACGTCTCTAAGACTGTCGACACCGTACTGGGGAGGTATTCTTCGGGTGCTGGAGTTAAAAGCTCCTCACCGATTCTGGCTACCTGCCGTAGTATCCAACATGCTCTGAGGTTGTGCGTTAGTGTGGCTTTCCCTGAATTATGAATTCTACAGGGTCCATTGAGCCATCCTTCCAATACGGTCCCGTACCCTGTAGAGGGTTTTTGTTTTTTGATGTTTGGCTCAGATGCCTGGCGATAATGCGCCCTTTTGTTTCGGACTCGTGTTATATTCGGGGCCGGATTGTCCCAGAATTTATCTTTTGTTTTCCGAACGCTTTCAATCGCGCAGTACTTTCCTACTATGGATGTCAAGTCGGCGAATCGTGTAATTTTGCGGCGACTTATGGCGTTGAGGATTCCGATGTCCGTGCATTTGTTAAGGAAGAGTGAAATTGCTTCTCTCTCGCTGCAGTCCTTTATCCTGTTCATAACCAGGAGGAATCTGGCCAAGTAGTGGTGTACTGTTTCTCCGGACTCTTGCCGTATTAGGGATAAATCCCGTATAGTTGGGTGGGCGGGTGGAAATAAATCCGGAACCCTGCCCGATGTAAGATTCAGGGGCCGAGCGGTTTCCGAATTCGGAAGCTTGCTTTCTCGGGTATTATTCAATGAATCGGGCCTACTGCCTGACTTTAGGTTCAGGGTTCGGGTGACATCCTCCCCTCCGCGGGTTTCCGGCTTGGAGGGATCAGGAATCCGGACGCATCTGGTCCTTAGGGCGGGCGAAGACTCGCCGCATTGTTCTTCCACCACTTCAACGTGGTGGGTGATCTGGGGAGAGTCGATCTCTCTCTGATCAGGTTTAAGCCCAGTCTCGTTGTAATCAGTAGCAACTCCCAGGGCCGCGATGTGATCCAAGAGTTCGTTCAGGGAGAAGAGCTCCATCGGATCTAACTGCTCGGTGAGCTCCAAGCTGATGTGAAGATTGCTTTCGATGGCCCGAGAGGTCATCGTTGGCGTGGCGGCCGGACTGGCGGTCATCAAAAACCTGCCTAGCTGGAGAGTTTGGCCGACGGCCAAAACTCCTTTAGCAATGACGCCGTCTTTAAAGACGGGATGCGGCATCCTTCCTGATGGTGACGACACAGCGGAACTCTCAATGAAAGCACCAATGTCGGTGTCAAAACCGGCGGATCTCGGGTAGGGGGTCCCGAACTGTGCGTCTAGGCGGATGGTAACAGGAGACAAGGGACACGATGTTTTTACCCAGGTTCGGGCCCTCTCGATGGAGGTAAAACCCTACTCCTGCTTGATTAATATTGATGATATGGGTAGTACAAGAGTAGATCTACCATGAGATGAGAGTGGCTAAACCCTAGAATCTAGCCTATGGTATGATTGTTGTTTTTTCCTACAGACTAAAACTCTCCGGTTTATATAGGCACCGCAGAGGGCTAGGGTTACACAGAGTCGGTTACAATGGGAGGAGATCTTCATATTGTATCGCCAAGCTTGCCTTCCACGCCAAGGAAAGTCCCATCCGGACACGGGACGGAGTCTTCAATCTTGTATCTTCATAGTCCGGGAGTCCGGCCGAAGGTCATAGTCCGGCCATCCGGACACCCCCTAATCCAGGACTCCCTCACTCTCTTTCTTTATTACTTCCTATTAATTGCAACGATGACCAAAACTACGTTTGCCAACTATCAACAACTTTTAAGCCTCATACTTTTTTATATGTGAAGTCATTACTATTCTTAAGATCGATATCAACTCTTTTATTATTTTTATTATTTTCTGCACTTAAGATCATGGCAAGATAGCAAAGCCTTTGACTCAACACTAATCTTTATTATATAGCTCACGGACTCGATTACATAGAACGATCACAAAGCAAAACTCAAAACTAATTCATACCAAAACTTTATTCTACTAGATCTAGATATTACCAAAAGGATCGAACTAAGTAAAACGGTAAAGATAGGAGTGTGATGGTGATACGATACCAGCGCACCTCCCCCAAGCTTGGCAGTTGCCAAGGGGAGTGCCCATACCCATGTGATTATGTCCTCAGAGGGGTGAAGAAGGAGTTGTTGATGATGTAGGCTTGTCGTCCATCTTCCAAGGCATAGGCTTACCATTATAGGAGGATGATCGAGTCTCCGGGATCCTCGAATCTACAGGCAAACTCATCCTCTTGAATCTATATTAATACTCATAGTCTTGGTTTTGCAGGTCATAGATCTGGGCTTGGAGGTGCTCGATTTTCTCATGAAACTTGAAGATGGTCTCCCCAATGTTCTTGGCATCCAGCTTGTGGTTGTTGGTGAACTCCGCGATCATCATCTGGTTGGCCTTGATTCCACGCTCCACCATCCCTTAGCACTTGAAAACTTGTTGTTCCATAGCTTCGAGCTTTGTCTCCATGCTTCCGGTACGCCTTGGTCCCTCCACATCGCGGATGTGCAGCACCACCTCACGCATCTCAATGGTTTGAGGGTGTTGTAGCACCTCCGCAAGATAGGGGTTGATAACCCTCTCGAAAAACTTGTCCTTGGGAGTGCTTGTAGACGTCATGGTGCTCTAGATCTGTAACAGAAACAACTCGAAACAAAGACAATAGATTTTTGCATGATACGGTGGTCAAAACCTTCGGGAGATCATTTAATGAATTTTTACAAACAAAAGAAGTAACGTGCAAGAAAACGGAGTCCGGGAGGCACACGAGGTGCCCACGAGGCAGGGGCGCGCGCCCAATAAGGGTGGGCACGCCCTCAACCCTCATGGAGGCCTCGTGTCCTCCCCGGATTACTTCTTGCTTCCCTAAATACTTAAATATTCCAAAACGAATAAAAATTGACATTAGAACTGTTTTGGAGTCGGTTTACTTATTGTACCACATACCTATTCCTTTTGGGAGTCTAAAACGGTTTGTACAGTGTCCCATATGTATTCCTCCGGGGTTACAGTTTCAATAATATTAGTTTCAACATTTATAGGATTACCTGAGATATAATGTTTAATTCTTTGACCGTTCACCACCTACGGATTTGTGCCTTCGAAGTTGTTGATTTTTATGACACAGGAACGATAGACCTCCTTGATAATGTAAGGACCTTCCCATTTAGAGAGAAGTTTTCCTACAAAAAATCTTAAACGAGAGTTGAATAGCAACACATAATCACCTACGTTAAACTCACGCTTTTGTATCCTCTTGTCATGCCATCTTTTAACTTTTTCTTTAAACAACTTGGCATTCTAATAGGCTTGGGTTCTCCATTCATCAAGTGAGCTAATGTCAAATAAGCTCTTTTCACCGACAAGTTTCAAATCATAGTTGAGCTCTTTAATGGACCAATATGCCTTATGTTCAAGTTCAAGAGGTAAGTGACACGCTTTTCCATAAACCATCTTATATGGAGACATACCCATAGGATTTTTATATGTAGTTCTATAGGCCCATAATGCATCATCAAGTTTCTTGGACCAATTCTTTCTAGATCTATTAACAGTCTTTTGCAAAATTAATTTGAGCTCTCTATTGCTCAACTCTACTTGACCACTAGACTGTGGGTGATAAGGGGATGCAATTCTATGATTAACATCATACTTAGCAAGCATTTTACGGAAAGCGCCATGAATAAAATATGAACCACCATCAGTCATGAGATATCTAGGGACTCCAAACCTCGGAAAAATAACTTCTTTAAGCATCTTAATAGAGGTGTTGTGATCAGCACTACTAGTTGGAATAGCTTCAACCCACTTAGTAACGTAATCAATAGCAACTAAAATATGTGTATATCCATTAGAAGCAGGAAAAGGTCCCATATAATCAAAGCCCCAGACATCAAATGGTTTAATAACAAGAGAGTAATTCATAGGAATTTCTTGACATCTACTAATATTACCAATTCTTTGACATTCATCACAAGACAGGACAAACTTACGGGCATCTTTGAAGAGAGTAGGCCAATAAAAACCGGATTGCAATACCTTGTGTGCAGTTCTATCTCCAGCATGGTGTCCACCATATGGTTCAGAGTGACATTTGCGTAGGATTTGTTCCTGTCCATGCTCAGGTACACAACGTCTAATAACACCATCTACTCCTTCTCAAGCTTTTAAATAGCGGATAGCGGACTGGTTGCGGATTAGGGTCCGTGTAGCGGAATGCGGATAGCGGGCGATATTGCGGGCGCTATGTCCACATAGCCAATTTAAAAAAAAACACTCATAAATTTGAGATTGTTGTGTATATTTCTAGGCCATTGAAAAAAATATGCCACTTAATTTGAGAAATCATCATTTATGTAAGAATATAAACTATAATTGAACAATATTTGGTCATGCAACCATGCAAGCAAGACACATTTACCAAAATAAATTACACAACACAACAACAAGGACTTATATAGCGGGCGATATTGCGGATAGCGGACGATATAGCGGTCTAACAAGTGATATTGCGCCTGCATCATGACAAAACGCTATTTTCTAACGCAACCTTAAACTAATAGCGGCAGGGTGACGCTACCGCTATTGTGGATGCAATAGCGGAGGTAGCAGAAGCTATTTAAAAGCATGCTCCTTCTTTATAAAGGTGTGGGTCATCCCAGAAGTAATGTCTTAAATCATAACAGAACTTTTTCTTTTGCTGGTATGTCAAACCAGGTGGTATAAATTTAGCAACAATGTAATTAGCATAGTCAGCATACCATGGAGCAGTACGAGAAGCATTAATGACTGCTAATTATTCATCAAAAAAGCTATCATCAATAGGTAGTGGGTCATCAAGAACATTCTCTAACCTAGACAAGTTGTCTGCAACGGGGTTCTTAGCTCCCTTTCTATCAATAATATGAAAATCAAATTCTTGGAGCAAGAGAACCCATCTAATAAGTCTTGGTTTAGCATCTTTCTTTTTCATAAGATACTTAATAGCAGCATGATCAGTGTGAATAGTTACTTTAGAATCAACAATAAAAGGTCTGAACTTATCTCATGCAAATACAACTGCTAAGAATTCTTTTTAAGTAGTAGCATAATTTCTTTGAGCAGTGTCTAGAGTTTTACTAGCATATCGAATAACATTTAGTTTCTTATCAACTCTTTGTCCTAGAATGGCACCTACAGCATAATCGCTAGCATAACACATAATTTCAAAGGGTAAATTCCAATCAGGTGGCTGAACAATAGGTGCAATGATCAAAGCTTTCTTAAGTATTGCAAATGCTTCTACACAATCATCATCAAAGACAAAAGGAATATATTTTTGTAATTAATTAGTTAGAGGCCTAGAGATTATAGAAAAGTCCTTAATGAACCTCCTATAAAAACAGGCATGACCATGGAAACTTCTTATAATTTTAATGTCCTTCGGACATGACATCTTTTCGATAGCATCAACTTTAGCTTTATCAAATTCAATACCTCTTTCAGAAATTTTATGCCCCAAGACAATGCATTCCTTAACCATAAAGTGACACTTTTCCCAATTCAAGACGAGACTAGTGTCTTCGCATCTCTGCTAAACTCGATCAAGGTTGCTTAAGCAATCATCAAAAGAGGATCCATAAACGGAGAAATCATCCATGAATACCTCACAAATCTTTTCACAAAAGTCAGAGAATATAGCCATCATGCATCTTTGAAAGGTAGCAGGTGCATTACATAAACCAAAAGGCATACGTCTATAAGCAAAAGTACCGAAAGGGCAAGTAAAAGTAGTTTTTGATTGATCATCCGCTGACACATGTATTTGAGAGAAACCAGAATAACCATCTAGAAACCAGAAATGTGTATGTTTGGATAGTCTTTCTAGCATTTAATCAATAAAAGGTAAAGGGTAATGATCTTTCTTAGTAGCTTTATTTAATTTACGGAAATCAATTACCATCCTATAACCTGTAATATTTTTTTGCGGAATCAATTCATCTTTATCATTAGGAACAACAGTAATACCTCCCTTCTTAGGGACGCAATGAACAAGACTTACCCAATCACTATCAGCAACGGGATAAATTGTACCTGCCTCAAGGAGCTTTAGTATCTCCTTTCTTACCACTTATTTCGTTGATGATGTCTAACTGGTTTGGAGCCTTCATCCAATTTAATTTTGTGTTGGCATAGAGTGGGACTAATGCCCTTAAGATCATCCAGAGTATATCCAATGGCAGCACGGTGCTTTTTCAGAGTTTTCAATAATATTTCCTCTTCTTGCTCTGAAAGGTTAGCACTAATAATAACAGGATATATCTTCTTTTCATCTAGATAAGCATATTTAAGATTATCAGGTAATGGTTTAAGCCCAAACACGGGATCACCCTTGGGTGGAGGGGGATCCCCTAGGATTTCAACAGGTAAGTTGTGTTTCAGAATAGGACCCTGTTGAAGGAATACTTCATCTATTTCCCTTCTTTCATTCATAACCATATCATTTTCATGGTCTAGCAAATATTGTTCTAACGGATCAGTAGGAGGTAGGGCAATAGAATCAAGACAAATAATTTCATCCTTACCAGGCAATTCTTTATCATGGGGTTGTCTATGAAATTTAGCAAAATTAAACTCATGGGACATATCTCCTAAGCCAATCATAAGAACATCCTTTTTGCAATCTATCCTAGCATTAACAGTATTCAAGAAGGGTCTACCAAATATAATGGGACAAAAGCTATCTTGTGGGGAACCAAGAACAAGAAAATCAGCAGGATATTTAACTTTTCCACACAAGACTTCAACATCTCTAACAATCCCAACTGGTGAAACAGTATCTCTATTGGCAAGCTTAATAGTGACATCAATACCTTCTAACTCAGCGGGTGCGATATCATGCATAATTTCTTCATATAAGGAATGAGGTATTGCACTGCACTAGCACCCATATCACATAAACCATGATAACAATGATCTCCTATTTTAACAGAAATAACAGGCATGCCTACAACAGGATTATGTATCTTAGCATCGGGTCTAGCAATATTAGCAGCCTGTTCACAGAAGTAAATAACATGCCCATCTATATTATCATCCAAGAGATCTTTAACCATAGCAATACTAGGTTCAACTTTAATTTGCTCAGGAGGTGTATATGTTCTAGTATTACTCTTACGAACAACAATTGAAGTTTTAGCATGATCCTTTATCCTAACAGGGAAAGGTGGTTTCTCAACATAAGCAGTAGGAACAATAGGATCATTATAAGTGATAGTCTTTTATTCAACTGTAATAGGTGCAACTACTTTTACTTCAATGGGAGGATTGTATTTAAGCCACTTCTCCTTAGGGAGGTCAACGTAGGTAGCAAAAGATTCACAGAAAGAAGCTACTATCTCAGAGTCAAGTCCATATTTAGCGCTAAATCCGCGAAAACCATCGGTATCCATAAAAGATTTAACACAATCAAACTTAGGTGTAATACAAGACTCCTTACCATCATCGGAACCCCAATCTTCAGAGTTGCGTTTAATTCTCTCCAATAAATACCACTTGAATTCAATAGTCTTCAGCATATAAGAACCAATACAGGAAGTATCGAGCATGGTGCGATCATCGAGAGAAAGCCAAGCATAAAAATTTGGAATAATCATTTCTCTTGAGAGCTCATGATTGGGGCATGAATATAACATTGACTTAAGCCTCCCCCAAGCTTGAACAATGATTTCTCCTTCGCGAGCCAGGAATTATATATGTAATTACGATCACGATGAACAAGATGCATATGATAGAACTTATGGTGAAATTCCAACTTCAATCGTTTATAATTCCAAGATCCCGTATCATCACATAGCCTATACCATGTCAATGCGTCCCCCTTCAAAGATAAAGGAAAGACCTTCCTCTTAACAACATCATCGGGGATACCTGCAAGCTTAAATAATCCAAAAACTTCATCCACATATATAAGGTGTAAATCGGGATGCAATGTTCCATCTCCTGCAAAGGGATTAGCTAGCAGTTTATCTATCATACCCGAAGGAATTTCAAAGTGAACATTTTAAGTAGGTTCAGTAGGTTGAGGAGAAGCTCTTTGCTCTACTGGTCGGGGCGAAGATGCCCCGAACAAGCCCCTCAAAGGATTAGTTTCCATAGTAACAGGTGACAGAAAATTTCAGCACACTATATAAATGCTTCCTTACCAAGTTCCACTTACCAAAGGCGCTTCACTCCCCGGCAACAGCACCAGAAAAGAGTCTTGATGACCCACAAGTATAGGGGATCTATCGTAGTCCTTTCGATAAATAAGAGTGTCGAACCCAACGAGGAGCAGAAGGAAATGACAAGCGGTTTTCAGTAAGGTATTCTCTACAAGCACTGAAATTGTAGGTAACAGATAGTTTTGTGATAAGATAATTTGTAACGGGTAACAAGCAATGAAAGTAAATAAGGTGCATTAAGGTGGCCCAATCCTTTTTGTAGCAAAGGACAAGCATGGAAAATTTCTTATAATGAGAAAAACGCTCCCGAGGACACATGGGAATTATCGTTAAGCTAGTTTCGTCACGCTCATATGATTTGCATTCGTTACTTTGATAATTTGATATGTGGGTGAACCGGTGCTTGGGTACTGCCCTTTCTTGGACAAGCATACCACTTATGATTAACCCCTATTGCAAGCAACCGCAACTAAAAAAGAAGTATTAAGGTAAACCTAACCATAGCATGAAACTAGTGGATCCAAATCAGCCCTTACGAAGCAACGCATAAACTAGGGTTTAAGCTTCTGTCACTCTAGAAACCCATCATCTACTTATTACTTCCCAATGCCTTCCTCTAGGCCCAAATAATGGTGAAGTGTCATGTAGTCGACGTTCACATAACACCACTAGAGGAGAGACAACATACATCTCATCAAAATATCGAGCGAATACCAAATTCACATGACTACTAATAGCAAGACTTCACCCATGTCCTCAGGAACAAACGTAACTACTTACAAAGCATATTCACATGCTCATAATCGAAGGAGTATTAATATGAATTAAGGATCTGAACATATGATCTTCCACCAAGTAAACCAATTAGCATCAACTACAAGGAGTAATCAACACTACTAGCAACCTACAGGTACCAATTTGTGGTTTTGGATACAAGATTGTATACAAGAGATGAACTAGGGTTTGATAGGAGATGGTGCTGGTGAAGATGTTGATGGAGATTGACCCCTCCTGATGAGAGGATCGTTGGTGATGACGATGGTGATGGTTTCCCCCTCCCGAAGGGAAGTTTCCCCGGCAGAACAGCTCCGCCGAAGCCCTAGATTGGTTCCGCCAAGGTTCCGCCTCATGGCGGCGGAGTTTCGTCCCATAAGATTGCTTATGATTTTTTCCAGGGTAGAAGATTTCATATAGCAGAAGATGGGCATTGGAGGGCCACCAGGGGGCCCACGAGGCAGGGGGGCCTGCCCAGTAGGGGTGGGTGTGCCCCCCATCCTCGTGGCCAGGGTGTGGGCCCCCTCGTGTACTTCTTCCGCTCAATAATTATCATTAATTCCAAGAATGACTTTCATGGAGTTTTAGGGCTTTTGGAGCTGTACAGAATAGGTCTCCAATATTTGCTCGTTTTCCAGCCAGAATCCCAGCTGCCGGCATTCTCCCTCTTCATGACAAACCTTGTGAAATAAGAGAGAATAACCATAAGTATTGTGACATAATCTGTAATAACAGCCCATAATGCAATAAATATCGATATAAAAGCATGATGCAAATTGGACGTATCAGTTAGCCATGGAATGTGAAAGTATGGAGGAAAAGGAATACAATTTATTTTCTGTTTGGGAACTGCCTATGATATATCTAGCATGGAAAGTATTGGGAACTACTCGATCGTTTTCGTTGACA
Source organism: Triticum dicoccoides (assembly GCF_002162155.2). Lineage (NCBI taxonomy): Eukaryota > Viridiplantae > Streptophyta > Magnoliopsida > Poales > Poaceae > Triticum > Triticum dicoccoides. The sequence goes on from NC_041381.1 coordinate 500,870,208, forward strand.
GGAAAAGCATGCCACCCAAAATGTTTTTATCTCTGCTTTTTTCGCTTTGAGCTCTGGCACATCTACAAATCCCTACTTCCCTCTGCGAAGGGCCTTTCTTTTACTTTACGCAATTTTTATTTTATTTGAGTCTCCACCTTCTCTTGTAAAGCACCAACTAAGGGGCACTATGATCGTACATGAGCATTGGGTGTAGCTAATATGCGAGTGTGTTCCATGAATGGATCAATTATTGAGCATAATGGGCTAGGGATAACTTGTTTTAGTATTGATATTTTGAAATACATGGTTGCTTGTTGATATGCTTGAGTATTGAAATCTTCATGTCAAAACTAGACTACTGCATTGAATCATATAAAAGTCCAAATGTCCATGCTACAAAGGAAATATTATGTGATGAACATGTTAGGTAGCATTCCAAATAAAAAATTCTATTTTTATCATTTACCTATCTCCAACGTATCTATAATTTATTATTATTCCATGTTGTTATATTATCAATCTTGGATGCTTTCCAATTATTTTATAGCAACTTTATATCATTTTTTGGGACTAACCTATTGACATAGTGCCCAGTGCCAGTTGCTATTTTTTGCTTTGCAGGAAATCAATACCAAACGGAGTCCAAACGCAACGAAACATTTTGGTGATTTTTCTGGACCAGGAGACATACGATGGGCCAAGAAAGTACCTGAGGGGGGCTGCGAGGGGAGCATAACCCACCAGGGCGCGCCAGGGGGGCCAGGCATGCCTAGGTGGGTTGTGTCCACCTTGGTGGCCTCCCGCACTGCCTCTTGGTTCTATAAATACCCCAATATTTCGGAAACCCTAGGGGATTCAACGAAAATCAATTCCAGCTGCCGCAAGGTCCAGAAACCACAGATCCAATCTAGACACCATCACAGTGGGATTCATCATCCTCATTGGTGTCTCTCCGATGATGCAGGAGTAGTTCATTGTACACCTACGGTCCATAGTTAGTAGCTAGATGGTGTCGGTGTTCTGGAAACGGGGGTCCCCAGACTTGCCTGCCTGCGGCCCGCGGCGTGGCTCCACCAGCGGCCCACTGTGACCCGTATTCATCAACAAAACACTCAAGACCCTCGCGGGGCGGACGAGACAAGGCCTCCGCAGGGGCAGCCTCATCAGGCAGACTCGTGAAGATGCGGAGAGATCAAGGCAAGGGGTACCTCGCGAGGTTTCCGTGACGCAAGCCATGATGACTAAGGCCAGGCGGGCGCCAGGCGGGCGCCAGCAAGCGCAGTGTCCTCGTTTCCCCTTTGCTACTAAGGGGCAAGCGCAGGCGCGGAGTACCGAGGCATCATGCAAAGATTTCCATATCGGTGCAACAAGACCAAGACTAGCAGGACGGCAAGATGGAGGTCATCATGGAGCCCAAGACGGCGTCATCACCAGAGCCTTTGACAGGCGAAGACCACCTTTAGTCAGGATAACTTGTACTAGCTAGTTGTCCCCTTTCAAAATGGCCGTTGTTGGATCCCTTCCCGCTCAATATTTGGGAAGAGGACCAGGGCCTCTATAAATAGGGCTAGCCACCACCAAGGGAGGCATCGAGATCTTACCTTGAGCAGAACCACCCACCTAACACAAGAACACCTCGCCTCAGGAGGCTGTTCTTCCCCTTGTACTGTTCATCATCAGCCCAGGAGGCAATCCACCAACACCACATTAGAGTAGGGTATTACACCACAACAGTGGCCCGAACTAGTATAAACCCTCGTGTCTCTTGTGCTGTGAGATCAATTTGATAAGCTTAGGGATCGTGGCGAGGCTGAGAGCGAGATTCGGTAGGGGGAAATCTTCGTGCGCACCCCAGAGTTCGAACCTTAAGGGTTTTGACAGAACCCGATATCCGACATTTGGCGCGCCAGGTAGGGGTGTGCTAAAGTCTTCCTTCCACTGATCCGCGCCCCATCGCTTCGTCGCATCCATGTCCGGCGCTCGCTGAGCCCGCGCTGTGCGCCGGGCCGCTCTCGCCACTGGGGTCGCCTAGACGGCTCCTGCTGGGGGCCTCCTCGTCGTTCTCCTTCGCCTGCTGCCAACGCCGCCACCGGCCCGACGGGGCACGAGTAGCAAGCATCCTCACTGCACCCCTCGGTGCGGAGGGACAGCCGCACCGCCACTCCATCGCTGACTCCAGTCGGATCGTCGTCCCATGCTCGACGCGCTCCCATGGACGTGCATGCCATGCTGCTCACGACATGCGAGCTCCTGGGTTACCGCCCCGTCGACGACCTCTACGAGGATTGGCTCGCCCGCATCACCGAGCTCATCAGCACCGCAGGGGGCTTCACCGCGCCGTCCCTCTTGCTGCCTCACCCGCTGCCGAGTACTGGCGGCGCGGCTCAAGAAGCGCCTCCACCACCTCAGCCCCAAGAGGCGCCCTGGCTCCAAGGCGCGTGGCCCCTAGACGTGACCCGCCGCATCCAGCACCTGCGCGACAAGAAAGAAGCTGTCAAGAAATCCTTCAGCCTCAAGAAGGCGCCCCCGTGCTCCCTGCACCAGCACGACAAGATCGCGTACTGCCTCTGGCGGCGGTGCGCGAGTGCCATCAAGAGCATGCCCCACGCCAGCAAAGGGCCCCGGTGACCACGGCAGGCTGCCGCGCCTTCACCCCTGAGCTGCGTAGCGTCGCCTGTCCGGGAAAGTTCAAGCCAGACCTTCCTCCTCGCTACAACGGCACCCCCGACCCCACGGAGTTCCTACAGCTCTACGATCTGAGCATCGAGGCAGCCAACAGTGATGAGAAAGTCATGGAGAACTGGTTTCCCATGGCGCTCAAGGACGGTGCCCGCTCGTGGCTCCTGAACCTGCCTCCCGGCTCGATCTCCTCCTGGACGAGATGCGCATCCGCTTCATCACAAGCTTCCAGGGCACTCGCGACCGCCCCCCGGCCACGACTAACCTGCGCCGCATCAAGCAGCAGCCTGGAGAGACCCTGCAGAAATTCATCCAGCGCTTCAACAATATTCGCCTCAAGATCCCCAAGGTGATGGACGAGGCCATCATCTCAGTGTTCTCTGATGGCGTTCGTGACATCAAGATCAAGGAGGAGCTCGCCATTCACGAGGAACTTTGTACTTCCCTGGAGCTGTTCAACTTGGCGATCAAGTGCGCAAGGGCTGAGGAGGGGCGCCTCTCCCTCCTCGAGCTCCCAGCTGCAAACCCAGAAGAAAAGAAGGCCAAGGCCAAGGACGTGAAGCGCAAGGTAGTAGCCGTGCTTGCGGTGGAGCCAGACACGAAGCGCGGCAGGGACCATCCGGAGTCGTCCAAGGGCAGCCGACCATTCTGCGTCTACCACAACCTCCACACCCACAACACCAACTACTGCCAGGAGCTCAGGGCCGTTTGAGAAGGACGCTTTGGTCGACGCCCCGAGCGCAATGACCGGAGCTACGGCCAAGGAGGAGGACGTGGCGGAGGACGATGGGACGACCGTGGCCCTTGCCAGGAGTGGCGCAACCGACCTCGTGAGGATCACTGGCAGGACCAGCCTGGCGAGGGTGCCTGGAGGGACCAGCCTCATGAGGGCGCCTGGAGGGATCAGCCTCACGAGGATTGACCGCAGGGCAACATAGGCCTTCCTCCGCTGCCGCCACCGCCGAGAAGGAATGACGACCATCATCAGGATGAGGGGGCTGGGGGCTACCAGGAGCCCCTTGCTATCGCTTGCATCTTGGGCGGAGCTCAGGCCCTAGCCTCTCAGCGCATCTTCAAGCAATTCGCTCGCGAGGTGAACGCAGTCCTCCCCAAGCTCGAGGCTACGCGCCCGCTCAGGTGGTCCAAGTGCGCCATCACCTTCAAATCAGCAGATCAACTCAAGTGTGTGGCTACTTCTAGCATCCTCCCGATGCTCTGTTCCCCAGTCATCAGCAATGTGCAGGTCAGCAGGACCCTCATCGATGGCGGCGTAGGCCTTAACGTCCTGTCCGTCGGGATGTTCAACAACCTTCAAGTGCCATACGATCAGCTCCAACCTACCAAGCCTTTCTCAGGAGTTACTGATGGCTCCACCACTCCGATAGGGCAGGTCCGCCTCCCTGTCACCTTTGGACAGCGCGACAACTACCACACCGAGCTCATCGACTTCGACGTCGCCCACATCCACCTGCCATACAATGCCATCTTAGGGTATCCAGCCCTGGCCAAGTTCATGGCAGTGACCCACCATGGCTACAACGTCCTCAAGATGCTAGGAAGCGGCGGAATCATCACGGTCCCCTGCGAGGAGAGAGATGTGGTGTGCACCCTCGAGCGTGCCTTCCAAGCCGCATCAATCGAGGATCTAGGCAGCAAATGCAATAACCCTCCGGAGGCCATCCCTAAGAAGAAGAAGCAACCGCTTCGCCCGAGGCCTCAGGAGGTCGGCATCTCGGGGGGTGCCGCGTCAGGATCACCGCCCGTGCATGGGGCACCTCCTTCCCTCGCATAGGAAGGCGCGCCCGGTGCCCTCCTCGGTCAGGGCTTGGGGGCTCTCTTCTAGAGGGCCTCAGACATTGCCAACATCACGAGGGAGGCGCTCGGGCACCACTAGGAGGCGTGCTTTGTGACACTTTTCCCTCAGGAAGGCACGGGGCAAGGAGGGCCCAACGTTCAGGAATTCATCACCGAGACCACTCAGGAGCTTCAGGAAGCAAGGGCCATGCGCGGCGATCGCTGCATGCCTGGTGTGGCTCCCCATCCAGGCGAGGATGGCAGGCTGCACGTCTGCGTCGATGTTCCAGGGCTCAACCGAGCCGCATCTCAGGAGCGCTTCTCGCCTTCACGCATGGGACGCTGCGAGGATCTGCCGCACAGATACGTTCGCATGCCTTTCGGCCTCCCGAAGGCGGCTGCCATCCACTAGCGACACCGCGGAGCATTCTGGCGGCTCAGGAGGCCAGGCACCACGTGGTACTAGCGGAGATGGATATGGTCCTCAAGGAACCACCTGGACCCCTAGAGCCTCCCGAGGCTCAGGGTCCCGGTGGCTCGTGAGGGACGACCTCCTCACCGCGCATCATCAGCTGCTCCAGCACCCTCTCTAAAACGGAACCAGGTGACACCTTCCAAGTTCATTTCAGCTGGGAGCGCCCTCAGGGCTGCATCATTCCCAGGACGCGTGGGTCTGTCCTTGTGGCATGTACCCCTTTTATTATGTTTTTAGCTTACCTTGCTGGGGGCGCCCCTCGGGCTGCATCATCCCCAAGTCGCTTGGGTTCATTCCAGTGGCATGTATCTGTTCTGCTTTTACCTAAGCCGGTTTGCCTTTCATGCCTAATCTACCTGCGATTATCACTTGATCGATTATTGCCTACCACGGGCCTATCTCTCTCCCTCATGCAAATTGCTTGCGCGTTAAAAGGGGGGCTCCTAAGCATCGCGACTCAGGAGCTCTTACTGGTTCTCCAGCCCTCACCCCTTGGCCTTGGCCACGGCATCGCGACCTGGCATACCAGCGGCGGCTGAGCTCGCTCGAGGGCTGGACCCTGAGGATGCAGAGCATTTGTACCTAACCATCTCGCAGGAGCACGCAGCTGTCCAAGATCCAAGACCAGGTGCAACCCGCCTTGAGGTAGGGCCTCGTGAGTCCTGTGCTGGCTCACGGGTGCCCAGATACACCTTGTCTAGCCCTGTCATGCAAGCCATGTGTTAGGGCGGGGCTGTACACGCCCCGGGGGCTCCTCCCTTTGGGGGCCCCCCTCCCATGCACCAGCGGAAGCACCATGCTCCGTGCTGGCCGTCGACACTGCCGAGGAGCGGCTATGCCCATACACATGCGGATTTACTATGCTCCGCGCTGGTGAAAAACAACTGAGGGCGGCCCCACGGCCGTACCAACCTCAGGGAGCCCAGAGCTTAGTGTCTGGCCTCATTTCAACACCTCCCCTCGGGAGCGTCGCGTGAGAGGGCTGGGCACGGGGATTGCGCTCGGGTCACGCCCGAGCGTATGCCACCTGGCCAGGTCCGGAGGACCTGGTCATCGTGCGCCCCTCCCCGGGTGGAGCCAATGTATGAAGGTCGTTTGAATGTCAAGGGGGACTCCTGAGCATCGCGACTCAGGAGCCTAAATGGTCACGTAGCCCCTCACTCCTTGGTCCCGTCCTGGTGATCCGGTCGGGGCTAACGGTGGTTGAGGTATGCGCGGGGCTGGGCTCTACCGACGTAGAACACTAGACATACCCCTATGTTCCCTCCCTATTTGTTGTTTGCGCATCAAGGGGGACTCCTGAGCATCGCGACTCAGGAGCCTAACTTTTCACGTAGCCCCTCACTCCTTGGTCCCGTCCTCGTGATCCAGTCGGGGCTAACGGCGGTTGAGGTATGCGCGGGACCAGGCTCTGCCGACATAAAACATAAAGCAAATAGGAAGGAAACCACAAAATCCTGAAGCAAATTCTGGAGCAAATATTACAAACCATAATTGTTTTCACAATACCAAACGCAAGTTTAAACGCCTCCACGAGGCATGGTCCACATTGCAGGAATTAAGCAGGAAAGAGGTCATCACCCTTGGGCACTACCGTCGCCCGCCAGAGACTCCACCCCCGTGGAAGCACAACTCGGGGCCGCAAGATCAGCAGCACCGCCTGCCGTGGGCACAGAAGCAAAGGCGCGGAACTTCCCCAGCAAGGCCTCCACCTGGCTCTTCACGGCTTCTACAGCAGTGGCGAAGCGCTCGCTGTCCACAGGCTCCAGCAGCTCGTCAAGATTGGCGTCGGGGTCGCGAAGGTGGAGGTGGCTGAAGACATGCGTCACCACTGCGGAAGAAAGGACGCGGGCTTCTACCTCTGCCATGGGGCCGACGCCGTTCACGACTTGTTCAAGAGCTTCGACCAAGTAAGGAAGCAGCTGGGCGAGGCCGTCTTTGTCGGTAGCCAGTGGCTTCTCCAGGCCATGATCGTAGAGTGCCTTCAGCGCTGCACGAGACCTCTCCTCGAGGAGTGCGAAGGCCACGCGGTCCTCTGCCGGGACCTTCGCCTTGGCGTCCAGCTCGACCTTCTCTGCCCTCACCGTCTGCTCCAGCATCTCCAGCCGGCCACGCTCAGTGGCCTGCACCTCCGTCAGCCATGTCTGCTCGGCGTCACGGTCCCTGACGGCATCCTCTCGAGCCTTCATCTTGTCCTCCTCCGCCTGGCGGCCACGAGCTTCTTCAGCGTGCCTCGCACAAATCCTGCAGCTCAGCCTCCAGTACCTTGCAACGGTCCTGGGCGGCCGCGGCATCCTTCAGCGCCACCTCGAGAGCATTTGCGGCTTGGGCGGCAGCCTGTTTCTCCTTCTCAGAGGCCGTCGCGGCTCGCCTCAGCGTTGTTCGGATAGAAGCGTCAGAGTGAAGCCACCCGAAAACCAGCTCCAGATGCCCGACTGCCAGATGGGAGTCGGTGCCCTGGAGATCTTCGCACAGCTGGACTATCTCGTAAAGGGCATGATCCAAGACATCGGAGGAGGCAGAGGGATCCGGAACCAGCGGCACAACAGAAGGAGGAGGCGGCAGCATAACCACGGCTCGGGAGACTGGGGGCTCCTGAGCCATGGGTACCTCGGCAACAACATCAAGAATCGGCACCTCCGGAGCCAACGGGGCCGTGGGGGCTGACGCCACGCCAGGGCGCTCTTCCAGGCCTCGCGAGGATGACCGGGCAGGGGAGGTACGAGCATCGTCACCTCCCCTTCCCATGCATGAAAGAGCGGCCACGGCAGACGAGTCAGCCCCAGGCGGCGTCGCCGCGTCCCCCTTTCTCTTCTTTGCCGCAGGCGCTGGCCTAACCAATCGGTGGAGAACGTCAAGTACCGGCCGCATAATCAAGAACAAGGCGGAGCACAGACACTTACTGGTCTACCACGGCGTAGTTCACCATCCTCTTGCCGAGCTTGAAGCCCGAGAGCCTCGAGGCTCGGGGCGCAGTCGCGAGAGCTCTAGGAGCAGAGTAAGGCGCAGCAGAAGGCCTGGAAGCGGCTCCAGGCGGTGCCTGGGAAGAAGCAACCTCTCGGGTGATCAGCACCGACTGCCCTTCCTTGGGATCACGAGCGGACCCTCCTCCTCTTGGGCAGCGTCGGCCTCGTCATCGTCTGGCAAGGTGCGGAGGATATCGGCCATGCGCGGCGGAGAGGTTTCACCCGCCCCCTCGAGGGCCGCCTCCGAATCGTGCTCCTCTTCTTCTTCCTCTCCTCCTCCTCTGAGGGAGTCACCCAAAGACACCTCCACCAGTGTCATCGATCCCCAAGCCATGGGCGACGCCGGCGGCACCAGGCCGCGCCCATCAAAGGTGGGCATGGCAGCCACCACCTGCATCCCTTCCTCGCGGAGGAATAGAGGGGCAGTGATTCTCGGCAGGTACTCTTGGTCGTCCCCCACCAAGAGGCGGAGAGCCGAGGCCAGCTCCTCATCAGCCAAAGCCACCAGATTCAGGCAGAGACTGTCGTCTGCGCCCCCAAGCATCCATAGGGGGCGCGTGGGCGCCTGGAGTGGAGCCACGGGACCCGGTCAGCTTTGCCGCGTTCGTGTTTCCCGGCTTCAAGTCAGTGTTCATCTTCTCCAGCACCAACGCTGCCCTAGTGTCAACAAGCTTTGGACGGGACCACCCATCGTCAGATTGAGGCATCTCTGTCGGCAAGGCTAACAGGGGATGGACACACTTGGCATCCATCATGACCCACTTGCTCCGGAAGCCGTCAACCCTCTTCCCGGCCTTCGAAATCGCGTTGGCCTTGCTGTACGCGACGAAGTTGGCACACCCCAAGGTGTGAGCACCTTGGGTCCGGAGGAAGAAGAAGTGGTGCAGCAAAGCCACGGACGGCATCACCCCGACATACGCCTCGCAATAGTAGGCGAAAATCGACAAGAGAAGAACGGAGTTGGGATGGAGATGCAGGGCCTGCAACCTGTAATGGCGGAGGATGGCAAAGAAGAGGTCGGAGAAGGGGGGAACAAGCCCTGCGACGACTGCACTCATGAAGAAGGAGTATAAGGTGCTCCCTTGAGCCTCCGGCACGACGGAGCCGGCCCGGAGTTCGGTCTCCCCCTTTTCATTGCTCCCTTCCGCCGTCAGCAGGCGCGTAGTGGCGAGACTCTTCTCCGACACAGCGGGTGCATCCAGGGCCGATGCGTACCAAGCTAATGACGCGTCAGCCTTGGCCTTGCGGGGCGCCATTGCTCGCTGAAGAAGAAAAGATTGAAGCGGATCCGGAGATTTCGGAAGTGAAGGCAAGGAAGTGGATCTGAAGCAGGACAAAGGAAAGAAATGAAGGCAAGCCTTGCCCGTGCCGGCCTTTTTGTCAGTCGGGAAGTTATCAAGGCAGCATGGGGAAGCGGAGACGCCCACGTCCAATCAGTCACCACGCGTCAACCAAGGCTGCAGACTGTTGGGGCCCGCGGCGCTCCGCACTTGCCATTTGGCTTCGTCGCTAAGCCAAGTCCGAGCGCGCCTTGGGCCCGGGGGCTAGTGTCAGCATTCTGGGAATGGCGGTCCCCAGACTTGCCTGCCTGCGGCCCGTGGCGTGGCTCCACCAGTGGCCCAGTGCGGACCGTCTTCATCAACAAAACACTAAAGACCCTCGCGAGGGGCCAAGCCTCACAGGGCGGACGACACAAAGCCTCCGCAGGGGCGGCCTCATTAGGCAGGCTCGTGAGGAGGCAGAGAGATCAAGGCAAGGGGTACCTCGCGAGGTTCTCGTGACACAAGCCATGATGACCAAGGCCAGGCGGGCGCCAGCATGCGCAGTGTCCTCGTTTCCCCTTTGGTGCTAAGGGGACAAGCGTAGGCGCGGAGTACCGAGGCATCAGGCAAAGGTTTCCATATCGGTGCAACAAGACCAAGACTAGCAGGACGGCAAGACGGAGGTCATCGTGGAGCCCAAGACGGCGTCATCACCAGAGCCTTTGACAAGCGAAGTCCACCTTTAGTCAGGATAGCTTGTACTAGCTGTCCCCTTTCAAAATGGCTGTTGTTGGATCCCTTCCCGCTCAATATTTGGGAAGAGGACCGGGGCCTCTATAAATTGGGCTAGCCACCACCAAGGGAGGCATCGAGATCTCAGCTTGAGCAGAACCACCCACCTAACACAAGAACACCTCGCCTCAGGAGGCTGTTTTTCCCCTTGTCCTGTTCATCATCAGCCCTAGAGGCAATCCACCAAAACCACACTAGAGTAGGGTATTACACCACAATGGTGGCCAGAACTAGTATAAACCCTCGTGTCTCTTGTGCTGTGAGATCGATTAGATAAGCTTAGGGATCACGGCGAGGCTGAGAGTGAGATCCGGTAGGGGGAATCTTCGTGCGCACCCCAGAGCTTGAACCTTAAGGGTTTTGCCGGAACCCTATATCCGAAAGATGGCTTCTTCTCCATCTTTTGATTCTCAATACAATGGTCTCTTGGAGATCTATTTAATGTAACTCTTTTTGCGGTGTGTTTGTTGGGATCCAATGAACTTTGAGTTTATGATCACATCTATGTTTTTATCCATGAAAGTTATTTGAGTCTTTTATCTCTTATATGCATGATTACTTATAGCCTCGTATTTCTTCTTCGAATATTTGGTTTAGTTAGGACGACTAGATCATTTTTTCTTGCAACGGGAAGAGGTGCTTTGTGATGGGTTTGATCTTACGGTGCTTGATCCAGGTGATAGAAGGGGAACCAACATGTATGTATCATTGCCACTAAGGATAACAAGATAGGGTCTAATTCCTACATGAATAGATCTTGTCTACATCATGTCATCGTTCTTATTGCATTACTCCGTTTTTCCATGAATTAATACACTAGATGCATGCTGGATAGCGGTTAATGTGTGGAGTAATAGTAGTAGATGCAGGAAAGAGTCGGTCTACTAATCTTGGATGTGATGCCTATATAATGATCATAGCCTGGGTGTCGTCATAATTATTTGAAGTTCTATTGATTTCCCAACAGTAATTTGTTTACCCACCATATGCTATTTTTCTCGAGAGAAGCCACTAGTGAAATCTACGGCCCCCGCGTCTCTTCTTTATCATATTTCCCTTCAAGATCTATTTTTATTTTCTTCTATTTTCAGATCTATTAATCCAAAAACCCAAAAATACCTCGTTGAATTTTATTTGCTTTTATTTGCATCTATAAATCTACTACAATTTTATCCCGTCAACTTGACAATTTCTGGTACCGTTACCCGAAAGGGATTGATAACCCCTTTAACACGTCGGGTTGCAAGTATTTGTTCTTTGTGTGCAGGTACCATTTACGTAGTGTTGCGTGGTTATCCTGCTGGTTCGATAACCTTGGTCTCATCACTGAGGGAAATGCCTATTGTTGCTGTGCTGCATCACCCCTTCCTCTTTGGGGAAATACCGATGTAGTTCAAGCCACAATCAGTGGCCTCCCACACCGCTTCTTTGCTCTATAAATACCCCAATATTCCAGAAACCCTAGGGGAGTTGACGAAAATCAATTCTAGCCGCCGCAAGTTCCATAAACCACATATCCAGTCTAGACACCATAACGGAGGGGTTCATCATCCTCACTGGTGCCTCTCCGATGATGCGTGAGTAGTTCATTGTAGACCTATGGGCCCGTAGTTAGTATCTAGATGGCTTCCTCTCTCTCTCTATATATATATATCTATTTGTCTCTCTCTCTCTCTCTCTTTCTTTCTCTTTTTATTCTCAATACAATGGTCTCTTGGAGATCTATTTGATGCAACTCTTTTTGCGGTGTGTTTGTTTTGGTCCGATGAACTTTGAGTTTATGATCAGATCTATATTTTTATCCATGAAAGTTATTTGAGTCTTTTGATCTATTATATGCATGATTACTTATAGCCTTGTATTTCTTCTTCAAATCTTTAGTTTAGTTAGGCTGACTAGATCGATTTTTCTTGCCATGGGAAGAGGTGCTTTGTGATGGGTTCGATCTTACGGTGCTTGATCCCAGTGACAGAAGGGGAACCGACACGTATGTATCGTTGCCATTAAGGATAACAAGATAAGGTCTAATTCCTACATGAATAGGTCTTGTCTACATCATGTCATCATTCTTATTGCATTACTATGTCTTTCCATGAACTTAATACACTAGATGCATGCTGGATAGCGGTCGATGTGTGGAGTAATATAGTAGATGCAGGCAGGAGTCGGTCTACTAATCTTGGACGTGATGCCTATATAATGATCATTGCCAGGATATCGTCATAATTATTTGAAGTTCTAGCAATTGACCAACAGTAATTTGTTTACCCACCATATGCTATTTTTCTAGAGAGAAGCCACTAGTGAAATCTACGGCCCCCGGGTCTCTTCTTTATCATATTTGCCTTCGAGATCTATTTTTATTTGCTTCTATTTTCAGATCTATTAATCCACAAACCCAAAAATACCTTGCTAAATTTTATTTGCTTTTATTTGCATATATCAATCTACTACAATTTTATCCCATCAGCTTGACAATTTCTGGCACTGTTACCAGAAAGGGATTGACAACCCCTTTAACACAACTTTGAGAGAAACCAAGTTTGGACATTGGTTGAGAAGCCTGACAACAACCACAACATCATCGGTACCAAATGGGTGTTTCGCAACAAGCAAGATGAATATGGACAAGTAGTTCGCAACAAAGCACGTCTTGTCTCCCAAGGCTACACTCAAGTTGAAGGTATGGACTATGGTGAGACATACGCCCCCGTTGCTAGACTTGAGTCCATTAGCATCTTACTTTCCTATGCTAATCACCATGATATCACCTTGTACCAAATGGACATTAAAAGTGCTTTTCTAAATGGTGAAATAGAGGAGGAAGTTTATGTTAAGCAACCTCCCGGCTTTGTTAATGCTAAGAAACCTAATCATGTTTACAAACTTCACAAAGCTCTTTATGGTCTTAAACAAGCTCCTAGAGCTTGGTACAAATGCTTGACCAAGTTCCTTATTGAAAAAGGCTTTGAAATTGGAAAATTTGATTCTACTCTTTTTAGTAAAAGGTTTAATGGAGAACTATTTGTGTGCCAAATCTATGTTGATGATATTATATTTGGTTCGACTAACCCTCACTTTAGTGAGAAGTTTGGAAAGCTAATGTCATAGAAGTTTGAGATGTCGATGATGAGTGAACTCAAATTCTTTCTCGGTTTGCAAATCAAGCAAACTAAGGAAGGTACCTTTGTCTCTCAAAAAAGTACACCAAGGACTTACTCAAGAAGTTCAATATGCAAGAAAGCAAAGGTATGACTACAGCCATGCCTACTAATGGACATCTTGATTTGACCAAAGATGGTGAACCAGTTGATCAAAAGGTTTATCGCTCTATGATTGGTTCATTGTTATATCTATGTGCTTCACGTCCCGATATTATGCTAAGTGTGTGCATGTGTGCACGATATCAAGCGGCTCCTAAAGAATGTCATCCTAAGGCCGTGAAAAGGATAGTTAGATACTTAATTCATACACCAAATGTTGGCATTTGGTATCCAAAGAGGGCCTCTTTCAATCTTGTTGGCTACTCCGACTCAGACTATGCCGGTGACAAGGTTGATAGAAAGTCCACTTCGGGTACTTGTCAATTTCTTGGTAGATCTCTTGTGTCTTGGTCTTCCAAGAAATAAAACTCGGTATCCTTATCCACCATCGAAGCGGAATACATTGCCGCTGGTTCATGTTGTGCTCAATTACTTTGGATGACCCAAACTCTTAAGGATTAAGGGATATATGTGAAACATGTTCCATTACTTTATGACAATGAAAGTGCTATCAAGATAGCTCACAATCCCGTGCAACATTCTCGAACTAAGCATATTAAAGTTCGTCATCATTTCATTCAAGATCATGTTGCCAAATGGGACATTAATCTTAAGCATGTTCGCACCGATAAGCAATTAGCGGATATATTCACTAAACCACTTGATGAGAAAGTGTTTTGCAGGTTAAGAGGTGAATTTAACATCATTGATGCTTCAAACATGGAGTAGGAACTCCATTTGGATACATGCAAGGCATGAGCCTATGACTAATCCTTGATATTCTTCTCGTGTTGCTATTTAAATGTCTTGGATATATTTGCACCCTTGCATGCTATATAACCCTTGTAGGTACTTGGATGAATCTAAATCTATGAGATTGCAACACACTCACATCTTGAGCAAATCTCTACATCAGCAAGTCTCTTCACAACGGTGGTTGAAGACAAGGAAGCAAGAAACCCTTCTAACATATCCTTTTACAAATTCTATATTGAGCTTTATGATTGACATTTTGGATACACAAGTGCTCTTCCTTGCAAAACTAGCACATGTAGGCAGATGAACTCACACTTCAAGTGGTGCTCCCAATTCTTGATGAGCTACATCAACTTTGAGCAATCCACACAAGTTCAACTACATGATCACGATCAACACCACCACCCAAGGTATGTTATTCCATCTTAGAGAAGCCTTACTCCAAGTCATGAGTCAAAGCAACTCAACAAGATGTGAATACATCAAAATGCTTAAACGGAAAATGGTAACCCATTTTGAGCTTAAATGATGAGTATGACCTATGATCAAGTGATCTCACTTGACTCCTATGTCAATATACTCTAACATAGGTGACTCTGTCGCCGACCAATTCTAGATGGAGTTCTCTCATGTTCTTTTCTATGCTCTTGCATTTGTCTCATGCATATTTGTTTCCCCTTTCAAAAAAAACTTCATCTAGATTTCTTTTCTTTTTGTTTTTGTGCTCTGCATTCCCTACATCCAATTCTTTGCAAATCCTTGTGAGATCTTACTTGTCTAGTGAGCTGAGGTGACAAGTCTTTTCTCTTTCATGAACTCGGTCACACCAGTCTGTTGTGTTCAGTCCAACCGAAATCTTTTGGTGCAACCGAAGCACACAACTCGGTGTCACCGATTTCTCAATAGGGAAAACACCTTGCCACTTATTCCTGAATTCTTTTGTTCCAGATCCACTCAATGAATCTTGTCCTCTACCAGCATCACTTTTGCCTTGCTGCTTTGTTTTGTGCCTCAAGGACCAAACCCATTTGTAACAAAAATCTAGAAGAACCCTTCTTGGAAATCTGATGTCAAAGGGGGAGAGAGAGATCACATCAAAGCTTAATCATATCTATAGGGGGAGAGAATACTCAAGGGGAGAGAGAGTAATCTTCAAGGACCCCAGATGCTTGGTGTTCAAGAGGAGAAAAGTCACATGTCTTTAAGAGGGGAAAGACATGTTCATATTTGTTTGTTTGCATTAGCTCTGCTTCCTTTTTCTTTGAGCTCTGATTTTCTATTCCCTATCTTCTCCCAGTATCCCATGCTAGGTCAGGGGGAGCAAGACACCTAAGGGAAGGAAATCTTTGAATTCTTTGCACATATTTACCTTTGGGGACATGTACATATCCAATGGAGTACTTAGTACTCACTCTCTACCTGTCATCCCTCTTCGTACTCTTGTGGTTTCTTTTGTTTGCTCTGGCTAGTAGGTGCATCTGTGTTATTTAACCTTGTTTACGCATGTTTATTTCATCCTAATCCAACTCAAGACCACAAGGTAAGTATATGCATCACAGTCATGTGTATGAGGATCTCTTGCTGATGTACATACTGTTTGCAAGAAGGACTCATGAGCATGAAGGTACATTTCCATATTCACATCTTTTGCTCTGATGCATATAGCCAAGATACATGTAACACATTGCTTACTCTGTCATGCTTATGCATTCACATGCTCCTATATTCCATATTTACATGATCGCATACATGTAGGGGGAGCCTATGCATGTTACTTGTCTTTCCAAAGCTTTACTTGTTATTCTCTATATATCTTTATCTAAAGCTTTGATGTATGTTGTCATCAATTACCAAAAAGGGGGATATTGAAAGCACAAGTGCTCCCTGGGTGATTTTGATAATTTATGTCAATATATCCCTTGTTGGACTAATACTTTTACCTAATATGTTTCAGATAAGTTCAACAATGGAGTGGCACGGACTAGAGGATGTGGAACCCCTTCAAGACACTAAGGACAAAGGATTGGCTCAATCTAAAAGCACAAGACTCTACATTTTCTATTTTAGTGATCCAAGATCACATTGAGTCTATAAGAAAAGCCAATACTATCAAGAGGGGATGAGGTGTTGCTTAATGGCTTGCTTGCTCAAAGTGCATAGTGATATGCTCCAAAGCCCTCAACCACTTTCTCACATCCACATATGACCCAAACCAAAAGTCAAACTCGGTCCTACCGATTCTTTCTATCCGGTGACACCGAGTTCAGATGTCATAGCCACTGCCAGAAACCCTAGTCTTTTCGGTCCCACCGATAGGGATCTCGGTCTCACCGAGATGGGATTGTAATCTGTATGTATCCATTACCAAAATTGGTCCCATCGAGTTTGTGTAATCGGTCCTACCGAGATTACAATGCAAACTCTCTGTTCCTCTTTGTAACATTTCGGTCCAACCGAGATGAGCGAATCGTTCCCAACGAGTTTTCCTGACCAACTCTCTGGTTAGCTTATTACCAAAATCAATCCCACCGAGTTTGTGTAATCGGTCTCACCGAGATTACATTATGCCCTAACCCTAACCATATCGGTCCAACCGAGTTGACATGTTGGTCCCACCAAAAATCCTAACGGGCACATTATTTTCTAAATCAGTCCGACCGAGTTTTACCATTCAGTCCCACCGAGATTGGTAAGTTGTTTGTAATGGTTAGATTTTGTGTGGAGGCTATATATACCCCTCCACCCACTCTTCATTTGTGGAGAGAGCCATCATGTCACAGCCCTAGAATTTGTTTGTCATTAGTTGCATTAAGGCATTCATGCATCATGTTTAAAGTTCATGAAACTTGAACTGGGGATGACAAACCCTAGCACTAAATAAAATGCAATTAGGATCAAAATAAAAATATTTTCAATAAACCCAGAATGCCCTTTAGGAAAGTTCATTATTTTTCTTAAAGGTGAAAACCCCTGCCAACAATGATGCACATATTTCTAGGCCATTCTGGATTTTTGAATTAAATCCTATTGTATTTGACCTTGGGCATTTAAATACTATAAATAATTTAAATGTTCAAATAAATGTTGGAAATTGTTAAGGGTCACTGAAATAATTCAGAAATCACCCATAATTGTTTCCAGGATTTTATAAAATGATTTGATATTTTTAAATCAAATCAAAACAAACTACAGAAAATAGAAAAACAGAATTAAGTAGAAATAAGAGAGAGAGAGCAGAACATCTACCTGGCGCCTACCTGTGCGGCCTGCTGCAGAAGCCGGCCCAGCCCACCAGGGGCTCCCCTCCTGTCGTCTTCCCCGCGCCAGTAGGCAGCGCGCGTGGCCGACGGGCGCCGACGCTGCCTCGGCCACCTCCTGCTTGCCGCTCTCCTTCCTCGACGCTCTGGACGCCTTCCCCGAGCGCCACGCACCTCCCTGCCTCTCTCCCTCACTCTCCCGCGCTCTCACCCTTTTCCCTGGATCTCTCCCTCTCTCACCCGAGAGTCGCCGCCGACGTCGCTCGCAACCACTGCGGCCACAGCCACTTCCTCGCTCCCTCTCTGCGTACCCGAGCTCAGCCCGGACCCCAAGCCCCTCTACGTCGACCCACCGAAGCCCGGATGCCCCAAGACGATGCCACGGCGCTTCTTCCCGACCACGGCCGCCGGATGCCGCCGTCCGATTCATCCTCTCCGCCATCCCCCCGAGCACGCCGACCTGCTCTTCGAACTCACTGTGAGCTCCTACGCCTCCCCTCTCTCTTCCCCGCCTCGATTGCGCCCTGTAGCCTCGATCCCACCGGAGCCGGAGCTTGCTTGCCGCCGGCCATGTCGCCGCCGTAGCCACCGTTAGCTAGAGCTGCAACCGAGCACGCGGTCGTGCTCAGTGCAACCCCAGGAGGTCGTAACACCCCTCTTTGCCTCCTGTCGTGCTCCCTAACCCCGAAACCCAGTTCACCCGAACGCCGGCGCCGCCACGAGCTCCATTCCGGCGAACCCCGGCCACCCCCGCACCTCCCGTTGGTCCCCCTAGATGCGCACGGGCACGGGCTACCTCCTGGTGCCCTTGGCGCGTCGATCCGTCGCCTCTGGCGTAACTCCGGCGAGCCACCGCCGCTCTGGGTCGTCGCCGTCGTCCAACCGCCGGCGAATCCGACGTGGCCGGTCATTAGGGCCTAACCACCTCGCTAACCCAGGCCTAGGGCCACTGACAGGTGGGCCCTACCGTTTAATTAACCCGGCTAACAATTTAGTTAAGTTAATTAAACTCTGTTAAATCACTATGCAGCTAACATGTGGGTCCCACAGGTCAGATTTGACCTGGACAACGCCGTTGACTTGCTGACGTCACTGTGAAGTCATGCTGACGCAGTAATAGGTTTTCTGGATTTATTTTTATTCAGGAATTTCAGAAAATGATTAAAACTTCAATAAATCATAGAAATTCAACCGTAACTCCAAATTAAATAATTTATATATGAAAAATTATCAGAAAAATTCAAGGAATCCATCTGTACCATTTTCATGCATGTTAGAACAACTTATAGCTGCTGTTTAGCACAAATCAATTAAATGGCATTTGAATAATCACATATGGAGTTTGAATTTGAATCTTGTATTCAAACCAACTTCATTTAATCTGTTGCTAGTTGCATTAGCTCAAAACACATTCATATTGCCATGTCATGAGCATGCATCATATTGTGCATTGCATTGATTGTATTTCTTCTTTGTTGCCGGTATCTGTTCCCTCCCGGTAGACGATGTTCCAACGTTGTGATCGTTGACACTGATGAAGACTCAATGTTATCTTCAGAAGTGCCAGGCAAACAAAACCCCCTTGTTCATTCCGATAAAATCCCACTCTCTCGCTCCTGCTCTCTTTTACTGCATTAGGACAACACCGATTCATCTGTTACTTGCTGCGGTAGCTGAACCCCTTTATCCTTTGCATGACCTGTCATTGCCACAGTAAATAGATGAAACCCACTAGCATGAGTAGGAGTTGTTTGAGCCCTATTGTGCCTACTCATTCATGCTTGTTTGTCATGCCTGCTACTGCTTAGAGTTGAGTCAGGTCTGATTCATCGGGGATGAATCAGAGGTGTGTGAACATGTCCTACTGTGTGTGAGCTAAGTGTGTGAATACGATTTGGTAAAGGTAGCGGTGAGAGGCCATGTAGGAGTACATGGTGGGTTGTATCATTGCAGCCGTCCTCAGGAACTGAGTTTTGTGTTTGTGATCCATGATTCAGCTACTACCACGCATTGGGCCCGAAACCAATGGACCCTCTCGGCTTCTTAATCACCCTTGTCCTCTGTCCAGGAGTTGCAAGTAGTTTCTGGTGTTTGTATTATGCTGGAGGCTGTGGGCAGCGCTGACCGTAGTGGTGGGCTGTGATGCGGTAGGCACGTGGCACGGTGTACCGGGCGCCCGTTTGGTGTCTCGGGAACCCTGTTCACATCGTTTGGGGCTGTGAGCGAAACTCCGGCCGGATCTCCTCATGGATGGAACCCGAATAGGCGATAAACCTGGACTAGAGACTTGAGTGTTTAGGCAGGCCGTGGCCGACACCCACGTTGGGCTTCCGCTTGAAGGTTGCCGAGTACATGTTGTGTAAACGGCGGTAAGTGGTGAGAGCGTGTGTGAAGAAGTACACCCCTGCAGGGTTAACATCATCTATTCGAATAGCCGTGTCCGCGGAAAAGGACTTCTGGGTTGCTTATATCAGTTCATAGACAAGTGAAAGTGGATACTCTAAAATACGCAAGATAAGCGTGAGTGCTATGGACGACGTTCTCGTAGGGAGACGAGAGCGGATCCATAGTGGTGTATTGATATGGTGAATATGTGGACTCCTGTGCGCCACCTCAAAAGAGTTACTTGCAGTCGTAGTTCAGGATAGCCACCGAGTCAAAGCTGGCTTGCTGCAGTTAAACCCCACCATCCCCTTTGTTGATAATGATGCATATGTAGTTAGTTCTGATGTAAGTCTTGCTGGGTACATTTGTACTCACGTTGCTTAATTTATGTTTTTGCAGAGAGACTTCAGTCTCACTAGTAGTTCCACGTGGACTTCGATGTTTAGCTTGTTACCTCAGCTACGATCTTGTGCCCTCGGCAGGATCTGGTAGATAGTCAGGCTTCTCAGCCTTTTCCATTTATAGTTATCTGTACTCAGACATGTTAAGCTTCCGCTTATGCTTTGATTTGTATGCTCTGAATGTTGGGTCATGAGACCCATGTTTGTAATATCTCGCTCCTCGGAGCCTATTGGATAAAATACTTGTGTCGTAGAGTCATGTTGTGATGCCTTGTTGTATTTGCACATATCGAGCATATTGTGTGTATGATTGAAATGCTTGGTATGTGTGGGATCTGACTATCTAGTTGTTTATCCTTAGTAGCCTCTCTTACCGGGAAATGTCTCCTAGTGTTTCCATCGAGCCAGGGTAGCTTGCTACTGCTCCGGAACACTTAGGCTGGCCGGCATGTGTCCTTCTTTGTTCCTGTGTCTGTCCCTTCGGGGAAATGTCACGCGATGGATACCGGAGTCCTGTTAGCCCGCTACAGCCCGGTTCACCGGAGTCCTGCTAGCCCAGTGCTACAGCCTGGATTCACTCGCTGGTGACCGACACGTTCGATGCTGGGTCATGGATGCCTGTCCCTGTAAGTTTGTGCCACTTTGGGTTTACGACTAGCCATGTCAGCCCGGGCTCCTTATCATATGGATGCTAGCGACACTATCATATACGTGTGCCAAAAGGTGCAAACGGTCCCGGGCAAAGGTAAGGCGACACCCGTGGGAATACCGTGCGTGAGGCCGCAAGGTGATATGAGGTATTACATGCTAGATCGATGTGACATTGAGTCGGGGTCCTGACAGCATTGGTATCAGAGCTTGACTGCCTGTAGGATTACCAAGCCAAACTGGTCGAAGTTGAGTCTAGAAATTCTTTACTTATATAAGGGAATTGATTGTGGGATGGAACGTAAGGCTCTTTTTACTCCTTATACCTCATGGCCTTCTGATCTGAGTCATCATCTTCTCTTCTACGGGGATTAAGAACTAGGCTATCTCTTCTTTCCATCAGGATCACGTGTTACTAATCCGTAGACTTATAAGATTGTTGGATTAAGCTTCAGTTCAGTTTCTACCTCTGTATGTTAATTATTGATCTCGAGACCTTGATATTGTGCTTCTGAGTGGTTATGCCACCATTTTTGTGAATGTCTCAAATCTTTTCTGAGCATTTACAGCCGTTATGCTGTCCGAGTCATCCCAGATTTCTAAATAGTTTGAAGCAATTTGCAAATTCCTTCCTCCCGTTTCGATGTTCCTTTGGGCCAGATTAACCACACTAATCGGTGAGTTGAGGTACTTTATTGCCTTGACATATATGTTGGAGCTGGTATTATGACCCTAGGTGTCTTAGGGAATCATCTAGTAATTTAGCCATGATTTGTGTCGCAGTGTGATGATTCTGGCCTTTATCCTCGAAAGCATCCCGTGATGCCACTTAGTAGTAGGTATTCTACTCCTGGGTTTTGAACCCGAGATTCACTCTACCTACTTCATGTTGATAGTAATTGCTAGTGCCTTTAGGATATTAGTAACCTGTGCGATAGTCCTTGAAGTCCGTGGTATCTTCTTCTTCCAAATACCATGAACTACTTATGGCAGAAGTTCCTCGTTGAACTGAACGATCACAACCAGAATGCTCTTGATGAGTTCTCCATTATATATTGTGACTCTGCCAGTTCAACCTTTCTGCATGGGTTATCCGGAAGAATTATGTTGAAATTGTTCGACATACTAATCTATGCATCCACAACTTAGAAAATTATATGTTCCTTTGAGTTGTCCCTCTTTAGTTGTCTACTGACCTTCGTCTATCAATTGATAGTCAAGAGTATGTGTGCAATCGTTCATCGATGCCTATTATTCTTGTGGTCCGTCAAGCCATTCTATTCAGGATGACTAGGAGAAACAAACTCCAGTACCTCATCCATATCTAGGATTGGGTCAAAATAGTGGTGCTCCGCAGATCAAAATGCTAATCCAGTTTTTGTTCTGTTCTACCCTGAAGTATTACCCTCTTTATGTCAAGAAAGTCATAGGAATTACACATCATCTTATGAATTCTTGGTGCAGTGATACTTCTCGCCATCATTATTCATTTCTCGGCTACCGTGTTGTTGCAACCGGAATGCCGACGGGTGAACTATGATGTGTGAAATCAGTACCCCTAGCAACTAGTTGCTTGGTAGTAAATGGACAATATTCTCATTCTTAGCATGTTGGATATTGAATCACCATTCTAAGATAGATTGTGCTACCTAGTCCTTATTTCCTGGTGCACTCTTTGATTGATGAGTTAGGATTTTGTCAAGTCCTCGCTCATTTGATCATATCATCTTGCTTGAAAAGCAAGATTGTTCTCGAGCTTGGTAACATACCGGTGGTTCATGATATTCCGAATTTCTTCTCGGAAGTATCACCAGGTTGTCGCCTGACCGCTATGTTGATCTCGTGATCAAGTTGGTTTATTCCTGTAAACCACTATTTCTCCAAGAATCCGTGTTGGATACCCCTGAGCTAGTTGGTTAAGCTAAACGACAACTTGGAGAGTTGGAAGATAAAAGCTTACCTAACTTAGTTCGTTTCAAAGGGATATCCTGGTGTTGGTGTGTTTTCAAGAAAGATGATATCTTCATTGGTTGATCCTCGTGGTCAATTGCTGGATCTATTATCTTACCCAAACCTTTGATTGAGTATGGGCTATCGTCAAATCAAATCAGAACCAACGATAATCGTAATGTTGTCTTACTCGTGGTTTTTCCTCGAGCATACACCATTATATTCTTTAGTCTGACCAATGCTATCACCGTGTTCACTTAACTGTGGAATTCCTTTTAAAAGGGAACCCGGATGAATTGTTGTTGAGCCCATTGACAACATCCTTATCTCCTCCATGATTTTGTTGAACATTAAGTTAGTGTTGGAAACTTTTGAAGGCATTTGTTCATGCTAGCTCATGAAGCATATGTTCGGATGTAAGAAGTGACTTCCTCTAGTTCATGTGCATTGGATGCAAGTTGCCGCCATGGACTCGAGAAAGTCAATGTTGTTTCCTTTGGAATCATCCCAAATCAGTCATGCATACGTGCGAAGTATTCTGTGGTTCGGAGACTTGCAACCTCCATTCCATATGTATATCCTAGCACACCAAGCCACTGATTGAATTGTTCAAGGAAAAGGAGTTGCTGTGCAAATACTAGTTCATGCACAAGATTCCTATATCCTCAATGATGGTTCCCTACCAGAACTCGGTAGTGTTCTATTGTAAGACTACCATGTGATCATGTTTGTCTGAGACAGCGTGCTTACACATGTGTAGCAGAACCAGCTCATGTTTTGGAGCTTGCTATCGTAGTTCATTTCCCGAGAATCTCGCAACGTCATTTCGTCGATTTGTGTTGCAAACTTTCATTTTTCTTCCTAGACTCGATGAGTCTGGAATATCCTGACACCAACCAGATCTGAATCTCAGGCAGATATGATGGTTGGAACATTTTCCAAGAACTATAATATTGGTCCCTCGATAACCGGTAAAGTGGATGTCGTGGCCAACACACCCAGCCGGAAGACCTATTATTGTAGTATCTTGTTTGAGGAAGTTGGCCACCTCCCCATAAGGATTTCGTAGGATTTACCTCCGTAACTGTTCCTTTGGATTTTCGTTTATGCCCCCGAAGTCCGATCTTTTACTTGATGTTCTAGATACCAAACCATGTAAATGGGTTACGCTAGCACATCAAGGAGAGCATTAGAAGCGGAGTGCTAAATGTCTCTTGGTCAATCATCCAGATTTTGATCCCTTGGCCTCCCAAAGGTGAAATCTGAGAAAGTGTTATCTTCTTTCGCATCGGCATCCTCCATCACCATCCATCATGGTCGTATGTTGTGTTGCCAGGATCCTTGCCACGGATGTTGGTAAAACCTTGATGAATATGGAAATGCTCAAGTTCTTGAGAGCACGCACAAGCGTTAGGTGTTACCATCGGCATTAACTAGGGTTGCTCTCAACTTCCTCGGTTATGCTATAACCTTCAAACAGTGAATTCACTCTCTATTGTTGGGTTCTTCCCCAGTTACCAGAATCATTCCCAGCATTTGCATTTTGTTCCCAGCTTGCACCGCCAATGTGCCATCCTACCATGGGTCTCTTCCATTTCCGGTGGTAAGCAAATTCATCCATTACGTTGTCTTCAACAAGGTAATCCACATCATCCAAGTCTGGATATGCCATTCTACCGACCCCCTCCAAACAATCGCTCGAGAATTGCCTTAGGCTGGTTTAAAGAGTTTCAATGATCTCTGAATCAAAGGTAATTCTTTTTGCCACTTAAGGGGATATATGTTCGAGTCACCTTCCCTAAGGTGCATCATTATGGTGTCATGTCAACTTAACTCCTCGCTACGTTGACAACCGTTCACCACCCTCTTAGGTGAGGAATTGTTGTCTACCTAGTGAACCCTCGTCATCTGTTCCACTCCATTCCGCTAGAGGTGTGCTTCGTCTCTCAGCTCGAGAGATGTTGCTATGTCTCATTCCGAGAGTTAATCCTGAGTTGTTCGACCTTCGAGAAGAACAATTCTCTTAGGGTCTTTCCTTTCCCCTCGTTGTCATGATAGTTGGAGTTCTCAAGGCAAGACTTCGAGACAATGATGGTGAACGAATCAACGTTCAATTGAAGTGCAACCTGGATCCTGAAGATCGTGCTAGTTTGCGTTTCCCCTTCACCTTACCCTACGCTTGAATCTCGGGACGAGATTTTTGTTTAGTGGGGGTGAGTTGTCACAGCCCTAGAATTTGTTTGTCATTAGTTGCATTAAGGCATTCATGCATCATGTTTAAAGTTCATGAAACTTGAACTGGGGATGACAAACCCTAGCACTAAATAAAATGCAATTAGGATCAAAATAAAAATATTTTCAATAAACCCAGAATGCCCTTTAGGAAAGTTCATTATTTTTGTTAAAGGTGAAAACCCCTGCCAACAATGATGCACATATTTCTAGGCCATTCTGGATTTTTGAATTAAATCCTACTGTATTTGACCTTGGGCATTTAAATACTATAAATAATTTAAATGTTCAAATAAATGTTGGAAATTGTTAAGGGTCACCGAAGTAATTCAGAAAGCACCCATAATTGTTTCCAGGATTTTATAAAATGATTTGATATTTTTAAATCAAATCAAAACAAACTATAGAAAATAGAAAAACAGAATTAAATAGAAATAAGAGAGAGAGAGCAGAAGATCTACCTGGCGCCTACCTGTGCGGCCTGCTGCAGAAGCCGGCCCAGCCCACCAGGGGCTCCCCTCCTGTCGTCTTCCCCGCGCCAGTAGGCAGCGCGCGTGGCCGACGGGCGCCGACGCTGCCTCGGCCACCTCCTGCTTGCCACTCTCCTTCCTCGACGCTCTGGACGCCTTCCCCGAGCGCCACGCACCTCCCTGCCTCTCTCCGTCACTCTCCCGCGCTCTCACCCTTTTCCCTGGATCTCTCCCTCTCTCACCAGAGAGTCGCCGCCGACGTCGCTCGCAACCACCGCGGCCATAGCCACTTCCTCGCTCCCTCTCTGCGTACCCGAGCTCAGCCCGGACCCCAAGCCCCTCTAAGTCGACCCACCGAAGCCCGGATGCCCCAAGACGATGCCGCGGTGCTTCTTCCCGACGACGGCCGCCGGATGCCGCCGTCCGATTCATCCTCTCCGCCATCCCCCCGAGCACGCCAACCTGCTCTTCGAACTCACTGTGAGCTCCTACGCCTCCCCTCTCTCTTCCCCGCCTCGATTGCGCCCTGTAGCCTCGATCCCACCGGAGCCGGAGCTTGCTTGCCGCCGGCCATGTCGCCGCCGTAGCCACCGTTAGCTAGAGCTGCAACCGAGCACGCAGTCGTGCTCAGTGCAACCCCAGGAGGTCGTAACACCCCTCTTTGCCTCCTGTCGTGCTCCCTAACCCCGAAACCCAGTTCACCCGAACGCCGGCGCCGCCGCGAGCTCCATTCCGGCGAACCCCGGCCACCCCCGCACCTCCCGTTGGTCCCCCTAGATGCGCACGGGCACGTGCTACCTCCTGGTGCCCTTGGTGCGTCGATCCGTCGCCTCTGGCGTAACTCCGGCGAGCCACCGCCGCTCTGGGTCGTCGCCGTCGTCCAACCGCCGGCGAATCCGACGTGGCCGGTCATTAGGCCCTAACCACCCCGCTAACCCAGGCCTAGGGCCACTGACAGGTGGGCCCTACCGTTTAATTAACCCGGCTAACAATTTAGTTAAGTTAATTAAACTCTGTTAAATCACTGTGCAGCTGACATGTGGGTCCCACAGGTCAGATTTGACCTGGACAACGCCGTTGACTTGCTGATGTCACTGTGAAGTCATGCTGACGCAGTAATAGGTTTTCTGGATTTATTTTTATTCAAGAATTTCAGAAAATGATTAAAACTTCAATAAATCATAGAAATTCAACCGTAACTCCAAATTAAATAATTTATATATGAAAAATTATCAGAAAAATTCAAGGAATCCATATGTACCATTTTCATGCATGTTAGAACAACTTATAGCTGCTGTTTAGCACAAATCAATTAAATGGCATTTGAATAATCACATATGGAGTTTGAATTTGAATCTTGTATTCAAACCAACTTCATTTAATCTGTTGCTAGTTGCATTAGCTCAAAACACATTCATATTGCCATGTCATGAGCATGCATCATATTGTGCATTGCATTGATTGTATCTCTTCTTTGTTGCCGGTATCTGTTCCCTCCCGGTAGACGATGTTCCTACGTTGTGATCGTTGACACTGATGAAGACTCAATGTTATCTTCAGAAGTGCCAGGCAAGCAAAACCCCCTTGTTCATTCCGATAAAATCCCACTCTCTCGCTCCTGCTCTCTTTTACTGCATTAGGACAACACCGATTCATCTGTTACTTGCTGCGGTAGCTGAACCCCTTTATCCTTTGCATGACCTGTCATTGCCACAGTAAATAGATGAAACCCACTAGCATGAGTAGGAGTTGTTTGAGCCCTGTTGTGCCTACTCATTCATGCTTGTTTTTCATGCCTGCTACTGCTTAGAGTTGAGTCAGGTCTGATTCATCGGGGATGAATCAGAGGTGTGTGAACATGTCCTACTGTGTGTGAGCTAAGTGTGTGAATACGATTTGGTAAAGGTAGTGGTGAGAGGCCATGTAGGAGTACATGGTGGGTTGTCTCATTGCAGCCGTCCTCAGGAACTGAGTTCTGTGTTTGTGATCCATGATTCAGCTACTACCACGCATTGGGCCCGAAACCAATGGACCCTCTCGGCTTCTTAATCACCCTTGTCCTCTGTCCAGGAGTTGCAAGTAGTTTCTGGTGTTTGTAGTATGCTGGAGGCCGTGGGCAGCGCTGACCGTCGGGGTCGGCTGTGATGCGGTAGGCACGTGGCACGGTGTACCGGGCGCCCGTTTGGTGTCTCGGGAACCCTGTTCACATCGTTTGGGGCTGTGAGCGAAACTCCGGCCGGATCTCCTCATGGATGGAACCCGAATAGGCGATAAACCTGGACTAGAGACTTGAGTGTTTAGGCAGGCCGTGGCCGACACCCACGTTGGGCTTCCGCTTGAAGGTTGCCGAGTACATGTCGTGTAAACGGCGGTAAGTGGTGAGAGCGTGTGTGAAGAAGTACACCCCTGCAGGGTTAACATCATCTATTCGAATAGCCGTGTCCGCGGAAAAGGACTTCTGGGTTGCTTATATCAGTTCATAGACAAGTGAAAGTGGATACTCTAAAATACGCAAGATAAGCGTGAGTGCTATGGACGGCGTTCTCGTAGGGAGACGAGAGCGGATCCATAGTGGTGTATTGATATGGTGAATATGTGGACTCGTGTGCGCCACCTCAAAAGAGTTACTTGCAGTCGTAGTTCAGGATAGCCACCGAGTCAAAGCTGGCTTGCTGCAGTTAAACCCCACCATCCCCTTTGTTGATAATGATGCATATGTAGTTAGTTCTGATGTAAGTCTTGCTGGGTACATTTGTAATCACGTTGCTTAATTTATGTTTTTGCAGAGAGACTTCAGTCTCACTAGTAGTTCCACGTGGACTTCGAGGTTTAGCTTGTTACCTCAGCTATGATCTTGTGCCCTCGACAGGATCTGGTAGATAGTCAGGCTTCTCAGCCTTTTCCATTTATAGTTGTCTGTACTCAGACATGTTAAGCTTCCGCTTGTGCTTTGATTTGTATGCTCTGAATGTTGGGTCATGAGACCCATGTTTGTAATATCTCGCTCCTCGGAGCCTATTGGATAAAATACTTGTGTCGTAGAGTCATGTTGTGATGCCTTGTTGTATTTGCACATATCGAGCATATTGTGTGTATGATTGAAATGCTTGGTATGTGTGGGATCTGACTATCTAGTTGTTTATCCTTAGTAGCCTCTCTTACCGGGAAATGTCTCCTAGTGTTTCCACCGAGCCAGGGTAGCTTGCTACTGCTCCGGAACACTTAGGCTGGCCGGCATGTGTCCTTCTTCGTTCCTGTGTCTGTCCCTTCGGGGAAATGTCACGCGATGGATACCGGAGTCCTGTTAGCCCGCTACAGCCCGGTTCACCGGAGTCCTGCTAGCCCAGTGCTACAGCCTGGATTCACTCGCTGGTGACCGACACGTTCGATGCTGGGTCATGGATGCCTGTCCCTGTAAGTTTGTGCCACTTTGGGTTTACGACTAGCCATGTCAGCCCGGGCTCCTTATCATATGGATGCTAGCGACACTGTCATATACGTGTGCCAAAAGGCGCAAACGGTCCCGGGAAAAGGTAAGGCGACACCCGTGGGAATACCGTGCGTGAGGCCGCAAGGTGATATGAGGTGTTACATGCTAGATCGATGTGACATTGAGTCGGGGTCCTGACAGCGTTGGTATCAGAGCTTGACTGCCTGTAGGATTACCAAGCCAAACTGGTCGAAGTTGAGTCTAGAAATTCTTTACTTATATAAGGGAATTGATTGTGGGATGGAACGTAAGGCTCTTTTTACTCCTTATACCTCATGGCCTTCTGATCTGAGTCATCATCTTCTCTTCTACGGGGATTAAGAACTAGGCTATCTCTTCTTTCCATCAGGATCACGTGTTACTAATCCGTAGACTTATAAGATTGTTGGATTAAGCTTCAGTTCAGTTTCTACCTCTGTATGTTAATTATTGATCTCGAGACCTTGATATTGTGCTTCTGAGTGGTTATGCCACCATTTTTGTGAATGTCTCAAATCTTTTCTGACCATTTACAGCCGTTATGCTGTCCGAGTCATCCCAGGTTTCTAAATAGTTTGAAGCAATTTGCAAATTCCTTCCTCCCGTTTCGATGTTCCTTTGGGCCAGATTAACCACACTAATCGGTGAGTTGAGGTACTTTATTGCCTTGACATATATGTTGGAGCTGGTATTATGACCCTAGGTGTCTTAGCGAATCATCTAGTAATTTAGCCATGATTTGTGTCGCAGTGTGATGATTCTGGCCTTTATCCTCGAAAGCATCCCGTGATGCCACTTAGTAGTAGGTATTCTACTCCTGGGTTTTGAACCCGAGATTCACTCTACCTACTTCATGTTGATAGTAATTGCTAGTGCCTTTAGGATATTAGTAACCTTTGCGATAGTCCTTGAAGTCCGTGGTATCTTCTTCTTCCAAATACCATGAACTACTTATGGCAGAAGTTCCTCGTTGAACTGAACGATCACAACCAGAATGCTCTTGATGAGTTATCCATTATATATTGTGACTCTGCCAGTTCAACCTTTCTGCATGGGTTGAGTGTTGGGGAGACTATCATTTTAAGCACAAGAGCAAGGAGTTCATCATCAACACACCATTTGTTACTTCTTGGAGAGTGGTCTCTCCTAGATTGGCTAGGTGTCACTTGGGAGCCTCCGACAAGATTGTGGAGTTGAACCAAGGAGCTTTTAAGGGCAAGGAGATCGCCTACTTCGTGAAGATCTACCCTAGTGAGGCAAGTCCTTCATGGGTGACGGCCATGGTGGGATAGACAAGGTTGCTTCTTCGTGGACCCTTCATGGGTGGAGCCCTCCGTGGACTTGTGCAGCCGTTACCCTTCGTGGGTTGAAGTCTCCATCAACGTGGATGTGACGCCCGGATAATTAGACTACAGTAATCCCAAGCTAATGATGCCACGTCACCTCCATTACTGTGATTAAACTCACGTTGATTCGAACCCGATTCAAATCCAAATTTAAAACATAGGCAAACAACAAAAGTTTCCAAACTTTAAAACTAAAATGTTCGGAGTGAACTAAATAATGTAGCGGTAATTATGGTGGAGAAACCAAACTTTGATAAAGTGTTTAAAGGCTCTAAGATAATTAAAACAGTAGTTAAAACAGTTAAATACATGCCTATTGAATTTTATAAAATATTAAACTATTTTATTTTTGGTTGAGAATTAAGGTGGCAGTAGTATATTTATAAATACAAATTTAGGTGCTAGTGTTTTTATAAAACTGTAATAAAAGGGAACTTAAATAAAACAGAAAAGAAAATACAAAAG
>NC_041381.1:500901525-500909434 GCF_002162155.2 Triticum dicoccoides
CTCTCTCCCGATTGGATCGGGAGGTGGGGCAAACCACCGATGCCGCCGCCCTAAGCCCGACGCCGCGCCCCCCAGATCCCGTCCTCGCCGGACCGATCCGCCGCCGCCTGGACCTCGCCTCCTCACCCCCCTGCTCGTCGGAGCGTCGTCCCCGTCCGCCACCCCGAACCCCGCCGCTCGACGCCGTCATCGGAAGCCACCACGCCGGACCACACCACGCCGCCTCGCCGACGTTCCTCCTCGTCGGCGCCGTCGTCCCCGACTCTTCCTCAACACCCGCTGCCACGTACCCTACAACTACGGTGAGGCCCTCGGCCTCCCCTTCCCCTCGCTCGCACACCGTCCCGCACCGGCGCGCGACCACCGCGACTCCCGTCCGCTGCCATCGACCGTTGCACTCGCCGCATCGTGGATGCGCCCAACCCCACCCTGGAGCCGCCCGCGGCCACCTGCCTCCGCGCGCGTCCACCGTCGAGCTCCAGCACGCCCTAGACCGCGCTTGGCCGCGCCCGACCGTGGCCGACAGTGCGCGCTCGCGCCCACGCCCCCTCTGACCAAGCCCGGCCATGGAGGGTCTCCGCTCCCCCTTGCTGCTGCCCGCCCGGCCACCACCGCCTCCATCTCGCAGCTCCTGGCCGCGCCCGCCAGGGCCGTCGCCGTCCGGGGCCTCCCCTGCTCCCCGCCTCCTGCCGCTGTCGAGCGATGCCGCCGACGCAGCTGGGCCTCGCGCCCTCGCTGCGGTGGCCTCGGGCACGGGCACCCATTGCCCGAAACCGCCACGCCCGCACCTGGCGCCCAGCGCCCACTAGCGCCCGAAAACCCACTAAGGCCCCTGGGGCCTATGACAGATGGGCCCCACGCCCAAAACATTTTTTTATTAAAAAAAAGAGAATTAAAAAATATAATAAATAAATAATTAATAATAAAATTAATTAATTAATTAATTAATTAACTTAACTAATCCTGTTTAGTTTAACTAATTAAGATTAATTAACCTAATAAATAGTTACCCTAATTAACTACTGTTAATTAGCTAAACAATCCCTAACAGGTGGGACCCACCTGTCAGGTTGACCCAGTCAACCTCTATTGACTGCTGACATCATGCTGACATCATGCTGACATCAGCAATCACTGTTCTGGATAATGTTGCATTAAAATAATTAAATAAATCCTAAAAATGATTTAAATCTTTTAAAATTAATAGAGAATAAACCGTAGCTCAGATGAAAATACTTTCTACATGAAAGTTGCTCAGAACGACGAGACGATTCAGGATACGCAGTCCGTTCGTCCGCCACACACCCCTAACCTATCGAACCCGCAACTTTCCCCCTCCGGCTCCTCTGCCCGAAACACGAAACACCGGGGATATTTTCCCGGGTGTTTCCCCCCTTAACCGGCATCACCTCATACCACGCCAGGTCACGCCTAGCATCGTTACTTGTCATGTCATGCATCGATATGCATCTGTTTACATGGTATTCATTGTTTCTTCCCCCTCTTCTCTCCGGTAGACTACGAGACCGACACTGCTGCTGCCCAGTTCGACTACGGAGTTGACGACCTCTCTCTCTTGCCAGAGCAACCAGGCAAGCCCCCCCCCCCTTGATCACTAGATATCGCCTATTCTACTCTATAGTGCTTGCATTAGAGTAGTGTAGCATGTTACTGCTTTCTGTTATACCTATCCTGATGCATAGCCTGTCCTTGTTACTACTGTTGTTACCTTTACCTGCAATCCTACTTGCTTAGTATAGGATGCTAGTATTTCCATCTGTGGCCCTACATTCTTGTCCGTCTGCTGTGCTATACTATCGGGCCGTGATCACTCGGGAGGTGATCACGGGTATATACTATATACTTTATACATGATACATGTGGAGACTAAAGTCAGGTCGACTGGTGGAGCACCCGCGAGTGGATCTTTGAGGCGGAGCGACAGGGCAGGTTGAGACCGCCTAGGAGAGAGGTGGGCCTGGCCCTGTTCAGCGTTCGCGGATATTTAACACGCTTAACGAGATCTTGGTATTTGATCTGAGTTGGCTACGAGCCTATACGCACTAACCAACTACGTGGGAAAGATATGGGCACTCAGCGTCGTGGTATCAGCCAAAGCACTTCGTGACGTCAGCGACTGAGCGGCGCGCGCCGAATTGGACTGGAACGCCACTAGGCTAGGTCTGCTTTCGGCCGCCCTCGCAACGTGCAGGTGTGTTCAGGGTGATGGGCCCAAACCCCTGGGCGCCTAGGTTTAGACCGGCGTGCTGACCTCTCTGTTGAGCCTAGGTGGGGCTGCGACGTGTTAATCTTCCGCGGCCGGGCATGACCCAGGAAAGTGTGTCCGACCAAATGGGATCAAGCGTGTTGGGTAAGTTGGTGCACCCCTGCAGGGAAGTTGATCTATTCGAATAGCCGTGATCTTCGGTAACAGGACGACTTGGAGTTGTACCTTGACCTTATGACAACTAGAACCGGATACTTAATAAAACACACCCTTCCAAGTTCCACAGACAACCCGGTGATCGCTTTTCCACAGGGCGACGAGGGGAGGATCGCCGGGTAGGATTATGCTATGCGATGCGACTGGAGATGCTACTTGGAGATGCTACTTGGAGATGCTACTTGGAGGACTTCAATCTACTCTCTTCTACATGCTGCAAGACGGAGGCTGCCAGAAGCGTAGTCTTCGACAGGATTAGCTATCCCCCTTTTATTCTGGCATTCTGCAGTTCAGTCCACCGATATGGCCCTTTACACATATACCCATGCATATGTAGTGTAGCTCCTTGCTTGCGAGTACTTTGGATGAGTACTCACGGTTGCTTTTCTCCCTCTTTTCCCCTTTCCCTTCTACCTGGTTGTCGCAACCAGATGCTGGAGCCCTGGAGCCAGACGCCACCGTCGACGATGATTCCTACTACACTGGAGGTGCCTACTACTACGTGCAGCCCGCTGACGACGACCAGGAGTAGTTAGGAGGATCCCAGGCAGGAGGCCTGCGCCTCTTTCGATCTGTATCCCAGTTTGTGCTAGCCTTCTTAAGGCAAACTTGTTTAACTTATGTCTGTACTCAGGTATTGTTGCTTCCGCTGACTCGTCTATGATCGAGCTCTTGTATTCGAGCCCTCGAGGCCCCTGGCTTGTAATATGATGCTTGTGTGACTTATTTTATTTGTAGAGTTGTGTTGTGATATCTTCCCGTGAGTCCCTGATCTTGATTGTACACGTTTGCATGTATGATTAGTGTACGATTGAATCGAGGGCGTCACAAGTTGGTATCAGAGCCAACTGCCTGTAGGAATCCCCTTTCCAACTCCTTGGCCGAAGTTGAGTCTAGCCATTGCAAAACTTTTACTAACTTGGTTGTGTGCCTTACGGGCCCACGTCGCCGTTGAGTGGTATTAGGATCTTTTACTCCTCGTCTATACTCTGGGACTCTGATCTCTCTTCTAGTCGGGTTAAATGATTTTCTAAAATCTAACTTTAGGTTCTCGAAAATGCTTTCTCCCTGAGAGCCCCTTCAGTCTAGATGATCGCCGACTGCACATGAAGATTTCAAAGTTACTTTCCGATACTCTTTCGGGACTGCCCATTGCTTTTGCAATTCCCTTCCACCGAAATATCCCTATGGATAAATACTTACACCTATCGTGCTTACTTTTATTCCCAGTCGATCTTGTTATTACAAGATACCCCGAGAATATTTGGTGCCTACTGCCTTGCAGTTCTTCGCCACCGGAATACCCCTAAGGATAAATTCTCGCACTTTCCGAGTATCTGCTCATCCCCAGTTGTTAAGGTGTTTCACAAAAGTTTTTGAAATGCCATTCAATCTTCCGAAGATTTTCAACAACCTATTGCTCTTGAAATTCTTGCTTGCTTGCTTGCATTGGGATTAAATCCTATAAGTCTGGTAATCTTATTGGCATCCTCTATGATTATCATTTTAAGTCCGTTAATTCAATATGTTGAGGATGCTTGCCTTCCTCAGTCGAATCCTAGAATTCATCCTTCTGGCTCAGACGTCAGTTGGATATGAGCTGCTTCTTGACCAATCAATGCCTTGATCAGTTGTGCTTCTTATGAGCTGCTTCTTGACCAATCAATGCCTTGATCGGTTGTGCTTCTAAGTCTATTGAACTTATTCATTTTCGATCAGAACGTTTGCTTATGATCCTTTGTTTTGTAAATCATAATTCCTTTGTTATCTAAACATCGAATTATTCAGATGTTCTATAATATGATGATGTGCATTCTTTCTTTGTCTGATTGAGTACCGATACTCACATCAGCTCCGTTGTGGATCGCCCGATCCATTGTTGGATTTCATCCGACATCGTCCTTCATATTCAATAACCTTGTGAGCCTTTCCAAGGGTATATAATGCCTTTGGTAAATTGTATCCTCCGCTTTGTCAACCATGCTCTACTTTTGAACTTGTGTTATTTACTCCTGAAGTTCGTGGTACATGTGCTAAGAAGCCCCGATGGCTTGAACCTATGCCTTCCTTAATATGTGTGAACTCGAAAGTTTTCACGAGTCATACTCTTCTGGTATTTTGCCAGATAAAATTTCAACACTACAACTTCATCGAACGCGAGAAGTAAATGAAAGGTTATGCATTGGAAACGTGGGAGTCGACCTTGAACTTTGTGTTCATGCCCATGGACATGATGTAGATCCTATCATGGAAACTTCTTGTAATAATAACTATTTCCTTGGTATAATATCATCTGGTACCTGTGAATTGATCCTTTGCTATCATGGCTTCGACCATGATTGATCCCCTTTGATTCCATTTCTCAGACAAGATGAAGTACTTGTCTTCTGCAGATCACTTCACGTGTCCACCCTCTACTCTGCTCTACCGTCGATTATTACAATCTGGTATCTCAAGAATATCATGGAACATCTTAACTTCTTATGGGTTCTTCATCAATTGTTATTACTCACCAGGTCCAATTGTTCTTAGGTTATAGGTTGTTGTCAACCGAGAACACCGACTAGTGAAATTATTCCGCACTACAAATCAAATACCCCTAGTATTTTTACTGGGAAATTCTAAACTCAAGCTGGTCATTCCTAGATTATCGGCTGCATCCTGGTCTTGCTACCTTTGACTGTGCTATCTTGTCATTCTCTGGTGCACGTATTCTTCAGTGTGTGAGCACGACTTACGTCAAGCTTTCAACATCTTGTTGCTTGTCTTGGAATGCAACTTTGGTTCCGAGCTTGCCTCTTATATATTGATCCTATAACTTGCCACTTTGTCATTTCCTTGCTTGTTGCCGTTGTTATTTGATTGCATCCTCTTGAAACCTCCCGACAAATGTGTCGGATCACCTTCAACACTTTGACTTCTTCCGAGATGTCAACTGTGCTCATGATGAGGAATACCCTCCTTGCCCTCGATGATTTTTATTATCATCGACAACACCCTTGACTTTCATCATGAACTTGCCCACATAGTGAATGCAACTTGTTCTCTAGCTAGTGTTGTGTTCTGCCTTGAAGTATTACTGTCTATTATGTCGAGAATGTTGTTGGGATTGCTCCACCTCTTACAAATTCTCGGCATGATGATACTTCTCACCATCACCATTCTTCCTTGGTCCCCATGTTGTTTTCAACCAGGATACCAATATGCTAACGATGTTGTTTGAGTTTTGTACTTCTAGCAACCCTATTGCCTTGAAGTTAATGATTGACAGTTCGTTCTTAGACTGTTGGTTATTGAGTCGTCACTCTAACATTGATCTTGCTGCCTAAGGTCATACTTCAGGCACACCTTTCAACTAATGATTGATGGTGTATGTTTTCCTAGAGCATACAACATTATATCATTTGAATTGACAAGTGCCATCTTCTTGTTCACATTATTGTGGAAAGCCATCCGTTTGGAATTCTCGATGAATTGTCGCTGAGCCCATCAGCCACCTTCTCATCCCCTCCTTGGTTTAATGATGAACTATTGTTTCAGGAACCCGCTTCCATAGTTCATTTCTCGAGAATCATGCAATGTCATTTCGTCTATTTGTGTTGCACCTTTTCTTCTCGAACATCCTGAGTCTGAGGTATCATGACACCAATTGGATCTGAATCTCGGTCAAATAAGATGGTTGGGACAACTTTCCAGGAGTTATGTTGTTGGTCCTTTGATGACCCGGTAATATGATGTCATGCCTAGCACCCCCCTGGCTGGAGGACCTATCACTATAATTTCTTTAGCAAGGATAACCATTTACCCATGAGGAAATTGTAAGACTTATTCTACAAGTTATTCCTGATGGATCCTTCGTGTTTCCAAAGTCTGATCTTCACCTGATGACCATGTCAATGCTATCTCGAAGCATGTCTATGGTACTCCGATTTTCAACAAGACCATTTGAAGCCCAATGCTAAATGTTTCTTGCTCAATTACCCAAACACCGTTGTATGGGCAATGTCATGAAAATTCTCTCCCCTACCTAAAGAGTTTTCTACATTATATCCTGACATGGATATCATGCTCTGCATGTCCTTGGGAAGGATATACCCTTGAAATATGTGTTTAAACATAATTTCCTTTCCATTGTTCTGTTTAATCTGATGATCATATTTTCCTTCCATTGTTGGTTTAACCTTTCTTGTGAACTATATGATCTGAGCAGTAATATTCTCCTGCTTATGTAAACACCTCGTTGTACAATTCTGTCAGTAAGACCCTGTTACTTTTGTTGATGACATTCCGGTAACCACCGATGGACGAGAACTTCGCCTACTGGTCCGCCTCGTTCAACGAGCAGGAAAATGGTTCTCTTCGTCCATCGCCCTTGGTACCGACATTGTTGCCGACATAACTGACATGCTACTCTCTGACATGCCTTGCTATCGTGATCGTACAAGATGTCAGCCCCCCCTTTCTACTTTTAACCCACATGGTGGGCCCATAACCCACAGGTCCCAGGAACGAAACCTGACTCTCCTGTACAACCTGTTGTCAAAGTTATTCCTCGTGCTTGACTTTGTATGTAATTCATGGGCCACTTGCCTGTTGATCTATTCTGGTATCGGACACAATACTTATTCCCGTTGCTCAGAACCCCTTTCGCACTCTGCTTCAGGCAATGAACGATTGCCTATCCGCTTGAAACTTCTTATTGCATCGTCTTACTTTGCTCTCGATAGGTGTAATTTGTTCAACTCGAGAGATACTCATATGTTCATTCTTGGGATACCCCCAGATGAATTTCCCTTATAACCTCCTATCATTGTAGAGCTGCCCCTTACCTATTCGTAAGTATGATGGAGTTCCCCGAAGAAAGGACGACCACTTCATCATGATGCTTTGGAATAAAGAATTGAAGACATCAACGAAAGGGATTAACTTCTTCAAGAAGATCCATTAGAATAACCAGAACCCCCCCCCTTACTCCCCTCTTAAATCTCGGGACGAGATTTCTTGTAGTGGAGGAGAATTGTGACGCCCAGATAATTAGACTACAGTAATCCCAAGCTAATGATGCCACGTCACCTCCATTACTGTGATTAAACTCACGTTGATTCGAACCTGATTCAAATCCAAATTTAAAACATAGGCAAACAACAAAAGTTTCCAAACTTTAAAACTAAAATGTTCGGAGTGAACTAAATAATGCAGCGGTAATTATGATGGAGAAACCAAACTTTGATAAAGTGTTTAAAGGCTCTAAGATAATTAAAACAGTAGTTAAAACAGTTAAATACATGCCTATTGAATTTTATAAAATATTAAACTATTTTATTTTCGGTTGAGAATTAAGGTGGCAGTAGTATATTTATAAATACAAATTTAGGTGCTAGTGTTTTTATAAAACTGTAATAAAAGGGAACTTAAAATAAAACAGAAAAGAAAATACAAAAGAGAAAAACTAAACAGACAAAAAAA
>NC_041381.1:500909879-500945854 GCF_002162155.2 Triticum dicoccoides
CTCATCCCCCTGCTCGTCGGAGCGTCGTCCCCGTCCGCCACCCCGAACCCCGCCGCTCGACGCCGTCATCGGAAGCCACCACGCCGGACGACACCACGCCACCTAGCCGACGTTCCTCCTCGCCGGCGCCATCGTCCCCGACTCTTCCTCAACACCCGCTGCCACGTACCCTACAACTACGGTGAGGCCCTCGGCCTCCCCTTCCCCTCGCTCGCACACCGTCGCGCACCGGCGGGCGACCACCGCGACTCCCGTCCGCTGCCATCGACCGTTGCACTCGCCGCATCGTGGATGCGCCCGACCCCACCCTGGAGCCGCCCGTGGCCACCTGCCTCCGCGCGCGTCCATCGTCGAGCTCCTGCACGCCCTGGACCGCGCTTGGCCGCGCCCGACCGTGGCCGACAGAGCGCGCTCGCGCCCACGCCCCCTCTGACCAAGCCCGGCCATGGAGGGTCTCCGCTCCCCCTTGCTGCTGCCCGCCCGGC
This sequence comes from Triticum dicoccoides, assembly GCF_002162155.2. Classification (NCBI taxonomy): domain Eukaryota; kingdom Viridiplantae; phylum Streptophyta; class Magnoliopsida; order Poales; family Poaceae; genus Triticum; species Triticum dicoccoides. The sequence continues at coordinate 500,910,365 of NC_041381.1, forward strand.
CACCACCGCCTCCATCCCGCGGCTCCTGGCCGCGCCAGCCAGGGCCGTCGCCGTCCGGGGCCTCCCCTGCTCCCCGCCTCCTGCCGCTGTCGAGCGATGCCGCCGACGCAGCTGGGCCTCGCGCCCTCGCTGCGGTGGCCTCGGGCACGGGCACGCATTGCCCGAAACCGCCACGCCCGCACCTGGCGCCCAGCGCCCACTAGCGCCCGAAAACCCACTAAGGCCCCTGGGGCCTATGACAGATGGGCCCCACGCCCAAAACATTTTTTTATTAAAAAAAAGAGAAATAAAAATATAATAAATAAATAATTAATAATAAAATTAATTAATTAATTAATTAACTAATTAATTAACTTAACTAATCCTGTTTAGTTTAACTAATTAAGATTAATTAACCTAATAAATAGTTACCCTAATTAACTACTGTTAATTAGCTAAACAATCCCTAACAGGTGGGACCCACCTGTCAGGTTGACCTAGTCAACCTCTATTGACTGCTGACATCATGCTGACATCATGCTGACATCAGCAATCACTGTTCTGGATAATGTTGCATTAAAATAATTAAATAAATCCTAAAAATGATTTAAATCTTTAAAAATTAATAGAGAATAAACCGTAGCTCAGATGAAAATACTTTCTACATGAGAGTTGCTCAGAACGACGAGACGATTCCGGATACGCAGTCCGTTCGTCCGCCACACACCCCTAACCTATCGAACCCGCAACTTTCCCCCTCCGGCTTCTCTGCCCGAAACACGAAACACCGAGGATATTTTCTCGGGTGTTTCCCCCCTTAACCGGCATCACCTCATACCACGTCAGGTCACGCCTAGCATCGTTACTTGTCATGTCATGCATCGATATGCATCTGTTTACATGGTATTCATGTTTCTTCCCCCTCTTCTCTCCGGTAGACTACGAGACCGACACTGCTGCTGCCCAGTTCGACTACGGAGTTGACGACCTCTCTCTCTTGCCAGAGCAACCAGGCAAGCCCCCCCTTGATCACCAGATATCGCCTATTCTACTCTATACTGCTTGCATTAGAGTAGTGTAGCATGTTACTGCTTTCTGTTATACCTATCCTGATGCATAGCCTGTCCTTGTTACTACTGTTGTTACCTTTACCTGCAATCCTACTTGCTTAGTATAGGATGCTAGTATTTCCATCTGTGGCCCTACATTCTTGTCCGTCTGCTGTGCTATACTATCGGGCCGTGATCACTCGGGAGGTGATCACGGGTACATACTATATACTTTATACATGATACATGTGGAGACTAAAGTCGGGTCGGCTGGTGGAGCACCCGCGAGTGGATCTTTGAGGCGGAGCGACAGGGCAGGTTGAGACCGCCTAGGAGAGAGGTGGGCATGGCCCTGTTCGGCATTCGCGGATATTTAACACGCTTAACGAGATCTTGGTATTTGATCTGAGTTGGCTACGAGCCTATACGCACTAACCAACTACGTGGGAAAGATATGGGCACTCGGCGTCGTGGTATCAGCCGAAGCACTTCGTGACGTCAGCGACTGAGCGGCGCGCGCTGAATTGGACTGGAACGCCACTAGGCTAGGTCTGCTTTCGGCCGCCCTCGCAACGTGCAGGTGTGTTTAGGGTGATGGGCCCAGACCCCTGGGCGCCTAGGTTTAGACCGGCGTGCTGACCTCTCTGTTGAGCCTAGGTGGGGCTGCGACGTGTTGATCTTCTGCGGCCGGGCATGACCCAGGAAAGTGTGTCCGGCCAAATGGGATCAAGCGTGTTGGGTAAGTTGGTGCACCCCTGCAGGGAAGTTGATCTATTCGAATAGCCGTGATCTTCGATAACAGGACGACTTGGAGTTGTACCTTGACATTATGACAACTAGAACCGGATACTTAATAAAACACACCCTTCCAAGTTCCACAGACAACCCGGTGATCGCTTTTCCACAGGGCGACAAGGGGAGGATCGCCGGGTAGGATTATGCTATGCGATGCGACTGGAGGTGCTACTTGGAGATGCTACTTGGAGATGCTACTTGGAGGACTTCAATCTACTCTCTTCTACATGCTGCAAGACGGAGGCTGCCAGAAGCGTAGTCTTCGACAGGATTAGCTATCCCCCATTTATTCTGGCATTCTGCAGTTCAGTCCACCGATATGGCCCTTTACACATATACCCATGCATATGTAGTGTAGCTCCTTGCTTGCGAGTACTTTGGATGAGTACTCACGGTTGCTTTTCTCCCTCTTTTCCCCTTTCCCTTCTACCTGGTTGTCGCAACCAGATGCTGGAGCCCTGGAGCCAGACGCCATCGTCGACGATGATTCCTACTACACTGGAGGTGCCTACTACTACGTGCAGCCCGCTGACGACGACCAGGAGTAGTTAGGAGGATCCCAGGCAGGAGGCCTGCGCCTCTTTCGATCTGTATCCCAGTTTGTGCTAGCCTTCCTAAGGCAAACTTGTTTAACTTATGTCTGTACTCAGATATTGTTGCTTCCGCTGAGTCGTCTATGATCGAGCTCTTGTATTCGAGCCCTCGAGGCCCCTGGCTTGTAATATGATGCTTGTATGACTTATTTTATTTGTAGAGTTGTGTTGTGATATCTTCCCGTGAGTCCCTGATCTTGATCGTACACGTTTGCGTGTATGATTAGTGTACGATTGAATCGAGGGCGTCATAGTGGATGTACGATAGAACCACCTATCGGAACCACGTCTCAAAAATCTCCGTGTCTCCAAATTGCGTTTGCACACTCCAATCCCATCCCTTTACATTCTTGCCAGTTGCATGCTTTACTTTCCGCTGCTCATATACTCTTTGCATGCTTGCTTGTTATGTATTGTGAATGTTAAACTTGTGCCAAAACTCCACTCAAACTTTAGGAAATTAAAAACTGCTATTTGTCTCACTTAGTGTCTAATCACCCCCCCCTCTAGACACCTCTTCTCGATCCTTTCAACATAAGACCCGACTCAGTTTAATAAAACGAGAAGTGGTCTTTTGCCTTGTATCTTGACGGCCCATCACCCCCGCCGGACTCTCTTCGACCATGGAACTTCCGACCGGAGACCCAGATGCAGTTTTGGACTCGCCTCTGGACGATAGCTCTGAACTATCAAAGTATGTGTCGATCGGGCCTGATCAGGTGTTCGTCGCCAAACTCAGCCCTACAGATCCGTGGACTCACACCCAGCTTACCCCCTTAGACGAAGCGCTGGGCTTAATGCTATCCCTCACCATTACAGAAAGCTTGCCTCCAAACTGCACCTAGTACAGGTTGGAGGCAGAGAGTGGGGAATTTTATGACCCGCCCACCACCCACTTAATAGCCACTATCGAGGATTTAACCGACATGCTAGACTACACGTCCGAAGACATCGATGGTATGGATGACGATGCCAACGCCGAATTGAGCCAAGTCCCACCCATCACAGGGCATTGGACGGTCACTTCAACCTATGACATATACATGGTGGACACTCCTGATAAAAAGGATGATGAGGACAAGCCCGTCAATAAACCACCAAAGCGCCAACATCAGCGCCGCCGCTCACGATCGCGTCAAGCAAAGGACAGTAATACCGGCACCGGATACAATGAGACTCTGGATGATACCAAAGATCTCGAACACCCCGCCGAGCCCACATCTGAACAGGATGAGAGGGAAGAGGATCAGTATAGCCTCGGACACACTGATCATGAAGATTCGGAAGACATCAACTATATGCCGTTCTCCGAAGAGGATGTTAGCCTCGGTGACGAAGACTTTATCGTCCCAGAGGAACCTCTCGAGCAAGAACGCTTCAAGAGACAACTTATCACTACAACATGGAGCCTGAAAAAGAAACAACAGTAGCTTAAAGCTGAACAGGACACGCTCAATGAAAGGTGGACCAAGGCCCTGGCCGCCGAGGAGTACGGCCACGAGCGTCCTACCAAAAGTTACCCCAAGTGCAAGCTGCTGCCACAATTCGAGGATGAAGCCATTCAGCCAATACCGTTGAAATACAACCAGGCAGATCAATGAGACCGACCACCATGTGGAAGGATAAAGTGGCATATCGAGCCGAATACCAGCCCGCACCCCCTTGCCGAAGAGGTAAGGAGACAGCGGTTGCGGGTTACACAAATGACTTGCAACGGAACCTGACCAATAAAGCTGGTAAAACTAGACTGATCTATGGATGACGAGGCCGTGCCCCGGCACGAGATAACGGCTATGAAGTCTGGCGTGATGAACATTACAATATTCAGGATCAGAACCGAACTCATATGTCATCCGATCTCCACCGTGATGTCGCACAATACAGGGGTGTTGCACACCCCATGTGCTTTACCAATGAGGTAGTGCAACACCAGTTTCCGAAAGGGTTTAAACCTGCGAACATCAAATAGTATGATGGAACGACGGATCCGGCCGTCTGGATTGAAGATTTTCTTATCCACATTCACATGGCTCGTGGAGATGACCTCCATGCCATTAAATATCTTCCTCTAAAGCTGAAAGCACCAATGTGGAACTGGCTAAACAGCCTCCCAAAAAACTCCATTGGAACCTGGGAAGATTGGGAAGATGATTTGCGGGCCAACTTTCAGGGCACTTATGTCCAGCCACCGGATGCTGCGACTTGAGTCACATAATCCAGCAACTAGGCGAATCGGCTCGTAAGCTTTGGAGTTGGTTCCTTATTAAAAAAACAAATCGTGGACTGTCCGGACGCCGAAGCTTTAGCGGCCTTCAAACACAGCGTCTGGGACGAATGGCCCGCCGACACCTCGGGCAGGAGAAGACGAAGACCATGGCAACCTTAACTGCACATATGACCTGCTTCTGTGTAGGTGAAGATAGCTGGTTGGCTCGTAGAAGTAACAGCTCGGGCGACCCCGACACTTCTGAGGCTAGGAATGGTAATGGTAAACCTCGCCGCAATAAGAACACGCGTCGGGGCAACAATGACAACGCAGATGATACGGCAGTCAATGCCGGATTCAGTGGTTCTAAATCCGGTCAGCAGAAGAAACCTTTCAAAGGCAACAGGGACGGTCAATCCAGCTTGGATAAAATCCTTGAGAGTTCATGTCAGATTCATGGCACAGTCCATAAGCCTGCTAACCACACCAATAGGAACTGTTGGGTTTTCAAACAGGCCGGTAAGATAAATACCGATCACAAGGGGAAGGGACCTCCAAGTGAGGACGATGAGGAGCCCCGTCAACCAAACACCGGGGGCCAAAAATAGTTTCCCCCTGAGGTGAAAACAGTGAACATGATCTATGTCACTCACATTCCTAAAAGGGAGCGCAAGCGCGCACTAAGGGACGTCTACACCGTAGAGCCCGTCGCTCCAAAATTCAACTGATGGTCAGCTTGTCCGATCACCTTTGATAACAGGGATCACCCAACCAGTGTCCGTCACGGGGGTTCGGCCGCCCTGGTACTCGATCCAATTATCGACGGATACCATCTCACTAGAGTCCTTATGGACGAGGGCATGATACGTCTCCAACATATCTATAATTTTTGATTGTTCCATGCTATTATATTACCTTTTTTGGATGTTTATGGGCTTTACTTTACACTTTTATATCATTTTTGGGACTAACCTACTAACCGGAGGCCCATCCCGAATTGCTGTTTTTTTGCCTATTTCAATATTGCGATCTTTTTGGAACAAACGCAATCCAGGAGACTTGGAGTGGACATCAAGAAGCAGCCAAGGAGGCCACGATGGTGGTCGGCGCGCCCTAAGGGGGTGGGCACGCACCCTGCCTCGTGGGCCCCTTGTGGCTCTACTGGCATACTTCTTCCACCTATATATATCTACGTACCCCTAAAACATCCAGGAGCACCACGAGAAACTATTTCCACCGCCGCAACCTTCTGTATCCATGAAATCCCATCTTGGAGCATTCGCCAGCGCTCCACCGGAGGGGGAATCGACCATGGAGGGCCTCTACATCATCTCCAAGGCCTCTCCGATGAGTTGTGAGTAGTTTACCATAGGCCTTGGGGTCCATAGTTATTAGCTAGATGGCTTCTTCTCTCTCTTTGAATCTCAATACCAAGTTCTCCTCGATCTTCTTGGAGATCTATTCGATGTAACTCTTTTTGCGGTGTGTTATTCGAGATCCGATGACTTGTGGGTTTATGATCAAGTTTATCTATGAGAAATAATTGAATCTTCTCTGAATTATTTTATGTGTGATTGGTTATCTTTGCAAGTATCTTCAAATTATCAGTTTGGTTTGGCCTACTAGATTGATCTTTCTTGCAATAGGAGAAGTGCTTAGCTTTGGGTTTAATCTTGCGGTGTCCTTTCCCAGTGACAGCAGGGGTAGCAAGGCACGTATTGTATTGTTGCCATCGAGGATAAAAAGATGGGTTTATATCATATTGCATGAGTTTATCCCTCTACATCATGTCATCTTTCTTAATTCGTTACTCTGTTCTTATGAACTTAATACTCTAGATGCAGGCAGGAGTCGGTCGATGTGTGGAGTAATAGTAGTAGATGGAGAATCGTTTCGATCTACTTGTTGCGGACGTGATGCCTATATACATGATCATGCCTAGATAATCTCATAACTATGCACTTTTCTATCAATTGCTCGACAGTAATTTGTTCACCCACCGTAATACTTATGCTATCTTGAGAGAAGCCACTAGTGAAACCTATGGCCCCCGGGTCTATCTTTTATCATATATGTTTTCAATCTACTTTTATTTGCATCTTTTACTTTCCAATCTATATCATAAAAATACCAAAATTATTTATCTTATCTTATACCTCTATCAGATCTCACTTTTGCAAGTTACCGTGAAGGGATTGACAACCCCTTTATCGCGTTGGTTGCGAGGTTCTTGTTTTTTTGTGTAGGTACGAGGGACTTTTGAGGAGCCTCCTACTGGATTGATACCTTGGTTCTCAAAAACTGAGGGAAATACTTAGGCTACTTTGCTGCATCACCCTTTCCTCTTCAAGGGAAAAACCAACGCATGCTCAAGAGGTAGCGAGAAGGATTTCTGGCGCCGTTGCCGGGGAGGTCTTTGCTCAAGTCAAGACATACCAAGTACCCATCACAAACTCATCTCCCTTGCATTACATTATTTGCCATTTGCCTCTCGTTTTCCTCTCCCCCACTTCACCCTTGCCATTTTATTCGCCCTTCTTCTGTTCGTCTTTTCGTTTTCTTTGATGTCTTACTTGGCTTGTTTGATCGTTTGGTTGGAATAGTTTTTTATTTATTGCTAAACAGAGAACCTAAGATCTATGGATCCTCATCCTCTTGCTAATCTATTTAAGAGATCCAATTCTGATGAACCAATTGCTAGTGAGTTTTGTGCACTAGATTATCTTTATGAAGTTTTGCTTGAAATTCATGAATCTAAAAATTGTGATGAAGAAATTTATGAAGAGATTCACGATGGCTCCTTGAATAAAAAGCATGATTGCAATGATTTTACTATAAATTCTCTTGATGTCAATTTTGCTAATAATATGCAAAACCCTAAGCTTGGGGATGCTAGTTTTGCTATGTCTACTACTTATGGCAATGATCATGATTGGGGTGATTCTTCTTATGATCTTGAAAATTTATTTAAGCCCCATGATGAAGATGAGATTGATAATAGTGTTTGCAATAATATTAAAAGTGAGTTTGGAAGAGTGTCAACTTTAGATCCTACATATTTGGAGTATGTTCAATCTTATGATATTTTTGATAAAAGTGGGTTTGGAGAGGTCATGACTTTAGTTAATGTTAATCCCACTATCTTGGAAGAGTGTCAACTTTGCATGCATGTGGATCATGTTGAGAATATTTTATGTGATAACTATTTTGTTGAATTTGCTTATGATCCTACATGCAATTATTATGAGAGAGGAAAATATAGTTGTAGAAATTTTCATGTTACTAAATTACCTCTCTTCATGTTGAGATTGCTATCACCTCTTTGTCCTTCCTTGCATATGCTAGTTTTTGCTTGCCTTGATAATTTGTTTGCCTGAAAGATGCTTGTGCATAGGAAGTATGTTAGACTTAGATGTGTTTTTCACATGCTACATGATGCTCTCTTCGTGTTTCAATTCTTGTCTTTCATGTGAGCATCATTGAAATCTCAATGCCTAGCTAAAAAGGCTTTAAAGAAAAGCGCTTGTTGGGAGACAACCCATCATTTTTACTTGCTGTTATTCAATAAATATTTCATCTAGCTTATGCTTAGATGTGGTTTATGTTTTAATTAGTGTTTGTGCCAAGTAGAACCTATAGGATAACCTGTGGTGATAGTTAATTTGATTCTGTTGAAAAACAGAAACTTTGCGCTTACGAGAAAAATTCAATAAATCATAGAAACCTGCTTTTGCAAGGATTCGTTTTGCTGTAGATCAATAGACAAATTGCCTAGGACTTCCTATTTTGGTAGGATTCTTAGAGTTCCATAAGTATTCGAAAGTTACAGATTGCTACAGACTGTTCTGTTTTTGACAAAATCTGTTTTTGTGTGTTGTTTGCTTATTTTGATGCATCTATGGCTAGTATCGGGGGGTATCAAGCATAGAGAAGTTGGAATACAGTAGGTTTAACACCAATATAGATAAAGAATGAGTTCATTCCAGTACCTTATGTGGTGGTTTTTCTTTCTTGCACTAACGGAGCTTATGAGATTTCCTGTTGAGTTTTGTGTTGTGAAGTTTTCAAGTTTTGGGTAAAGATTTGATGGACTATGGAATAAGGAGTGGAAAGAGCCTAAGCTTGGGGATTTCCATGGCACCCAAAGATATTCAAGGACAACCAAAAGCCTAAGCTTGGGTATGCCCCGGAAGGCATCCCCTCTTTGGTCTTCGTCTATCGGTAACTTTACTTGGAGCTATATTTTTATTCGCCACATGATATGTGTTTTGCTTGGAGCGTCCTGTATGATATGAGTCTTTTCTTTTTAGTTTTCCACAATCATCCTTGCTGTACACACCTTTTGTAAGAGACACGCTTGATTTGGAATTTATTAGAATACTCTATGGGCTTCACTTATATCTTTTGAGCTAGATAATTTTTGCTCTAGTGCTTCACTTATATCTTTTAGAGCACGGCGGTGGTTTAATTTTGTAGAAATTGTTGATATCTCATGCTTCACTTATATTATTTTGAGAGTCTTATAGAACACCATGGTATTTGCTATGGTTATAAAAATTGGTCCTAGAATGATGGGCATCCAAGTTGGGTATACTAAAAACTATCATATAAAGTGAATTGGATGCGATGATCAAATTGATGCTTGATAATTGTTTTGAGATATGAGGATGGTGATATTAGAGTCATCCTAGTGGAGTAATTATGAATTTGAGGAATACTTGTGTTGAAGTTTGTGACTCCCGTAGCATGCACGTATGGTGAACCGCTTTGTGATGAAGTTGAAGCATAATTTATTTATTGATTGTCTTCCTTACGAGTGGCGACCGGGGATGAGCGATGGTCTTTTCCTACCAATCTATCCCCCTAGGAGCATGCGCGTAGTACTTTGTTCCAATGACTTCTAGATTTTTGCAATAAGTATATGAGTTCTGTATGACTAATGTTGAGTCCATGGATTATACGCACTCTTACCCTTCCACAATTGACTCTCTTGTGCCACGCAACTTTCGCCGGTACCATACAACTACCATATACCTTCCTCAAAACAGCCACCATACCTACCTACTATAGCATTTCCATAGCCATTCCGAGATATATTGCCATGTAACTTTCCACCATTCCGTTTATTATGACACGCATCATCATTGTCATAATGCTTTTGCATCATGTAGTTGACATCGTATTTGTGGCAAAGCCACCTTCATAATTCTTCCATATATGTCACTCTTGATTCATTGCATATCCCGGTACACCGCCGGAGTCTTATAACCCGCCCGAGTGATAGCAATCTCCTCATCATTCCTCTCTTGAGAGGGAGCGTCTTCAGTTGCCTTGGCAGGGCTGGAAGCAAGAGTTGGACTTGGCGGGTTAAGCTCATCCGGCCGGTTAGCATTATGATCCATAGCTTCAGTAGCTGCCGGTTCAGACTGCGGGGGCGGATCACCCTAGTGATCAAGATGGTCTTTGGGTTTCTCAGTGTCAGCCTCAGGGGTTACCAAGATTCGTTCATCTGACTCAGGAATCTTGGAGTTATTGATGACTCGCCCACTTTTCTTTTCTTGGCCTTGGCTTTGGCTCTGCAAATAAGATAGCACGTTAAAGTTATATGCGCCAATGACTATAGAGTTCAGTTAAAAAGAGAGTTACCCTGGATTTATAACTAAATCCGGTAGCTAAGTAGAGGACGAATCCCCTGAGGACGGTGGCGACTCCCAATAATTCGAATCAGAAGGGTTAAGAGGCCGCCTGATAAGGCCGGCTTGTGGAAGAGAAGAAGTTGGAATGTGTGGCACCTTGTTACATCGCTTATGGCCGGATGGTTCATGGGGTAAACCGGCTAGTAGCTCTCCAGAGCCGCTCCAAGTCTGCTGCCTTGACTCATGTTGGGTTTTCTTCAAAATAAAGTTTGGGCCCAAGTGAGCATCTGGATGAGAAAATCTTACTTTTCTCACGACCCCTCTTGTCTTCTTTGGGGACAAGGATTAAGAGCCGGAAGAGATGGAAATTACCTCAATATCATTAACCCGGTTGGTTGTAGCAGCACCCTGAGAATAAGAAGCGTCAGCAAGTTCAATAAAAAGACGACCAAGGGAGTCAAGTTCTACCTCCGATTGATTATCAGCTACTGGCTCATTCTCAGTAGCAGATTTATTCTTTTTCAGAGCAGGCGCAGTCTTAGATTTGTCCACTTGAGTTTTCCTTTCCTATTCCAGAAAGGAGAGTCGGCCTGCATGATTAATAAAGGTTAGAAAGTGAAGCACTAAGTAAATAAGGATTTATAAGTCAGATAGGAAAGTATGCTTACTGGAGGGGCCGGATTAAGTTTGGAGAATGGTAGAAGCCCCATCTTATTGCAGTTCTCCCGAGGCTCCCCAAGTAGACCCTTTACAACTTTGTTCATTTCCTCAGCTGCTAAGTTATCAGAGCTATACTGTTGAGGGTCGTTTCAGTCGCTCTAGTATTCACACATTAAGCTGGGTCGGCGGCTCAAGGGAAGGATTCTCCATGTAACCCAACACGGGGTTAAATCAACCCCCGTTAAGCCATTGGACAACAAGGCCCTGAGTTTTGGATAGACAGTGGCAGCCTTGAGCATGCTCTTCTAGAATAATCCGACTTGGGATATCCAAATCCATCAAAAGGCGGTCAACTCTGTAACCTGGTAAGGGGTTCTTGTTAGCTGGGGCGCATTCTTGCAATAAAACCAAGTCTTGATCCATCCCTTAGGATGACTTGGTATGGTAGCTGAAGGAAAACAGTCGTCTCTATGTCTCTGGATCGAGACCCCGCCGAGTTCTAGGCTTGGGCCGTCTGCAAACTCTGTTTGACGATTCATATAGAAAAATTCCTTGAAGAGAGGTACAGTGGGCTCCATTTGCAGATATGCTTCATATAGGATTTGAAAGTGAGAGATCTTGGATATGGAGTTTGGGCCCAGGTCTTGAGGATGAAGGTTAAAACTACTTAAGACATCCTGAAAGAATTTTGACCTGGGTGGAGAGAAGCCTCTAAGGAGATGGTCTACAAAAACCACGACTTCTCCTTCCTCGGGTCGAGGAACATCGTCTCCTTGCCCGGCTTGCCAACCAATCTCTTCCTGAGCAGGCAGGAGACCTTCATCTTTATAGTCTTTAAGAATGAGATCGGAAACTTGCGAAGGCACCCAATTACAGATGGTGGTTTTGACATACTGAGCCGCCTAAGCGAGATGGAGGACTGCAGAAATATAAATGGCAAGTTACTTCTGAAATAATAACTCGCCACCTCAATTATATGATAAAGATGGCGTTGCCTATTATGAACAAGACGACATAATGGATAAGTCGCCCTAAAATGGCGAGCCGGTTTAGCAACATATGCAATTTCTAAATATCAGGCGAGTTACGATTATGCTGATTAGCCGCCAGAAATATGAAGGCGGGACTAAATTGAAGGTTCTCAGTATTTTTGGCTAAGTACTGGATAAACAGTTTTCTACAAGGAACATATGATTTACAAATCTACAAGTGAAGCAAAAAAGGAAAATGATAGCTAAGCCTAAGGATTGCGGCAGAAGGGATTGTTGATCTATTCGAGATTTCTATTGAAAATCTGGTACACATAGATGCAAAACCAATCTGGAAACTAGTGCCACTGTGCTTTTATGAAGGTTCAGAGGAGCTCTAGATCTAAAAGTCACTGGTGATAATAAGATGGACGAACTCCGACGAACACGGGGAACGTCGATGAACTATGAAGGGATCAGTGTAGATCTAGAAAGGTGGAATCAGCATACCTGGATCTAATAAATGGCGGCGGAGGTGTTCAAGTGAAGCTTCGATGAAGCTGGTCCGGCGTCGTGGTCCCTAATGAAGCAGCTGATGAAGGTCATTTAGTGGCGGCGCTCCGGTCACGGGAAGCTTCAGGGAGAGAGAGGAGGAAGAAGAAGAAGCAGAGGGGGTGAGGTAAAAGTGAGACCAAGGCCCCATGTGCATATTTATAAGGAAAAAGCAATAGTAAATGGCAGCACTACAAAAAAATACACTTCCGTGATGATACGTGTTTGTCACAGTAGGTCGCGTTTTTTGTCATGCATGTACATCCATGATGATTTTATGACAGAATCAAGATAGTCATACATATGCTGTCGTAGAAGTGTTCCATGACATTACCAAAATTATCATCACGGAAGTGTCCACTTCCATGACGATAAATCGCGCGTCACAGAAGTGCTTTCTTCAAAGGGTGACCGACACATGGCATCCACCATAACGGAATGTCGTTAAGCTATTGGGTTGGGTTTTGGATCCGATAACCCGTTAACAGCCCCAACCAATGGGGATTTTCCACGTGTAAAATCATCATTGGCTGGAGGAAACACGTGTCGGCTCACCGTCGGAACAGATGTCATCTGCTCATTGGACCGAAGGCGCCTATGATACGGCGACACGTGGCATGTCCCAACAGAGGCCCATTCCTGTGAAACGGCCGACCCGTTTGACTTGGTCAAAAGGTGGCGAGCCGGCCCACGGAAAGCCTGTTAACGACATGTTCGCATATAGCCCATTTATAGCCCGCTAACCCGGGGCCCGTTACGCCCTATCTGAATTAGGACCAGTAGCGTCATCTGGGCCGCCCAATATGATTCAGTCCGTTTTAACTTCCGGCCCATGTGTGGCCCATGACTTCTTTCGGCCCATAGGAGGACCTTTGTAACTCTTGGCCCATTAACGACCCGTGGGGAAACTGGCCCTAATGAACAGTGTATCACTTTATACCCATTAACGGCCCGTTATTCCATTGGGCCGTTTACAGCCCAAGTTATCTTTCGGCCTTCTCAAGGCCCATTGATTCTTGGGCTTATTTGCAGCATTCGGTTACATACGGCCCGTTACTGTCATTTTCTGCTTGTGGGCCAAATTTAGCCCGTCGTTACAGTCGGCCCATTTGCGGACCATTAATACGTTGGGCTGTTTTTATGTCAAGAAAAACCCGTTGGGCTATTTTCATAGAGTTATCAAATACGGCCTATTTACGGCCTGTTATGGTCCACAAATAGTACGGCCCATGATTGGCGAAATGATGATACGCCCCGTATGAGGCCCATGGATAGTACGGCCCGTAGAAGGCCCATGGATAGTACGGCCCATAGAAGGCCCATGGATCGTACGGCCCGTAGAAGGCCCATGGACCCTACGGCCCATAGAAGGCCCATAGGCCCTAAGGCCCGTATAGAAAGGCCAATGAATCCTATGGCCCGTATAGAAGGCCAATGGATCCTACGGTCGGACGAAGGCCCATGGATCATACGGCCTGCAGGAGGCCCATGGTTATAACAGTCCGTGTGTTGCCATGATTATTTTGGCCTAGTTACCAAAAATAGGCTATTGTGGCCACTAGAAAAAAAACAGAAAAAGAACTACAGTGACTACAAGCAAACAACTAAACAAGACAATAAGGAAATAAATAAGCAAGCAATTAACGCTAGACTATTACCCCTATTACACATATTACATCCACTGGGCATCAAAGTTCGCCACCAATGCAAATATAGGGAACAAAGCAGCACATTACATACACTGGCCGTCAAAATTGGCCACCAATGCAAATAAACGCGGCAACAAAACAAGAGCATAACTGAAACAACTTCAGAAGAGCTCAAGAAACGTTATCCTGGGTATCCACCATGCTGGCAATAAGCTTAGCAAGCTGATTAGCTTTGTCTTGTTTGGCGCTAAAATCCTCCAACGCTTTCTGTTACACCAGAAAGTATGCATCTGAATGCTCCAGGGACTTCCGCAGTCCTTCCGCTTCTTGTCGCAGCACAGCTGATCGATGTCTTTCAGCTTGTAGTTGAGACTCAAGAAACCGAACTGATTCAGATAGTGAGTTTGAATAGCTTGTGCAAGCAGTAGTGGCCAGTAACTCGAACACTAAACCAAGACAGGACTTTGGGGTTGTCTTGTTGTCTTCAAGATAGTCTTCCTTAGCTGTTTTATAAGCTTTGTTGGAGACCAACAAGGATGTGTCACTATCCTGAACCTTATCTGCATTACTTCCTTTACCATTGCTTAATAAGGCACTCTTCCCCAATATTCTGTCAGCATTCTAAAAGAAGAAACAAGCATACACATAACAAGTTTAGCATGTACTAGTATATGAAACTCATTTCGGTGAACCAGTTCAGTAGTAAGGCGGACAGGATTAAACTACCAAGTCTTCTATTGCCAAGTACTAGTACATAATAAAAGCATCAAACAAACATATATCTATGTCCTATGGTCACTGCATTGTCTTGCCAAATCAAAATAGAGATACGGTTCAAATCATATCAGTTCAAGACAAAGCAGCAGTGAAAGAATAAAAGCGTGGGAAACTACACGGCACAACAAGATTTCAGATGGGTACCATGGGTCTACATGTACAACAACACTATTGGCTCTATTGTGATGCTAGTAATGTGCATGATATGAAAGTCAACTGTATACACAATTGAGATTGAAATCAACAGAGCTATTGATAAGAGCAAACCTGTTAAAGAAACATGCGTGAACATACCTGCTGTGCCATTGGAGTTTCGATTGGATCCTTCAATTTAAAAATAAGTTTGTATGAGTAAATACAGTGATACAAGAGCAAAGCAATCATAGTTAAAAAAGGCGTGCCTAAGCGAGCGCTTAAGCGCGCCTAGGCTCTAGGCGTTGGCAAAACGCATTGCGCATAACTATGCATAATCTGTGCATAACTGCGCATAAGCATGCGCTTTGGTCAGTAAAGCTCAAGGCGGTGGCACAACGCACAATTAATGCCTAGCGCTCTTTTGAACTATGATAGCAATGGAATCTTAAATTAGAACAGTTGTTCTTCAGGTTTAGGCACTTGGTCTACATGAACAGAGTACAGTAAGACGCAAGAATATAATACTTCAAAATAGAAAATGAGCTCATAGACCTTACCACATTCTTGGTTCAGGACCAGTACAAAACAAGGCGTTCCCAGTCATCGTCCAGTAAATGTGTCTCAGGAGAACGTAAGGGAATTTGATGAGTTTATTTGCTGGTGAAGTACGTTTTCTTCAGGTAATTCCAATACTGCCACAAAGCATTCTTGAAGATAGCAGAGGTATTAGCACAGGTTACCTCATCCTGAGTTTCCAAATTGGTCCTTCTCTATAGAGAAAAATGGGAAAATTTGCTGTATTATAGCCATCATGGAGGTAGGATGTATGGGACGAAGCAAAGTAATTGCCATGAATAACATTACTTACACATAACTCCCGGAGAAACACCTGCAACTGGCATTTTCCTTCATCTTCAGTATAATATTTCCAAGATGGGAAGATACGCACATACGATTTAACAACATGAAATGCGATAGATGCTAAACTACGACTAGCTGGTTGTGCTTCCTCCGCAGGAATAGGCGTATTAACTGGTGGAGTTGGGGTTCGTCGTGATAGTATTGGCCCTTTGGGCACTAGAACTGCCTTACTAACTGCTCTTGTTTGGGAGCTCTGTGGTGGAGATGGTGTTGTGTCAACAGGAACTGGGTTACTATCGGCTGGGGTTGGGGTTAGATTCGGTGAAGTTGGTTCTCTGTCCATCGCAGTAGGGGTACAATCTGCGAGAGTTTGGGATATGTGTGGTAGGGCTGGTTCTTGTGCATGTACAACCGGGGTGCTATCTCCACCAAGAGGTAGCACTGTTTTATTTGAAGACCGTGTTTTTAGTCCACTAGATACTGGCATCACCCGCTCCAATTCAAATGGTTGATAAACAGGAAACATAGTTGAATGTACAGACATTGTATGAGAGACAGATGCAATAGATAGTGTGGAAAAAAGAGGGCATGAAATAATTTACATGTATATTTTTTAACTAAAACGGATAGCATGAAATAATTTCACATATATGATGTCTATCTAAACTGGATAGCATAGCATAACATAATTCAAAGATATGATGAATAACTAAACATGATCGCATGACATAATTCACCTACATGTTATCTAAGTAATTAGGATCGCGTCATTTAATTCACATATGTGATTTATATGCTAAACAGAGGGCATTCGATATGATGTCTGAACTAAGAACATGGTGTTGAATATTGTGTATATGATGTCTAGACTATGCAATGCAAGACACCGTATGCATGATATGAGCAGTATAACCGTGCCAAGTTAGAGCATACACCTCAGTGGGGGAATAGGACTGGTCATCTGTCTCTGAATCCATCTCTGAGGAGCTATCGGGACCCAACAAGAGATCTGCTTCGACAGGTAGCACTGTCTGCTCTAAAGGCCTTGTTTTCACTCCAGATTTTTCCATCTCCCACCCAAATGGCTGATTCACAGGAAGAGTAGTTTAATGTACAAACACTGTCGACAAATGGAAATGTAATGAAGAAAAGGATGGGCAAGATATCATTCAAATATATGATGCCTGGTTAAACAGGATGGCATTGCACATTTCACATATATTATGGCTGGCTAAAAGACATGAGACTGCATAATTCCCATATATGATATAGAAACTAAACAGGTGGCATTACAGAACATGTCTAAACTAAGCAGATGATATATATGATGTCAAAAGTAGGCACTGCAAGGCAACATATGCATGATATGACTAACATCATCATGCCAAGGTAGAGCAAACACCTTGGGGGGTAAATAGGAGTGGTCAGCGGCGTCTGAATCCGCCTCAGAACAGATATCTTCCTCTGGATTACAATCTGGAGAGGGGCGGGGAGGGTTTGCCATTGAACCCACCATGGAGCGATGTCTGCATGACATTGTATTGCCGTGCAAAACTCTTCTATTTTTCTCTACATGTTCAGCATGACTGTGTACAATATGTGACATGCATACGAAAAAAATATGGTGAGATTATGTAAGGAGAGCATGCAGAAATTTAGAGTGATGGTAACAACCAGTGGATCAATGTTTTTCTGTTGAACTAAAATAGCCCTAATGGATCGACGTGAATGTATAGTAATAAGTGATGCAACAAGTGTACAACCTCTTTGCCATAGCCGTGTCGACCTCAGAATCATTGGGTTGGTCGCTGAAGCAGTTGAGGCAGAGGTGGCTGTCGGAGGTGTGGAGGAAGATCTGAGGAATCTGTAGACGGCGTCCAGGGCACTGCTCTATTGTGATGGATCGTTCTGTCGTTGGAGCAGCTCCGGTGAGCTGTAAGACATCAAGGCTGAAGCAGCACAAGACATACATCGTCAATCTCAAGTGGGATTCTAATAGCATCTCCAGTAGATGATGTAAAAGGACGTAAAATTAACATCACCAAAAACCACCTGACTACAACAGATAAGGTAAAAATTGTTGACTCTGAACTTAACTGTCGAGACTGAAATTTACCGTGGAATCTGAATGCTACTGTCAAAACTAAACGCAATGGTAGCAGAGAGGCACTTGACATGTAGTTTAGGGAGGCCTGCAGTTCATCTTCAACCTGCACCCCCCTGAGCCGCCAGCCACCACCGGCCGAACCGCCGGCCCCAGCGCCGCCTGTTGCCCCGAAACAACTCGCCACCGCCGCCCCGGCCAACCCTCTAGGCCCCCCCACCTGAACCCTAAGATAGATAGAGGGATACCTCTCCGGCGAGCCCCTGTCCCCGCTGCGGGTGGTTCTTCCTTAACTCCGGCGAGCCCCCCCCCCCAACCCCTGAAAATCGACTGGCCCAAAAGTTGATTCAGTCGACTAAAGTGTGGCTTAATTGGAGCAGAGCAGCAGCACGAGCGAGGGGGAGAGCAGCAGCAGCTGGGCGAGTGAGCGATCAAGCGAGGGATGGAGCAGCAGCAGTAGCGCGAGCGAGCGAGCGAGCGAGAGCCGGAGCAGCAGCAGCAGCAGTAGTTCCGGCTGGTATGGCCGCCACCGCTGAAGGGGCCTCGCACTGGGGGAGAGCCACCATGGAGATGTCGCCCGCGCCACCGGCTTCAAGGTAGCCGCTCCATGGGGGTGAGGGATGGAGCACTGTCGGTGCCGGGAGGTCGAATTAAGGAGAAGGTGCGATGTGATGAGTGTACAACCTCTTTGGTGGCGCCGAGTAGGTCTCGGCTTTGTCCGAGGAGTCGGTGAGGATGCTGCGGTTCCGGTGGAGCAGGTTAAGGCGGCGCTGTGGGGATGGAGCAGTCGCGATAGACGAGGCGGTCGTTGGAGCAGCTCCTTGGAGGTGGAGGACGGGGCGGCTGAACCGGCGGGACGACGGATCCTCATTTGGGGAGGTGGATGAGGGACGTGGAGCTGTTGCGGTGGACGACGTCGTCGGGGAAGAGGCTCCGGCTGGGCAGAGGTGACGTGGCGGACGGAGGAGGGTGGGGTTTCACAGCTGGAGCGGAGAGGTTATGGCGGCCTGGGATTTCGAATGGCGAAAAGGGGGAGATGGGAGGGGGTGAAGCATGACTTAGGGACGTGCTTGTCCAAAATGTAGGGTGTGTGACAAAAGTACCCCCCACCGATTTGAACTAGCAGCCCTTTCGGCTCAGAGTTAGAAGGGGGATTTCGCGTGTCAGGATTTGGCAGCTGGAGGGAGTTTTCGCGCGCGTTGTAATTTCGGGATAGCAAGGCTCGGGCTGTGAAGGCGCCAGTTTTGAGAGCACGATATCTGAATTCTCAAGATATAACAAGACGCGGGTTGAATTTTAGGGACAAGCCTAACGTAACGTGTAGTATTATTGTACTTGTACGTACCAAATCAATTCGCACTTCCCTCAACCAAAAATAAAATGAATAAAATAAAACTATTCACACCACACAAAGAGAGAGTCTTGCCCCGTTTTACTATACAAATGCTATTCAAAGCTACTCCCTCCTTCCATCTATATAGGGCCTAATGCGTTTTTCAATGCTAACTTTGACCAAATATTAGAGCAATGATATATGGCATGCAACTTACACAAAGCACACTATTAAATTCGTCTGTGAAAGGTTCTTTCAATGATATAATTTTCACATTGTGCATGTCATGTACTATTAATCTTGTCAATAGTCAAAGGCGGTCTTAACAATCTCATTACGCCCTATATAGGTGGAAGGAGGGAGTATGAATCTATGTTATGTCCGATTAAATTTTTTCTCTTGCTGTATAATGCATGTAACCTACTCATACCAACATTTTAGTGCATTCCAAATGTCTATACTACCGTTGCAATTCGAAGTAAATTTGAATTCGTTTCTCTATTTCAATAAGAATCTACAATCATGATTGTTGCCAACTTCAACCATCATAGTTTCCTTGCTATCCGCCAGATATAAATCGGACGGCCTATAATGCAGGATGGCAGGCACACCATCATCAACAACTCCGTTTTTTATAAGAGTAGAGATAAAATATATTAAATGTAGTATAACATGTTCATAACCACACCATGTGTATCACCGTTATATATATTCACACATGCGTCAGTTTAAAACACTATGATAAATTCTTCAAATATCCGAATTTGCTTTTTATAATGAAGTATATATGATCTCTATTCGTCTTTTACACCCACACAACCCTCTTATCTTTGTAGCTAGCGCTAACTTTCTCTTGCATGCACACGCCCGCATCCCTCTCACCCTCCCTCAGCATTCTCTAGATCCATCACGCAAATTCGTCGTTTCACTTTAGGTCGTTCACCCACGGTGTGTGTAGGCCCCCCAGCTCCCTCTTTATGGCACACATCGATCGATATGCCTCTCTAGCCAGGTGTGCCTAGCACAAACACAAGCTTCCCCTCTTCTCTTGTCACCGTCCATGCCTCACTCCCACCACTCTTTTCATTGTTCTCGTACTCGCACACTCCTTCCCCCTCGATATAGTATGCCTCTCGTACCACCTCCTACATGCATCCCTCTCTCTCTCTATCCTTCTCCTCGTGCCTCATTTGCTTCTAACACACACATGCATGTATACCGATCGATCTCCCAACATATACCTAGATCGACTTTAACTACCCCCCCCATCGATCGACGTACATCACAAGTTATGTCTCTCCTTTCTCTAACAAATGGTGATTGATCTCCCTATGTAGTTACGTCTGCTTACCACAGCCACATCGTCCTCCTCATCATTCGTGCATGCCTCCTTACCCGTCTCTCACATGCACGTGCACAGACAACAAGCAACCATCTCCTCTCTTATTGATATTGCGGGCGTGCCCTCCGTTTGTCTACCAAGACTATCCCACCATTTGTTAGAAGCAACTCCACCACCACCCCCTCCAACACTCTAGGTCTGTCTCTCTCCCAACCTTATTCCTCTCCTGCACATATGCATGGATGCCAATCGATCTCCCTTAATACATGAGGTAGATCGATCTCCTTAATACATGAGGTAGGCCTCTCTCCTCCTCCACACATATACCAGCCATTGTACCTCTATAGTTAATTGGGCCTCCCTCTTCCCCCACCACACACCGATAGTCGAGTGCTGCAGGTAGGTATCCATGCCATAGAGACAAACTGCACATGTCCCCTCTCACGTTCCAGTAGGCCAGCCACTCTATATCTTTGATGTGGGCACACACAAATTCGATGGCACTCTTTATCGATCGCGTGCGCGCACACACACGTCATCCCTCTCTTCGATTCTATGGACACCTCAAGTAGATGATACCTCCACTCTCTTCTCGTGGATCGCCCCCTCTATATATATGTTATATCCAGGACTCTATTTCACACACATTGCATATGTTACATTTTTTGATTGACCCCCCCCCCCAAAAAAAAACTCTCAAGAACCCACAAATTATATCTCTCTAGGTTTGTATCTCTCTCACACAACCCCACGTAGGTGGTGTACGTATACAAGAAGAGAATAGGTGCACCATGAACGTACTCACGCTTCGTGCCCAGCCACACCTGCGCGGGTACACCGTGAAGCTCATTTCTTTACGAAATGGCAGCCCACATGCTAATTTGAACGCCTGTAGCGGTTGCTTACCTAGGGTGGTTATGTACCACTCGTGCACAAAACAAAGTTCGATTTGACGCGTTGCCGCTTTATTTTTAAATAAAGTTATAGCGCTCAATGGCACGTACACAGAATATAAAACGATTTTTATGGAGAAAAAGGTAGTCCGCTCACTATATACAATGGAGCCTGCCTGCCTGGTTTGTCGCTCTTCAGAGTATCTCACACAAGGCTACGGTGGGCTCTCTCTCTCTCTCTCACTGTTGGTCACTGATCCGGCCGCATCCCGTCCGCCGGGGGAAAGGGAGTGCGGTGGCCTCTCTCTCTCTCACCGTTGGTCACTGATCTGGCCGCATCCTGTCCGCCGGGGGAAAGGGAGGAAGTGCATCGTTTCTCCGTTCGACGGCGTCGAGGCAGCACGTCCCGATCTGCGGTACACGCTGTTCTCTTTGACCAAGCTCCGGCGCGGCAGGGCCTATGCCACCTGCTCGCAGATTCCGCCCGTCGCCGCTCACCTAGTTACATCCCTACGACCTCCAGGTATCCCCTCCGGCCTTGCTCCACTGCCGTCTTCCCACGTCGCTGCATGTGGATCTTCCATAGTTCTTTGCCCAAAACGTAGCTCATCCGGCGTACTTTCCATATTGCATTCTCGTCCTCACACCGTTTTAGACAAACACAACAGTGTTGTTATCTTCCCTTAGGACAAGGAATATGCTTCTTTTTGGTCGTCGCATGTGTCATCAACTGTTATTGGCCAGTAATTGTTTCCTTTCTACCTCTTTTTTGCAAACAGGGCTATCCATTTCACCTCATTGCTATTGTGACCTTTTGGTGAACTGCACAAATCACTTTTTTCTTAAGAGTGTTTTGTGGAGTTGTACTAAAATGTCACACGGGCAACGTCTCTACATTTCAGTGTGACTGCACAAAGGGAGATTGGTTTTGCTCTATCCTCCTCATCCAACTCCGAGCCTAATCTTCTCCAACTAGTTAGTCTTAAGAGAGACTGCAAAGGTGACCGGCTTCTATTTGTGTGTTTATTGTTTCATCAGCAGTCCTCTATTATCGTAATCACACTTAATATCTTTGGAACAGGGACGCTCAGCTATATTTTAGTGGAACTGCACAAAATGATCAAAATGTTGCATGCTCCAGACAGCAACTTTTTTTCCAAACATGCCTTGTTGATTTAGACAGAGCTGGGGGGACGTTGCTGCCAATGAAAGCATGGATCAATTTTAATTTAACACCTTCTCACAACTCTGTCTTTAGCTCTGATCTGCTAATAATTGACATGCATTAGCAAGGAAGTTAGTTTTTTATTGTTTCCGAAAGAGCATCGATGGCAAGACACGCGAAACAAAAGCTGAAAGCTCACACCATTGTACAATTTCATGTCGCTGGAAAATTATTTGTATAGTACGTCAATTATGTAAACAAATGACGAAAGCTTGATAGCATTGTCAGAAGCCTCTTCATCATCCGGGTCCATGTGCCATGCACAAAATTATACTCCTTCGTTCCTAAATATTTGTCTTTTTACAAATTTCAAACGGGCATATTTTAGAGTGTAGATTCACTCATTTTGCTTCGTATGTGTACTCCCTCCGTTCCTAAATATTCTATTCGTCTTTCTAGAGATTTCAACAAGTGACTACATATGGAGCAAAATGAGTGAATCTACACTCTAAAATATGTCTATATACGTCCGTATGTGCCAGTCCATTTGAAATCTCTAAAAAGACAAATATTTGAGTAGTCACTCATTGAAATATCTATAAAGACAAATACTCCAAAGTATATTTAAGAACCGAGGGGGTAGTGCACAACCGCATGGGAAACTCAGCCCGGTCGTTGCGCGGCATTAATAGTGAGTAATGAGCAGTCAAATCATAAGCCCCACCTTTCCCACTGTAAGTTGCTCTGAAGAAGCAACCATCAAGACGCTCTTCTTTGAATCCGCTCATACTACTCCATCCGTCACTGTTTATACAGCGCACTTCAGAAAAAACAAAAAAAATCTGTGGGACCAAGGCGACTAGCGATCGGCCTGAAAAATAGCATTGGTAGTTATAGCACGGCGTATATTACTTGAGGGAATAATGCGTACACACATGCATGCAGTGCTTCCACCCCGGGTACACACATGCATGCACTTACTCCACTCTGTAGTAGTACAGAGTACATGGAGAGAAAATTGTGGACCTGATTGTGGTTACCACACCCTAATTAATTGAGCATTAAACCAAACGCATCTAAAGTCTCTCTGGTGGTGGAAATGCATTGAGAGAAATGCATCATAATGAAGCGCGCCCGGTAAACTGTGACAGAGGGAGGAGTAGTATGAAGGTGCAAAACCAAGTACGCGTATGGCCAGTCGGTCAACGCACCTCCTCTTGGCATATCACTGACATGTGGGATAGGAGTGTGAGCAAACCGATCTCAATTGACGGCAAAGAGCCAACCCGCCGTTCCTTGAGAGAGACGAGGAGCGAGAACACACAGACGGGCTCCCACGGAGGACAAGATATATTCGAGCATGGTTGGTTGATCAATATCATTCATTACATGTTGGGCTGCCGTTTTCCGCCCTTCTCCGGAATAAATGTGTACTTTATCAGAGATTAAAAAATAGGAGTACAGACGCTCCACCATGCGGTTCTAGTAGTAGTAGTACTCGTACTACTGCGCTTGGCTCTTCGCCTATTCGTGAAGTCAAACAATGATGGTACTCCGCATGTTGGGTACTACAGTGTATGCCTCTGACAATCTGACACCGAATAGACTGATGCATGTCCAAAGAGGGTAGGTTGCATTAGTCAAAAGGCGTAAGTGAGCTTCACCTTGTCCTGCAAGCTTCTCCTCGTTCTGCGAGTTGACGGGACACACCAAAAAGTAGTGCTAGTCCATACTCCCTCCTTTCTGGTTAATATGGCTTAATATTTTTGCGGGTAAATGAGAGAGCTTTATTCATATATAAGCATTCTTAGGACGATCAGCCAAGACACTAGTCGTTGGACTTCATAATACAGTCATTGTGCTCAATATATTTATTTTCCGGTGTTTATACGGTCACTAGCTCACCCTGACTGAGTATGTGTGTGCATGCACGTGTAGGTTGAGCACTTGAACGTGACCGTGTGTGTTCCGTCGTGTGCTCGGACATGTATGCATTAGGGCGTCGTGCGCGTTTTTGCGTCCATGTGTACGTGTGACTGTTGCATACACGTAGGGGGAGTACGTGTAGGGGCCACTAACGAGCAGTCAAATCACACTGTAAGTTAGTCGGAAGAAGCAACCATCATTTCACTCTTGAATGACACGTACGCAATATAAAATGGTTGATATGGAGAGAAAAAGAAAACCAATATATATACACTAGCAGGAGCCTAAGCTACAATCATGCTTGCTTAGGTTGCTCTCTTCACAAGCCATGTTCAAGAATTCATCCGATTAACCAGTTAACTTGCCGGTTAATCCCTACAAATAGGGTCACTGAGTAGCCGATTAACTGATTAATCACCCGAGTAATTGATCAAATGGCCGATTAACTTGCCGATTAGCGTATTAATCCCCTACTCGTCAGCTAACCGAGCAGCTACCAGTTAACGATTTCCTCAACAATGTTCACAAGCATAGAACGACGGGCCTGATCCCGCAGCTGGGGGAAGGGAACAATGTTCTGCATAGACGTGGTCGACATTGGCGAGGGAGAAAAGCCACAGTCGGTGCGTCCCAATCGGGGTCACCGCGGTATGGGCCGATGCCGCGTCCCAACCGCCCTTCTAGCTACAGCCCGACGTCCCAGGTATAGTCCATCTTCCTTTTGGAGCCGGCTTGCTCCACTGCCGTAGCTCCATCTCCATGTCGATCTTTCTCTACTTCTACCGGCTTCTACTTGTGATGAGTTTATGTCTCATGAACTAGTGCCAGTACTATTATTCTAATCACACTTCTTCAATATCTTTGCCATCAGGGATGCTCAGGTCGACTTTAGTGGAACTGCACAAAAGCATCGTATGATCCGAGGGTGCCAGCCGTCTTTCCTCCGACAGGTTCTACCTATCCATGAAATTAAATCATGTTTAGGGTTTAGGGTTTAAGTCATAGTGACCCCATCAGTAGTTTTTCTTTCGTACACGCTCTCACAACTTTTTTCTTTAGTTGTGAAGTAAATATTGGCTATGATCTGTGAACCATTAAGATGCATCAGCATGCGTGTTAGTTTTCCTTTGTATTTGATGGAATGTTTTAACGGGGCAACCTTGGAATAGGAATGAAAATGGAGTGGAAAGTTTCCGTTTTTTCGGAGAAAAATGGAAACGGAGAGAAACCAACATTTCGTTTCGTTGGATCGCACCATCGAGCAAAACCAATGTTTAAATCACGTCTGTCGTGTTCGTGTCTCACCCTCCTCCATGGCTCGACCCCACACGGTCGCTCGGCATGCCACTCACCGCAAACCGAGTAGTATACGATAACTTTCCCGCCTGCTTGTCGATGAACCGCGCCATGGAGTACTAGCACTACTAGAAGAGATTGACGATTTGGGGGAGGGCAGCTAGCTGTAGCATGGACTCCCAAGAACTTTTTACATGCATGTTGTAGCCGGCTATTATGACCTTTGAAAGCGGAGCAGCCGCGTGCACCCGGAAGCGGTGCGGGCGATGCTCTCTCGGCCAGCGCGCCGCTTCAATGCCGGCGCCAGTGAGAGGTCGCGTCCGCTCTGGCCGGGCATGAATGCGGCACTGACCGTTTCGGGTCGGAAGCATGCGCGGGTGATGAAGAGGGTTCGGGTTGGTCAGGACTGGCCGTGGCAGCGGTCCGGACGTGCGCAAACAAGAGATGCTATACGTAAATATTGCTGCGTATATAATTAACAACGTAAATAATGTGCCAGTTGGACAAATATGATTGGAGATGGAGATAGAAATGGAATCTTATGTAAACACGGATATGCATGTCTATGTCTATGTGTGTGTGCGCGACGACTCTCGTGACCTGGAAGCAGAGGCGTGTTTTTGATCGAGTTTTCTTTCTTGGTATGTTAGAAAATCAGTTTGTCTAATTCACATCTAGATGTTATTTAAGGATATCACATCTAAGCTCCCACCAGTATATAATGTAGCAACAAGAAACAAAAAAACTAGGACAAAAAAATAGACCACAAACAGAGTTGAAATCAACTTAGATGTGACATAACTATGTCACATCTAGATGTGTCCTAGACAGACCCTTAAAAAATTGTCCGCCAGCTTTCGTTTCTTTTTTCGGGAACACGCGTATTCTATTTAAAACCACTGCTATGGAGATATTTTTTTACTCCATTATAGCCTCTTGTTTGATAGAGTTTCTTGCGTCTCGCTCTCTCACCCTCTCCATATCAAAACAAGATGACAGTGTCCACTCTATCTCTCTCCTCACCGGTGGTCACAGATCCGGCCGAATCCCGTGTCTCCATACCCGGGCATGTCTTCCTCAATTTTAGTGGAACTGCACAAAATTGGATGGCCATTGTTGTTCCGCCTCACTATCCTCTGCCACGCGGTTCTTCCTTCCTCGAGCTTGATTACTGAGAAGAAACAGACCACAGTGAGGATTTGTTGAACTTCATAGGTGCCTCACCCAAACTTGATGCCAAATGGATGATGCATCACCATGATGACCTATCGATGCTCATGGTTGCGCCTCATGGTTGCGTCGGCTGGTGAAGCTGATCGATTTTCAATGAAAAACAAGTTGTCTTCCATCAGTGTTCTTTGCATGTTACGCACAAAGATGATATCCTTCGTCAGTTCACCTTGGTTGCGTTGGAGACGCAGTCGTCTTTCACGTTGGTGCAATTTTATCACACAATTGGCTATGAACCAAATGTTTCCTCAAAGAAGGATCGACGTTGGTACTAAGAGCATAAGTTTTGTATTGGTTTCTAAGCCTTCTCACAACTTTGTCTCCAGCTCCCCTGTAATTTTATTTGTCCAACTATTAACTTTGATTTAAAAAATGGTGTGGACTAAAAAGCCGGATGGACGTAGTAGCCCTCCATTTTTATTTACTCCGCATATTAGATTTGACTGAAGTCAAACTTTGTAATACTCTCAAACCTTTCCGATAATTGAAATTAAAATTCTTTATTTGTACACACTCTCACACGTTTCCAATAATTTGGCGCATGTGTGGTTGTTCACTTAAGGGAGGGTAGTGTACCACACGTGAAGGACAACAAGTGCGACCAGGAAGAGCTCAGTCCGTACTACAGTAGTACACCCTCTGTTCCTAAATATAGGTCTTTCTAGAGATTTCAACAAATAACTACATACAGAGCAAAACGAGTGAATCTACACTCTAAAATATGTCTATAGTACATCCGTATGTGGTAGTCCATTTGAAATGTTTTAAAAGACTTATATTTAGGAACATAGGAAGTAGTATATATATAAGCGGGAGCCTCAGTGCTTGTTCGCTAGGGTTTGCACTCTCCACACGCTCGCCGCACTACATACATGTTACACGTTGGAGGCTCAGTGTTCATTTGCTAGGGTTTGCTACATTCACAGTCTCTCACCCTCTCTTCACCAGATCTAAACAAGACTATGTTGGCCTCTTGTCTATCTCTCCCACCTCATAGCTGGTGAAGGAGGCGTCCGTATCTCGTTGCACCGAGAAGGGGAGGAGGTGCAGCGTTCACTCTATCGCCTTCGGCGAGGGATTCAATCCACTACCGGCTGCGCTGTTCTCTTTCACCCAGCGCCTGTGCGGGAGGGCCACCAACCCCTTCTTCCTCGCTGCCGTACGTAGTGTGGGGAGATCTGGCCTCCCGCCGCACGCCTTGCCACATCCCGACGACCCTAAGGTATAAGTTTCTTTGAAACCGTCGTTGCTCTAGCTGCATGTGGATCTTTTTCAATCTGTAGTCGAATCTAGGTCTTGGTTCAAAGAGGAAAGAAGGGTGTGGTGGGCTGGAGCAAGAATCTAGAACGTGGTTGAATGAGGAAAGGAGGGGCGGAAAGTAGTATAGACTGGCTATCCAGCCGCTTTGTAGGTCGAAAAGGGAAAAAGGGGGTAACCCAGTACACACATATGTAAGGAACCGATCTCTTTGTTTAAAAGGGAAAGAAACTGGGGGGTCAGGTAGTTTGTGCAGGACTAGATTTGCTGCCCTCACATAGGAAAAAGGTTCAAAGAGAACAAATATGGGACCAACGCATATATGCTGCTTGGCTACATACTCTACATCACCCATTTATATGTGTGGACGCACATGGTGCTGGCATGTCCCATACAGCTATTTTGCTGTTGTTAATCTAAGAATGCCGCCGGAAAATTGAAGCAATGCCACTGTTAAAAGTAAATTACATTTTTTAATGAATGTTGTGTCAAGAGAATGTCTCTGTTAATATGAATCAATGCAACCGTTTTAGAAATGCTACTATCCTACTTTGTTTTCCATCCAAGATAAGTTACATGCTTCTTTCTGTCACCGTTTGTTTCATCCTCCTTTATCGGCAAGTAATTATTTCCTTTTTTGCCTCTGTTAAAATAGGGGTATCGATTCAACTTATTGCTATTGCGACATTTTGCTTCACTAATCAAAACACTTATGTTTTAAGAGTGTTTTGTGCAGTTCAACTTGAATGTCACACCGGTGACTTTGCTTAATTTTGGTGGAACTACACAAAAGGAGATCGAGATTTGTTTCCAGTCTTCGTGGCGAGTTGTTTCAAATCTTGGTCTAATCCACATGATGTGCAGTGTGCTTTGAGATGTTGTACTTGTTTTGGTACTGTTTTAAATAAATGTTGAATTGAAGCTATTGTATTGCTGTCTTTTCCCATTAAGTAGTGAACAAAAATGGGACCAACCCAGACATGATGGTTGTTGCTTTGTTACAACAAATTCAGCATCACCCCTTTATAAGCCAGTAATTGATGCCACTCTCAGAATTAACTACTGAATCTTATTTCAAAACTGCAACACTTGGCGGGATTACCATTTTTGTGGCCGCATGTTTCATCCTCCTTTATTAGACAGTAATCGATTCCTTTTTTGCCTCTGTTTAAACAGGGATATCTATTCAACTTGTTGCTATTGCAACATTTTGCTTCGCTACGCGAAACATTTTGCTTGATTTCAGTGCAACTGCACAAAACGAGATTGGATTTCCTATTCGTGTTGGCAGATTCGTATTTTATCTTGTCCGTCTCATGAAAGGTCAGTACATGTGTTCATCCACATGATTGTGCAGTGTCCTTTGAGATGTTGTGCTACTTGTATTGGTACTGTTTTAAATAAATGTTGAATTGAAGCTATTGTGTTGCTGTCTTTTCCCATTAAGTAGTGAACAAAAATGGGACCAACCCAGACATGATGCTTGTTGCTTTGTTACAACAAACTCTGCATCACCCCCTTTATAAGTAGATGGAAGCACATATTGTTGTTGCGCCCACTCTCCCCTGGAATTGTTTATGCTTTTCATTAATCTAATGCCGCTGGTAAAATTAAGCAATGCCACTCTCAGAATTAATTAACTACGGAATCTTAGTTCAAAACTGCAACACTTGTTAGGAATGGTACTATCCTGCTTTGTAGTTCTTTCTACATGTTTAACCAAGGTATTGTTAAGATAATGTTTCTGTTTAAATGAATCAGTTGCATTGTTTTAGGAATGGTACTTTTCTGCTTTGTCGTTCTTTATACATGTTGAAACAAGGCATTGTTAAGATAATGTCTCAGTCAATATGAATGAATCACACTGATGGAGAATTGCTACTCTCCTGCTTTGTTTCCCATTAAGATAAAGTAGATCAGTAGATGCTTTTCTTTTGGGAGTACAAGTCATCAACCATTATTTCTCAGTAATTGTTTCCCTTATACCTATTGTTGCTTACAGGGATATCAAAATTGAAGGTCGGTTTTATTCCGACTTCGATTTTAGTTGAACTGCACAAAAGGAGCCAATGTGTCCAAGGCAAACTGCTGCATTACTGGGTCCAGTTGGTCGTTCCACTTTGCAGAAAGAAGCAGTCACTGTTTGCGCTACATTACAGAAGGAATGACCGAGAAGCTTTACAGAGTATTATTAGACACCGGTGACATGACTAGTCTGCAGAGACCATTGGCAATTTAAGAAGCTATGACAGGACTCCCCGATCATAGGCATTACATATTTTGAATGGGAAAAGCTTGTCAAAGTTTAATCATTGATGTTAGCAAGAAGACATTAGTTTAATATATTGGAATTGGAAAACCTTGTCAAAATTTTCTCATTGATGTTAGCCAGAAGACATGCATTTGATATTTTTGAGTGGGACGCCCTTGTTGTGAGCAGCGTTGAGTGTTTTTTCCTATTCCTGTGTTCAGTTTAGAAGTAAATAGTTACTCTGCTAAGATATTCCGTTGTTAAGAGTTTATTCTGAATATTTTCTATGTAATGTCAGGCCTTGAGTTTGATAGCAAAGTTGAGCTTGGAATGTTGTGGCATGCGGCATCACGAGCTGTTCACCGTGCCTCCTGAGAATAATGCTTTGTATTGTTTTGCATGTCGATCTAATGCCAGTGATTTACTTGTTAAGAAGATCATCCTCTTCTGTTG
Organism: Triticum dicoccoides; assembly: GCF_002162155.2. Classification (NCBI taxonomy): domain Eukaryota; kingdom Viridiplantae; phylum Streptophyta; class Magnoliopsida; order Poales; family Poaceae; genus Triticum; species Triticum dicoccoides. The sequence goes on from NC_041381.1 coordinate 500,941,475, forward strand.
TTTCCGTGCTTAAGAAGTTCATCGTCTGATGTTTCATTCATAGCCTATACGACAAGTCGGGTAGGTTAGACGTGAAACCATATGATCTTCCGACCAACTCATGATATTAGGCCGTGATTGGATCATCGTTTTCCAACCAAAACCGCTTGTAAAACTGACGCTTGTAAATTAAAGCAGATGGTCTCGGGCGAAGGCGCTATGTTGGTCAATTTCGACTAGTAAAATATCGGAAGTACTTCACACACGATAAAAACGCTGAACGACACTCGGACGATTGCTAATCCAGCCATTAGCTGCTATTTCAGCCTTGCCTATGGATGGCATGATACGCACGTCGTGCATGTATCGTCTGGTAATGTCGTCCATATAGCAGTGCTCGTAAAATATACACTCGTCTCTCAAATTACACGCGTAACCCGCCGGTTTTACTTACAAACCTTGGGCCCTCGGTTTCATTACGCCTGTATTTTACGCGTTGTTTCCAATGACGAGTAAATTACACTTTTGTATGTTAATACAGGTTTGAAATAAACCAGAGCTCCCAAGCGCGGCCTTACGTTTCATGCCGTCTCATTTTCTCGAAGGTTCTCATAGGCGTCCGATGATCCTAGCTTCCTGAATGAGCAGCGGGCGCTGTATCATACCATCCGTAGGGCCCGCAAGGCCCTCAACGTTGTCCTTCGAGTTGTTGCGCTCGCCGTGGCGCCGAGCATTGTTAACATCGTCAACGAACATGAGGATTCGGGAGATGACTTTATTTTGACTGGATGACACTAGGGATCCACTAGGGCCATAGCCGTACATACGTAAGTGCCTCCTTATTATGTACAACTATATTTTTTTTGCTTTCTCCTGGTTTCCTGACATCATGGTCCCACACCATTGTCAACATGTGTAGTCAATATAAACGAGAGAATTGCACAAGGTGCGGCCGACAGCTGGACCAAGCAACTCGAGCAGTATTTGTGTTTTTGAGGCGTGAGCACTGCACAGTTTTTCTTGGCGATGATTTCGTTGTTGTTTAGAGGAGAGCAGGGTATTAACTGGGCGGGCTGTGGCCTGTCTAGCCCAGGCCAGATATCCATCCCAGATACTTATTCTTTCAAGATGAAAATGGCTAGCCCAGCTATACGTCTTTTTGAGGAATACCCAGGCAAGGTCAATTTGTTATTCTCCGCCCCGCTGGGCTGCAAATCTTTCCTAGGAGGGATGCATTAGGCTTAATGGGAAAATGGGCTTTAAAAAATAATAAATGGGATGTAATTATAAAAACTGGGCAGTAACTATAAAAATGCACCAAACACGAAATTCGTTTATAAAATATTATTTATGGATTTTGAAAATCTTAAATTTTAATTGTTGCATGCGCAATATTTCGTTGGATTTTTACGTAATACAAATTTATATTTAATCTGACTACAAATTTCGGGATAAAAATATTTCGGATCCCATCAAAATGTGGGAAATTTTATTGAATTCTGTCTTCAACAGTTGGTTGAAATTATTAATCATTGTCCTAGCTAGAAAATGGGTTGTACTTTTAACAAACTGTAAATGGGCTGTTGTAAATTCCATTAGAATTCAAGAATGGGTTGTACATTCTTACAAAACGCAAATGGGCTATAAGTTCTCTACCACACACTTGTGGGCCTACTAAGTGACACGTCCCCTAAAAAAATAAGTTGACACGTATGCAAGGCTTTGTCAACTTATTATAGTCAACACACGGTTCTAGCAGCAGTGGCCATTGGATGTCTATCCAACGGATGTCGTGCTTCTTCTTCAATCTCGGATATTCTTAGCTTCGGCCGCGCAAAAAATGATTCCTCCCCCTGACATCTGGGGCGCACAGTTTCGGAGGCTAGCCTGTGGGCCTACTAAGTTGGAGCGTACCACGGGCTTTGTCAACTTAGTCAATAATAAACGATTCTAGCTTCAGTGACCGTACAATGTCCATCCAACGGCCGTAGTGCTTCTTCAACCTCTGCTCTTCTTGGTCCAGCCGCCCAAAGCAGCGCTGGTCATGCCGCTTGCTCCTGCCTCCCGTGGCCGGCTGTGCTGCCACGGAGGCCTCACCGCCCCCATACTACTCCCACTGCTGGCCAGGCCATCCCTCCACTCACCCACACCCCCTGTTATTCTGCGGCGACGTCAGCCTCACACCGCAGCCGAACCAGTGAACCCTCGTACTCCTCTCTGCGCGGGCTTCCACTGTTGTGTCTTCCCTGGCTCTGCGTCGTCCCCTTCCTAGGCCTCGCCGTCGTCCATCGTCCAAGTGCTCTTGGCGCGGCGTGGTCAACATGGTCAATGACCGACTTCCATCGGAAGAGTACTGTACGTGGAGAGGCTGACAGCTGGGTCCACGGCGGCCGCAAGGAAGTGCCTCCTTATTACGCGCAAAATAAATATTCCTCCACCTGACAACAGGCACCCACCGGACAGGCCACCTTATTTCACGAAAAAAACGTTTCCCCCCTGACTGCTGGGACCCATCGGACGGACCACCGTATTTCGGGAAAAAAAGTTTCCCCCGCTGTCATCTCGGACCCACCGGAAGTGCCTCCTTATTACGCACAAAAAAATGAATACTCCCCCTACTAGCTGGGACCCACCTTTGTGGGAGGCTGACTTGTGGACCTACTAAGTTGACGGGGACGGAGGGCTCTATCAACTTAGTCAATATGAATGATTCTAGCTCCAGTGACCGTACGATGTCCATCCAACGGCTGTAGTGCTTCTTCAACCTCTGGTCTTCTTGCTTCAGTCGCCCAAAGGAGCGTCGGTCGTGCCGCCTGCTCCTGCCTCCCGTGGTCGGCTGTGCTGCCGCGGAGGCCTCACCACCCCTACTATTCCCACCGCTGGCCAGGCCCTGTGGCAACGGCAGCCTAACACCGCAGCCGAACGAGTGAATCCTCATACTCCTCTCCGCATGGGCATCCACTGCCGCGTCTTCACCGGCTCCGTGTCGTCCCCTTCCTAGGCCTCGCCATCGTCCACTGCCCTGGTGCTCTCGGCGCGGTGTGGTCAATGTGGTCAAGGAACGACTTCCATCGAACGTGGACTGTAGTGGAGAGGCTGACAGCTGGGTCCACGGCCGCAGCAAGGAAGTGCCTCCTTATTACGCGGAAAATAATGATTCCTCCACCTGATAGTAGGGACCCACCGGACGGGCCACCGTATTTCGCGAAAAAACATTTCCCACCTGACTGCTGGGACCCACCACCTACACCTTCGCACGCAAGGAAGTGCGTCTGGGCAAAAAAAAGATTCGCCCACCTAACTGCTGGGACCCACCAGCTACATCTTCGCATGCAAGGAAGTGCGTCCGGGCAAAAAAAATGATTCGCCCCCCTGACTGCTGTAACCCACCAGCTACATCTTCACAGGCAAGGAAGTGCCTGATAGTCGGGACCCACCTGGTCGAAGCGTATGTAGCATTGTCATTCTGGTCGCGAACGTGTATGTACATATATACTGGTGGATGTAGAGGCGCGCACGTGTTGTAGTAGAGGCGCGCACGTAGCATTTACATGTACGTACAGCGGCCAGTGCACAAGAAAGAAAATACGGCCATGTATGTGTACATACGGGCGGGGTCTCGAACGCCTACTCGCGCATATATACGTACGGCCAGGGCTCGTGTACATTGGCTGGGTCGGAACAGAGAAACAACATCGTAGTCGTGTTCATGGGGAGCCAATTGGCTGGGTCAGAATGGAATGCATGGTCGTGTTCATCGGGAGGGCTTGGACAGAACAGGCGATGGAAACGAGGCCTAGCATACCGGAGAACGGAGGAAAGAGCCTTGTGTTCGACCGGCCACGTTCGAAATGGGATCCTGTTCATCGGGAGGGGTGTGGCGTACCGCAAAACGGAGGAAACGGACCTCCTACGGTCGAAACGGGGGTCCTGTTGATCGGGAGGGGTGTGGCGTACCGTTAAACGGACGAAACGGACTTGTGTTGGAGCGCTACGGTCGAAACGGGGGTCCTGTTCATCGGGAGGGGTGTGGCGTACCGCAAAACGAGACTCCACGGGATATTGTTCATCTCCACCGCCGACCTCCTCCAGACTCCATGGGCTACTGTTCATCCACCGTCGACCTCCTCCATCCTCCACCTGCGACTGTTCATCCACGGGCTCCTGTTCATCCAGCCTCCACCGTGCGCTACTCCACCGGCTACTGTTCAACCACCCCTCTCCACGGGCTCCTATTCAACCACCCATCCACGGGCTACTGTTCATCCACCCCTCCACCGTCTATTGTTCATCCAGCCCTCCACGGGGTCGTCCTGTTCATCCAGCCCTCCACGGGGTCCTGTTCATCCAGCCCCAACAGGCTCGATCGATCGGGGTCCTGTTCATCCAGAGGCAACGCCA
>NC_041381.1:500946030-500947064 GCF_002162155.2 Triticum dicoccoides
TGTTCATCCAGAGAGGCAGCATCGATCGGCTTCAGTTAGCAGCAGTAGCAAAGGAATTGATTACTCGGTTCAGTAATGCGTAGCCTGCAGTGCAATCGCTCGGGTTCAGTTAGAGCCCAACGCCTCGCTCAGGTTCAGTCAGAGCCAACACCTCGCACACACGCGCGTACGTGTACGAGAGAAACGCGCATCGCTCGGCCCCCGACCTCCCACCGTAACCGGGAACTCCCCGAAATTTTCCTCGCCCTCGCTTCTACCACGGTTTTTTCCGTCATGGACGGCCCAAAGAATGTCATGCAGTTGCGTCTCCGGGCCGCCCGGGACGAAAAGCCTATTTTCTGTCATGATTTTTTGTCATAGAAGTAGGAGCCCACCACATCTATGATGATACCGGGTTTTGTCACAATTATCGTCATAGAAGTGTCATATGTATGACAGAAAAAATTTCGTTCGGCCCAAAATGTCATGGATGTGTCTTTTTTTTGTAGTGCAGGAGAGAAAATCTCACTACTGGAATTTGCTAATTTGTCGCCTGCCAACTCTTTGTCGTCCGCAGCCACCAAAAAACGGACGGCAAAGAGGCAGTGGACGGCAACGAAGGGCTTTGCCATCAGCACATCTTTGTTGTCCGCCAGCCGACGGCGAAGAAGCTTTGTCGTCCGCTAGCGGACGACAAAGAGCGTGGGTGGCGGGCGTACGGGGATGACCTAATAGCCGTTTTCTTCGCTGTTTGCTGGCTGACGGCAAAACTTCATTGCCGTCAGCCAGTAGACGGCAAATAAAACGGTCGTTAGGTCGTCCATTTCCCCCCGGCCCTACCCCACTAGGTATGTTCTTTGCCGTCTGCTAGCAGATGGCAAAGAACTGACCTACTATAGAAAAGGGGCCGCGCCCGCGGCCCCTCCCCTCTCTCTCTCTCGATCTCCTCTTCACCACCCGCGCCGCCGCCCTCGACCGCCGCTCCGCCCCGCCGCCCCGTCCCACCGCCCCACCGCCCCGCCGCCATGCCGCCCCGGCCCGGTGCCCCGCCCCAT
>NC_041381.1:500947454-500974849 GCF_002162155.2 Triticum dicoccoides
CGCCCAAGGTGATTTTTTTTACTGTTTTTTGTGTTTAGGTTTAGGTTTTAGTGGTAGGATTAGGTTACTGCCAGATTTAGGTTTAGATAATTAGAAGAAGAAAATAATTGAAAAAAGACGAATAAGTAGAAGAAGAGGAAAAAGGGAAAAAGGAAGATGGTTACCGAGGGGATAGGGAGCTGGTGGGTCCCGCCTGTCCCGACGCCCATGCCAAGAACCCCCAGTTCGAGTGCTGACCCGTCGACCGTGCGTCGCCATACCTGAGGAAAAAAGAGAAAGAAGAAGAAGAAGAAGAAAAAGACACCCCGACCCACACCCCGACACTACATCCACGTCCCACAAGTGACGCCGATGTCCGGTGTCCCAAAGCAACTATTCTCGGCGTCCCTAAATAGCAAGTATCGTCAGTGTGAGTTACATGTGGCCGTTGGTGTTGAAGACTACATCCACGTCCCACAAGTGACACAGGGGTCCTGCGTCTAGCAGCAACAGTTCTCGGCGTCGATGGCGGTCGAACACCATTGAGAATTTGTCTAGCAGCCTCAGAGATGACGATTGAAAGCTAAGTGTTGAAACTTGAAACACCCAAACTAACTCAAGTCGGTTTGGTTGTTTGAAATTTCAAAACTTGGCTTTAATCCTCATCGCAGAGGATGCCAGACAAATTCGCCAAGGTGTTCGGCCGTCATCGGCCACCAGAACTATTGTTGTGGGACGCCGGGCACTGGCTTTACTTGTGGGATGTGGATCTAGTGTTCAATGCTGACCGCCTCATGTACCTTGCACTGATGGTAGTTGCTATTTAGTTTACCCGGGGACGAGCGGGTTAGAGGGTTCCTCGGTGTCGATGGTACCGTAAATAGCAAGTATCGCCAGTGCGAGGTACATGTGGGCGTCGGTGTCGAATACTTGCTATGTTACTCATCTTTCGATTTAAATATGCAGTTATTTCGTTGTTGCTGTTGGGGAACGTAGTAATTTCAAAAATTTCCTACGCACACACAAGATCATGGTGATGCATAGCAACGAGAGGAGGAGTGTATCTTCATACCCTTGAAGATCGCTAAGCGGAAGCGTTTATCAACGCGGTTGATGTAGTCGTACGTCTTCACGATCCGACCGATCCAAGTACCGAACGCACGACACCTCCGAGTTCTGCACACGTTCAGCTCGATGACGTCCTCGCCTTCTCGATCCAGCAAGATGGGCGAAGTAGTAGATGAGTTCCGGCAGCACGACGGCGTGGTGACGGTGTTGGTGAAGAACAATCTCCGCAGGGCTTCGCCTAAGCACTATGGAAACTATGACGGAGGATAAACTAGAGGGGACGGGGTTGCCGGCACACGGCTTGGTGTTTCTTGATGTGTCTTTGGTGCTAGCCCTGCCCCTCTATTTGTATGTTGAGCCTTGGGGTCGAAACTTGGAGTAAAGGCCTCCACAAAGTCGGTTTCACCCGAAAGGCAAGAGTCCTTCTCGGACTCCAGGGCCAGACGCCAGGGTTCCCGGCGTCTGGACCCAGACGCCAGGGACCCTGGCGTCTGGCCCTTGGACTCCGCAAAACTTCCTTTTGCACTTTCCAAAAACCTTGTGGGCTTTCCCCTTTGGCCCAAATAACGTGTTCTCATTCCCAAACATTTCGTGAAACATCCGGAACCCCTTTCGGTGAATTCCGGAACTCTTCCGGAGATCAAACACTATTATCCCATATATCAAACTTTATCTCCGGACCATTCCGGAGTTCCTCGTCATGTCCATGATCTTATCCGTGACTCCGAACAACATTCGGTTACCAACATACATAACTCATATAATACTATATCGTCAACGAAACGTTAAGCGGGCGGACCCTACGGGTTCGAGAACTATGTAGACATGACCTAGAACTTGTTTCCGGTCAATAACCAATAGTGGGACCTGGATGCCCATATTGGCTCCCACATATTCTACGAAGATCTTTATCGGTCAAACCGCATAACAACATACCTTGTTCCCTTTGTCATCGGTATGTTACTTGCCCGAGATTTGATCGTCGGTATCCAATACCTAGTTCAATCTCGTTACCGGCAAGTCTCTTTACTCGTTACTTAATACATCATTCCGTAACTAACTCATTAGCTACATTGCTTGCAAGGCTTATAGTGATGTGCATTACCGAGAGGGCCCAGAGATACCTCTCCGACAATCGGAGTGACAAAACCTAATCTCGAAATACGCCAACTCAACATGTACCTTCGGAGACACCTGTAGTACTCCTTTATAATCACCCAGTTATGTTGTGACGTTTGGTAGTACCCAAAGTGTTCCTCCGGTAAACGGGAGTTGCATAATTCTCATAGTTATAGGAACATGTATAAGTCATGAAGAAAGCAATAGCAATATACTAAACGATCAAGTGCTAGGCTAACGGAATGGGTCATGTCAATCACATCATTCTCCTAATGATGTGATCCCATTAATCAAATGACAACACATGTCTATGGTTAGGAAACATAACCATCTTTGATTAATGAGCTAGTCAAGTAGAGGCATACTAGTGACTATATGTTTGTCTATGTATTCACACATGTATCATGTTTCCGGTTAATACAATTCTAGCATGAATAATAAACATTTATCATGATATGAGGAAATAAATAATAACTTTATTATTGCCTCTAGGGCATATTTCCTTCAGTCTCCCACTTGCACTAGAGTCAATAATCTAGATTACATAGTAATGATTCTAACACCCATGGAGTCTTGGTGCTGATCATGTTTTGCTCGTGAGAGTGGCTTAGTCAACGGGTCTGCAACATTCAGATCCGTATGTATCTTGCAAATCTCTATGTCTCCCACTTGGACTTGGTCCCGAATGGAATTGAAGCGTCTCTTGATGTGCTTGGTCCTCTTGTGAAATCTGGATTCCTTTGCCAAGGCAATTGCACCAGTATTGTCACAGAAGATTTTCATTGGTCCCGATGCACTAGGTATGACACCTAGATCGGAAATGAACTCTTTCATCCAGACTCCTTCATTTGCTGCTCCCGAAGCAGCTATGTACTCCGCTTCACATGTAGATCCCGCCATGATGCTTTGTTTAGAACTGCACCAACTTACAGCTCCACCGTTTAATAAAAACACGTATCCGGTTTGCGATTTAGAATCGTCCGGATCAGTGTCAAAGCTTGCATCGACGTAACCATTTACGACTAGCTCTTTGTCACCTCCATATACGAGAAACATATCCTTAGTCCTTTTCAGGTATTTCAGGATGTTCTTGACCGTTGTCCAGTGATCCACTCCTGGATTACTTTGGTACCTTCCTGCCAAGCTTATTGCTAAGCATATGTCAGGTCTGGTACACAGCATTGCATACATGATAGAGCCTATGGCTGAAGCATAGGGAACATCTTTCATTTTCTCTCTATCTTCTGCTGTGGTCGGGCATTGAGTTTGACTCAACTTCACACCTTGTAGTACGGGCAAGAACCCTTTCTTTGCCTGATCCATTTTGAACTTTTTCAAAATTTTATCAAGGTATGTGCTTTGTGAAAGTCCTATCAAGCGTCTTAATCTATCTCTATAGATCTTGATGCCCAATATGTAAGCAGCTTCACCGAGGTCTTTCATTGAAAAACTTTTATTCAAGTATCCCTTTATGCTATCCAGAAATTCTATATCATTTCCGATTAATAATATGTCATCTACATATAATATCAGAAATGCTATAGAGCTCCCACTCACTTTCTTGTAAATACAGGCTTGTCCAAAAATCTGTATAAAACCATATGCTTTGATCACACTATCAAAGCGTTTATTCCAACTCCGAGATTCTTGCACCAGTCCATAAATGGAACGCTGGAGCTTGCACACTTTGTTAGCACCTTTTGGATCAACAAAACCTTCTGGCTGCATCATATACAACTCTTCTTCCAGAAATCCATTCAAGAATGCAGTTTTGACATCCATTTGCCAAATTTCATAATCATGAAATGCGGCAATAGCTAACATGATTCGGACAGACTTAAGCATCGCTACGGGTGAGAAAGTCTCATCGTAGTCAACTCCTTGAACTTGTCGAAAACCTTTCGCAACAAGTCGAGCTTTATAGACAGTTACATTACCATCAGCGTCAGTCTTCTTCTTAAAGATCCATTTATTCTCAATTACTTGCCGATCATCGGGCAAGTCAACCAAAGTCCATACTTTGTTTTCATACATGGATCCCATCTCAGATTTCATGGCCTCTGGCCATTTTACGGAATCTGGGCTCATCATCGCTTCCTCCTAGTTCGTAGGTTCATCATGGTCAAGCAACATGACTTCCAGAATTGGATTACCGTACCACTCTGGTGCAGATCTTACTCTGGTAGACCTATGAGGTTTAGTAGAAACTTGATTTGAAGTTTCATGATCAATATCATTAGCTTCCTCACTAATTGGTGTAGTTGTCACAGGAACCGGTTCTTGTGATGAACTACTTTCCAATAAGGGAGTAGATACAGTTATCTCATCAAGTTCTACTTTCCTCCCACTCATTTCTTTCGAGAGAAACTCCTTCTCTAGAAAGGATCCGATTTTAGCAACGAAAATCTTGCCCTCAGATCTGTGATAGAAGGTGTACCCAATAGTCTCTTTTGGGTATCCTATGAAGACACATTTCTCCGATTTGGGTTCGAGCTTCTCTGGTTGAAGTTTCTTCACATAAGCATCGCAGCCCCAAACTTTAAGAAACGACAACTTTGGTTTCTTGCCAAACCACAGTTCATAAGGCGTCGTCTCAACGGATTTTGATGGTGCCCTATTTAACGTGAATGCGGCCGTCTCTAAAGCATAACCCCAAAACGATAGCGGTAAATCAGTAAGAGACATCATAGATCGCACCATATCTAGTAAAATACGATTACGACGTTCGGATACACCATTTCATTGTGGTGTTCCGGGTGGCGTGAGTTGCGAAACTATTCCACATTGTTTCAAGTGTAGACCAAACTCGTAACTCAAATATTCTCCTCCACGATCAGATCGTAGAAATTTTATTTTCTTGTTACGATGATTTTCCACTTCACTCTGAAATTCTTTGAACTTTTCAAATGTTTCAGACTTGTGTTTCATCAAGTAGATATACCCATATCTGCTCAAATCATCTGTGAAGGTGAGAAAATAACGATACCCGCCGCGAGCCTCAACATTCATTGGACCACAAACATCAGTATGTATGATTTCCAACAAATCAGTTGCTCGCTCCATAGTTCCGGAGAATGGCGTTTTAGTCATCTTGCCCATGAGGCACGGTTCGCAAGTACCAAGTGATTCATAATCAAGTGATTCCAAAAGCCCATCAGTATGGAGTTTCTTCATGCGCTTTACACCGAGATGACCTAAACGGCAGTGCCACAAATAAGTTGTACTATCGTTATCAACTCTGCATCTTTTGGTTTCAACCTATGAATATGTGTATCACTACTATCGAGATTCAATAAAAATAGACCACTTTTCAAGGGTGCATGACCATAAAAGATATTACTCATATAAATAGAACAACCATTATTCTCTGATTTAAATGAATAACCGTCTCGCATCAAACAAGATCCAGATATAATGTTCATGCTCAATGCTGGCACCAAATAACAATTATTTAGGTCTAAAACTAATCCCCGACGGTAGATGTAGAGGTAGCGTGCCGACCGCGATCACATCGACTTTGGAACCATTTCCCACGCGCATCGTCACCTCGTCCTTAGCCAATCTTCGCTTAATTCGTAGTCCCTATTTCGAGTTGCAAATATTAGCAACAGAACCAGTATCAAATACCCAGGTGCTACTGCGAGCATTAGTAAGGTACACATCAATAACATGTATATCACATATACCTTTGTTCACTTTGCCATCCTTCTTATCCGTGAAATACTTGGGGTAGTTCCGCTTCCAGTGTCCAGTCTGCTTGCAGTAGAAGCACTCAGTTTCAGGTTTAGGTCCAGATTTGGGTTTCTTCTCTTGAGCAGCAACTTGCTTGCTGTTCTTTTTGAAGTTCCCCTTCTTCTTCCCTTTGCCCTTTTTCTTGAAACTGGTGGTCTTATTAACCATCAACACTTGATGCTCCTTTTTGATTTCTACCTCCGCGGATTTTAGCATTGCGAAGAGCTCGGGAATAGTCTTGTTCATCCCTTGCATATTATAGTTCATCACGAAGCTCTTGTACCTTGGTGGCAGTGATTGAAGAATTCTGTCAATGACACTATCATCAGGAAGATTAACTCCCAGTTGAATCAAGTGATTATTATACCCAGACATTTTGAGTATATGTTCACTGACAGAACTATTCTCCTCCATCTTGCAGCTATAGAACTTATTGGAGACTTCATATCTCTCAATCCGGGCATTTGCTTGAAATATTAACTTCAACTCCTGGAACATCTCATATGCTCCATGACGTTCAAAACATCGTTGAAGACCCGGTTCCAAGCCGTAAAGCATGGCACACTAAACTATCGAGTAGTCATCAGCTTTGCTCTGCCAGACGTTCTTAACGTCGTCAGTTGCATCAGTAGCAGGCCTGGCACCCAGCGGTGCTTCCAGGATGTAACTTTTCTGTGCAGCAATGAGGATAATCCTCAGGTTACGGACCCAGTCCGTGTAATTGCTACCATCATCTTTCAACTTTGCTTTCTCAAGGAACGCATCTTTCAACAGCACGAGCCATCTATCTACAAACAAACATAGACAAGCAAGATACTATCAGGTACTAAGTTCATGATAAATTTAAGTTCAATTAATCATATTACTTAAGAACTCCCACTTAGACAGACATCTCTCTAGTCATCTAAGTGATCACGTGATCCAAATCAACTAAACCATGTCCGATCATCACGTGAGATGGAGTAGTTTCAATGGTGAACATCACTATGTTGATCATATCTACTATTGTTGGGGAACGTTGCAGAAAATTAAAATTTTTCCTACGGTTTCACCAAGATCCATCTATGAGTTCATCTAAGAAACGAGTCAAGGGAGTGAGTTTGCATCTACATACCACTTGTAGATCCAGTGCAGAAGCGTTCAAGGGGATGGTGATGATGGAGTCGTACTCGCCGTGATTCAGATCACCGATGACCAAGTGCTGAACGGACAACACCTCCGAGTTCAACACACGTACGGTATGGACGACGTCCCCTCCGTCTTGATCCAGCAAGGAGGAAGGAGAGGTTGAGGAAGACAGCTCCAACGGCAGCACGACGGCGTGGTGTTGTTGGTGCAGCAGTACTCCGACAGGGCTTCGCCAAGCACGTACGGAGGAGGAGAGGTGTTGGGGAGGGGAGGGGCTGCGCCTTGGCTTGGGTTTTCAGCCCTCCCCTCACCCCTCTATTTATAGGGGAAGGGGCAAGGGGGGCCGGCCCCTCTAGATGGGATCTAGAGGGGGGGCGGTGGCCAGGGAGGGGGAACTTGCCCCCCAAGCAAGGGGGGCGCCCCCTCTAGGGTTCCCCCCCAACCCTAGGCGCATGGGCCCAAGGGGGGGCGCGCCCAGCCCTCCAGGGGCTGGCTCCTGCCCCACGCAGCCCATGTGGTCCCCCGGGAGGGGTGCCCCTCCCGATGGACCCCCGGAACCCTTCCGGTGGCCCCGGTACAATACCGATATGCCCCCGAAACCTTTCGGTGTCCATATGACAGCTTCCCATATATAAATCTTTACCTCCAGACCATTCCGGAACTCCTCGTGACATCCGGGATCTCATCCGGGACTCCGAACAACATTAGGTAATCACATACAAGTCTTCCTAATAACCCTAGCATCACCGAACCTTAAGTGTGTAGACCCTACGGGTTCGGGAGACACGCAGACATGACCGAGATGGCTCTCAGGTCAATAACCAACAGCGGGATCTGGATACCCATGTTGGCTCGCACATGCTACTCGATGATGTCATCAGATGAACCACGATGTCGAGGATTCAAGCAACCCCGTATACTATTCCCTTTATCAATCGGTACGTTACAAGCCCGAGACTCGATCGTCGGTATCCCAATACCTCGTTCAGTCTTGTTACCGGCAAGTCACTTTACTCGTACCGTAATGCATGATCCCGTGACCAAACACTTGGTCACTTTGAGCTCATTATGATGATGCATTACCGAGTGGGCCCAGAGATACCTCTCCGTCATACGGAGTGACAAATCCCAGTCTCGATCCGTGTCAACCCAACAGACACTTTCGGAGATACCTGTAGTGCACCTTTATAGTCACCTAGTTACGTTGTGACGTTTGGTACACCCAAAGCACTCCTACGGTATCCGGGAGTTACACGATCTCATGGTCTAAGGAAGAGATACTTGACATTGAAAAAGCTCTAGCAAAACGAACTACACGATCTTGTGCTATGCTTAGGATTGGGTCTTGTCCATCACATCATTCTCCTAATGATGTGATCCCGTTGTCAATGACATCTAATGTCCATACTCAGGAAACCATGACTATCTGTTGACCAACGAGCTAGTCGACTAGAGGCTCACTAGGGACATGTTATGGTCTATGTATTCAGACGTGTATTACGATTTCCGGATAATACAATTATAGCATGAATAAAAGACAATTATCATGAACAAGGAAATATAATAATAATGCTTTTATTATTGCCTCTAGGGCATATTTCCAACAGTCTCCCACTTGCACTAGAGTCAATAATCTAGTTACATTGTGATGAATCGAACACCCATAGAGTTCTGGTGTTGATCATGTTTTGCTCGCGAGAGAGGTTTAGTCAACGGATCTGCGACATTCAGATCCGTATGTACTTTGCAAATATCTATGTCTCCATCTTGAACATTTTCACGGATGGAGTTGAAACGACGCTTGATGTGCCTGGTCTTCTTGTGAAACCTGGGCTCCTTAGCAAGGGCAATAGCTCCAGTGTTGTCACAGAAGAGTTTGATCGGCCCCGACGCATTGGATATGACTCCTAGGTCGGTGATGAACTCCTTCACCCAAATAGCTTCATGCGCTGCCTCCAAGGCTGCCATGTACTCCGCTTCACATGTAGATCCCGCCACGACGCTCTGCTTGCAGCTGCACCAGCTTACTGCTCCACCATTCAACATATACACGTATCCGGTTTGTGACTTAGAGTCATCCAGATCTGTGTCGAAGCTAGCGTCGACGTAACCCTTTACGACGAGCTCTTCGTCACCTCCATAAATGAGAAACATGTCCTTCGTCCTTTTCAGGTACTTTAGGATATTCTTGACCGCTGTCCAGTGTTCCTTGCCGGGATTACTTTGGTACCTTCCTACCAAACTTACGGCAAGGTTTACATCAGGTCTGGTACACAGCATGGCATACATAATAGATCCTATGGCTGAGGCATAGGGGATGACGCTCATCTCTTCTTTATCTTTTGTCGTGGTCGGGCATTGAGCCGAGCTCAATCTCACACCTTGCAATACAGGCAAGAACCCCTTCTTGGACTGATCCATTTTGAACTTCTTCAAAATCTTATCAAGGTATGTGCTCTGTGAAAGACCTATGAGGCGTCTCGATCTATCTCTATAGATCTTGATGCCTAATATATAAGCAGCTTCTCCAAGGTCCTTCATTGAAAAACACTTATTCAAGTAGGCCTTAATGCTGTCCAAGAATTCTATATCATTTCCCATCAAAAGTATGTCATCTACATATAATATGAGAAATGCTACATAGCTCCCACTCACTTTCTTGTAAACGCAGGCTTCTCCTTAAGTCTGCATAAACCCAAACGCTTTGATCATTTCATCAAAGTGAATGTTCCAACTCCGAGATGCTTGCACCAGCCCATAAATGGATCGCTGGAGCTTGCATACTTTGTTAGCATTCTTAGGATCGACAAAACCCTCCGGCTGCATCATATATAGTTCTTCCTTAAGATGCCCGTTAAGGAATGCCGTTTTGACGTCCATCTGCCATATCTCATAATCATAGTATGCGGCAATTGCTAACATGATTCGGACGGACTTAAGCTTCACTACGGGAGAGAAAGTCTCATCGTAGTCAATCCCTTGAACTTGCCGATAACCCTTAGCGACAAGTCGAGCTTTATAGATGGTGACATTACCATCCGCGTCCGTCTTCTTCTTAAAGATCCATTTGTTTTCTATCGCTCGCCGATCATCAGGCAAGTCAGTCAAATTACATACTTTGTTTTCAAACATGGATTCTATCTCGTATTTCATGGCTTCTAGCCATTTGTTGGAATCTGGGCCCGCCATCGCTTCTTCATAGTTCGAAGGTTCATCGTTGTCTAACAACATGATTTCCAGGACAGGGTTGCCGTACCACTCTGGTGCGAAATGTGTCCTTGTGGACCTACGAAGTTCAGTAGCAACTTGATCCGAAGTACCTTGATCATCATCATTATTTTTCTCTTCAGTTGGTGTAGGCATCACAGGAACATTTTCCTGAGCTGCACTACTTTCCAGTTCAAGAGGTAGTACTTCATCGAGTTCTACTTTCCTCCCACTTACTTCTTTTGAGAGAAACTCTTTTTCCAGAAAGGATCCGTTCTTGGCAACAAAGATCTTGCCCTTGGATCTTAAGTAGAAGGTATAACCAATGGTTTCTTTAGGGTATCCTATGAAGACGCATTTTTCTGACTTAGGTTCGAGCTTTTCAGGTTGAAGTTTCTTGACATAAGCATCGCATCCCCAAACTTTTAGAAACGACAGCTTAGGTTTCTTCCCAAACCATAATTCATATGGTGTCGTCTCAACGGATTTAGACGGTGCCCTATTTAAAGTGAATGTAGCTGTCTCTAAAGCGTATCCCCAAAATGATAGCGGTAAATCGGTAAGAGACATCATAGATCGCACCATATCCAATAGAGTGCGATTACGATGTTCGGACACACCGTTTCGCTGAGGTGTTCCAGGCGGCGTGAGTTGTGAAACGATTCCACATTTTCTTAAGTGTGTACCAAATTCGTGACTTAAATATTCTCCTCCATGATCCGATCGTAAGAATTTTATCTTTTGGTCACGTTGATTCTCTACTTCATTCTGAAATTCCTTGAACTTTTCAAAGGTCTCAGACTTGTGTTTCATCAAGTAGACATACCCATATCTACTCAAGTCATCTGTGAGAGTGAGAACATAACGATATCCTCCGCGAGCCTCAACACTCATTGGACCGCACACATCGGTATGTATGATTTCCAACAAGTTGGTTGCTCGCTCCATTGTTCCGGAGAACGGAGTCTTGGTCATTTTGCCCATGAGGCATGGTTCGCATGTGTCAAATGATTCATAATCGAGAGACTCTAAAAGTCCATCAGCATGGAGCTTCTTCATGCGCTTGACACCAATGTGACCAAGGCGGCAGTGCCACAAGTATGTGGGACTATCGTTATCAACTTTACATCTTTTGGTATTCACGCTATGAATATGTGTAACATTACGTTCAAGATTCATTAAGAATAAACCATTGACCATCGGAGCATGACCATAAAACATATCTCTCATATAAATAGAACAACCATTATTCTCGGATTTAAATGAGTAGCCATCTCGTATCAAACGAGATCCAGATACAATGTTCATGCTCAAACTTGGCACCAAATAACAATTATTAAGGTTCAAAACTAATCCCGTAGGTAAATGTAGAGGTAGCGTGCCGACGGCGATCACATCGACTCTGGAACCATTCCCGACGCGCATCATCACCTCGTCCTTCGCCAGTCTCCGCTTATTCCGCAGCTCCTGCTCTGAGTTACAAATATAAGCAACGGCACCGGTATCAAATACCCAGGAGTTACTACGAGTACTGGTAAGGTACCAATCAATTACATGTATATCAAATATACCTTTGGTGTTGCCGGCCTTCTTATCCGCTCAGTATTTGGGGCAGTTCCGCTTCCAGTGACCCTTCCCCTTGCAATAAAAGCACTCAGTTTCAGGCTTGGGTCCATTCTTTGACTTCTTCACGGCAACTGGCTTAACGGGCGCGGCAACATCTTTGCCGTCCTTCTTGAAGTTCTTGTTACCCTTGCCCTTCTTGAACTTAGTGGTCTTATTGACCATCAACACTTGATGTTCTTTCTTGATTTCAACCTCTGCTGATTTCAGCATCGAGAATACTTCAGGAATGGTCTTCACCATCCCCTGCATATTGTAGTTCATCACAAAGCTCTTGTAGCTTGGTGGGAGCGACTGAAGGATTCTGTCAATGACCGCCTCATCCGGGAGGTTAATGTCCAGCTGGGACAGGCGGTTGTGCAACCCAGACATTTTGAGTATGTGCTCACTGACAGAACTATTTTCCTCCATCTTACAACTATAGAACTTGTCGGAGACTTCATATCTCTCGACACGGGCATGAGCTTGGAAAACTAGTTTCAGCTCCTCGAACATCTCATTTGCTCTGTGTTGCTCAAAATGCTTTTGGAGCCCCGGTTCTAAGCTGTAAAGCATGCCGCACTGAACGAGGGAGTAATCATCAGCATGAGACTGCCAAGCATTCATAATGTCTTGGTTCTCTGGGACGGGAGCGTCACCTAGCGGTCCTTCTAGGACATATTGTTTCCTGGCAGCTATGAGGATGATCCTCAGGTTCCGGACCCAGTCCGTATAGTTGCTGCCATCATCTTTCAGCTTGGTTTTCTCTAGGAACGCGTTGAAGTTCATGTTGACATGAGCGTTGGCCATTTGATCTACAAGACATATTATGCAAAAAGTTTTAGACTAAGTTCATGATAATTAAGTTCATCTAATCAAATTATTTTAATGAACTCCCACTCAGATTAGACATCCCTCTAGTCATCTAAGTGTTACACGATCCGAGTCGACTAGGCCGTGTCCGATCATCACGTGAGACGGACTAGTCATCGTCGGTGAACATTCTCATGTTGATCGTATCTTCCATACGACTCGTGTTCGACCTTTCGGTCTCCGTGTTCCGAGGCCATGTCTGTACATGCTAGGCTCGTCAAGTTAACCCTAAGTGTTTTGCATGTGTAAAACTGTCTTACACCCGTTGTATGTGAACGTAAGGATCTATCACACCCGATAATCACGTGGTGCTTCGAAACGACGAACTTTAGCAACGGTGCCCAGTTAGGGGAGAACACTTTTTGAAATTTTTGTAAGGGATCAACTTATTTACTACCGTCGTTCTAAGTAAACAAGATGCATAAACATAATAAACATCACATGCAATTATATAATAGTGACATGATATGGCCAATATCATATAGCTCCTTCGATCTCCATCTTCGAGGCTCCATGATCATCTTCGTCACCGGCATGACACCATGATCTCCATCATCATGATCTCCATCATCGTTTCTTCATGAAGTTGTCACGCCAATGACTACTTCTACTTCTATGGCTAACGCGTTTAGCAATAAAGTAAAGTAATTTACATGGCGTTCTTCAATGACACGCAGGTCATACAAAATAAAGACAACTCCTATGGCTCCTACCGGTTGTCACACTCATCGACATACAAGTCGTGATTCCTATTACAAGAACATGATCTCATACATCACAATATATCATTCATCATTCATCACAACTTCTGGCCATATCACATCACATGACAATTGCTGCAAAAACAAGTTAGACGTCCTCTAATTGTTGTTGCATCTTTTACGTGGCTGCAATTGGGTTCTAGCAAGAACGTTTTCTTACCTACGAATAACCACAACGTGATTTTGTCAACTTCTATTTACCCTTCATAAGGACCCTTTTCATCGAATCCGCTCCAACTAAAGTGGGAGAGACAGACACCCGCCAGCCACCTTATGCAACTAGTGCATGTCAGTCGGTGGAACCGGTCTCACGTAAGCGTACGTGTAAGGTTGGTCCGGGCCGCTTCATCCCACAATACCGCTGAAGCAAGATTAGACTAGTAGCGGCAAGAAAGTTGACAAGATCTACGCCCACAACAAAATTGTGTTCTACTCGTGCAATAGAGAACTACGCATAGACCTAGCTCATGATGCCACTGTTGGGGAACGTTGCAGAAAATTAAAAAATTTCCTACGGTTTCACCAAGATCTATCTATGAGTTCATCTAAGCAACGAGTCAAGGGAGTGAGTTTGCATCTACATACCACTTGTAGATCGAGTGCGGAAGCGTTCAAGGGGATGGTGATGATGGAGTCGTACTCGCCGTGATTCAGATCACCGATGACCAAGTGCTGAACGGACAGCACCTCCGCGTTAAACACACGTACGGTACGAACGGCGTCCCCTCCGTCTTGATCCAGCAAGGAGGAAGGAGAGGTTGAGGAAGACAGCTCCAACGGCAGCACGACGGTGTGGTGTTGTTGGTGCAGCAGTACTCCGACAGGGCTTCGCCAAGCACGTACGGAGGAGGAGAGGTGTTGGGGAGGGGAGGGGCTGCGCCTTGGCTTGGGTTTTCAGCCCTCCCCTCACCCCTCTATTTATAGGGGAAGGGGCAAGGGGGGCCGTCCCCTCTAGATGGGATCTAGAGGGGGGCGGCAGCCAGGGAGGGGAACTTGCCCCCCAAGCAAGGGGGGCGCCCCCTCTAGGGTTCCCCCCCCCACCCTAGGCGCATGGGACCAAGGGGGGGGTGCCCAGCCCTCTAGGGGCTGGCTCCTGCCCCACGCAGCCCATGTGGCCCCCGGGAGGGGTGGCCCCTCCCGGTGGACCCCCGGAACCCTTTCGGTGGCCCCGGTACAATACCGATATGCCCCTGAAACCTTCCGGTGTTCATATGACAGCTTCCCATATATAAATCTTTACTTCCGGACCATTCCGGAACTCCTCGTGACGTCTGGGATCTCATCCGGGACTCCGGACAACATTCGGTAATCACATACAAGTCTTCCCAATAACCCTAGCGTCACCAAACCTTAAGTGTGTAGACCCTACGGGTTCGGGAGACACGCAGACATGACCGAGACGGCTCTCAGGTCAATAACCAACAGCGGGATCTGGATACCCATGTTGGCTCCCACATGCTCCTCGATGATGTCATTGGATGAACCACGATGTCGAGGACTCAAGCAACCCCGTATACTATTCCCTTTGTCAATCGGTACGTTACAAGCCCGAGACTCGATCGTTGGTATCCCAATACCTCGTTCAGTCTCGTTACCGGCAAGTCACTTTACTCGTACCGTAATGCATGATCCCGTGACCAAACACTTGGTCACTTTGAGCTCATTATGATGATGCATTACCGAGTGGGCCCAGAGATACCTCTCCGTCATACGGAGTGACAAATCCCAGTCTCGATCCGTGTCAACCCAACAGACACTTTCGGAGATACCTGTAGTGCACCTTTATAGTCACCCAGTTACGTTGTGACGTTTGGTACACCCAAAGCACTCCTACGGTATCCGGGAGTTACACGATCTCATGGTCTAAGGAAGAGATACTTGACATTGAAAAAGCTCTAGCAAAACAAACTACACGATCTTGTGCTATGCTTAGGATTGGGTCTTGTCCATCACATCATTCTCCTAATGATGTGATCCCGTTGTCAATGACATCTAATGTCCATAGTCAGGAAACCATGACTATCTATTGACCAACGAGCTAGTCAACTAGAGGCTCACTAGGGACATGTTATGGTCTATGTATTCACACGTGTATTACGATTTCCGGATAATACAATTATAGCATGAATAAAAGACAATTATCATGAACAAGGAAATATAATAATAATGCTTTTATTATTGCCTCTAGGGCATATTTCCAACAACTATATGATTCATGTTCGACCTTTCGGTCTCTGTGTTCCGAGGCCATATCTGTATATGCTAGGCTCGTCAAGTATGACCTGAGTATTCCGTGTGTGCAACTGTTTTGCACCCGTTGTATTTGAACGTAGAGGCTATCACACCCGATCATCACGTGGTGTCTCAGCACGAAGAACTTTCGCAACGGTGCATACTCAGGGAGAACACTTCTTGATTATTAGTGAGAGATCATCTTAAAATGCTACCGTCAATCAAAGCAAGATAAGATGCATAAAGGATAAACATCACATGCAATCAATATAAGTGATATGATATGGCCATCATCATCTTGTGCTTGTGATCTCCATCTTTGAAGCACCGTCGTGATCACTATTGTCACCGGCGCGACACCTTGATCTCCATCGTAGCATCGTTGTCGTTACGCCATCTATTGCTTCTACGACTATCGCTACCGCTTAGAGATAAAGTAAAGCAATTACAGGGCGTTTGCATTTCATACAATAAAGTGACAACCATATGGCTCCAGCCAGTTGCCGATAACTTTGGTTACAAAACATGATCATCTCATACAATAAAATATAGCATCACGTCTTGACCATATCACATCACAACATGCCCTGCAAAAACAAGTTAGACGTCCTCTACTTTGTTGTTGCAAATTTTATGTGGCTGCTACGGGCTTACCAAGAACCGTTCTTACCTATGCATCAAAACCACAACGATAGTTCGTCAAGTTAATGCTGTTTTAACCTTCGCAAGGACCGGGCGTAGCCACACTCGATTCAGCTAAAGTGAGAGAGACAGACACCCGCCAGTCACCTTTAAGCACGAGTGCTCGTAACGGTGAAACCAGTCTCGCGTAAGCGTACGCGTAATGTCGGTCCGGGCCGCTTCATCTCACAATACCGCTGAGCCAAAGTATGACATGCTGGTAAGCAGTATGACTTGTATCGCCCACAACTCACTTTTGTTCTACTCGTGCATATGACATCTACGCATAAAACCTGGCTCTGATACCACTGTTGGGGAACGTAGTAATTTCAAAAATTTCCTACACACACACAAGATCATGGTGATGCATACCAACGAGAGGAGGAGTGTATCTTCATACCCTTGAAGATCACTAAGCGGAAGCGTTTATCAACGCGGTTGATGTAGTCGTACGTCTTCACGATCCGACCGATCCAAGTACCGAACACACGGCACCTCCGAGTTCTGCACACATTCAGCTCGATGACGTCCTCGCCTTCTCGATCCAGCAAGATGGGCGAAGTAGTAGATGAGTTCCGGCAGCACGACGGCGTGGTGATGGTGTTGGTGAAGAACAATCTCCGCAGGGCTTCGCCTAAGCACTACGGAAACTATGACGGAGGATAAACTAGAGGGGACGGGGTTGCCGGCACACGGCTTGGTGTTTCTTGATGTGTCTTTGGTGCTAGCCCGGCCCCTCTATTTATATGTTGAGCCTTGGGGTCGAAACTTGGAGTAAAAGCCTCCACAAAGTCGGTTTCACCCGAAAGGCAAGAGTCCTTCTCGGACTCCAGGGCCAGACACCAGGGTTCCCGGCGTCTGGACCCAGACGCCAGGGACCCTGGCGTCTGGCCCCTGGAGTCCACAAAACTTCCTTTTGCGCTTTCCAAAAACCTTGTGGGCTTTCCCTTTGGCCCAAATAACGTGTTCTCATTCCCAAACATTTCGGGAAACATCCGGAACCCCTTCCGGTGAATTCCGGAACTCTTCCGGAGATCAAACACTATTATCCCATATATCAAACTTTATCTCCGGACCATTCCGGAGTTCCTTGTTATGTCCATGATCTTATCCGTGACTCCGAACAACATTTGGTTACCAACATACATAACTCATATAATACTATATCGTCAACGAAATGTTAAGCGTGCGGAACCTACGGGTTCGAGAACTATGTAGACATGACCTAGAACTTGTTTCGGGTCAATAACCAATAGCGGGACCTGGATGCCCATATTGGCTCCCACATATTCTACGAAGATCTTTATCGGTCAAACCGCATAACAACATATGTTGTTCCCTTTGTCATCGGTATGTTACTTGCCCGAGATTTGATCGTCGGTATCCAATACCTAGTTCAACCTTGTTACCGGCAAGTCTCTTTACTCGTTACGTAATACATCATTCCGTAACTAACTCATTAGCTACATTGCTTGCAAGGCTTATAGTGATGTGCATTACCGAGAGGGCCCAGAGATACCTCTCCGACAATCGAAGTGACAAAACCTAATCTTGAAATACGCCAACTCAACATGTACCTTTGGAGACACCTGTAGTACTCCTTTATAATCACCCAATTACGTTGTGACGTTTGGTGGTACCCAAAGTGTTCCTCCGGTAAACGGGAGTTGCATAATTCTCATAGTTACAGGAACATGTATAAGTCATGAAGAAAGCAATAGCAATATACTAAACGATCAAGTGCTAGGCTAACGGAATGGGTCATGTCAATCACATCATTCTCCTAATGATGTGATCCCATTAATCAAATGACAACACATGTCTATGGTTAGGAAACATAACCATCTTTGATTAATGAGCTAGTCAAGTAGAGGCATACTAGTGACTATATGTTTGTCTATGTATTCACACATGTATCATGTTTCCGGTTAATACAATTCTAGCATGAATAATAAACATTTATCATGATATGAGGAAATAAATAATAACTTTATTATTGCGTCTAGGGCATATTTCCTTCAGTTGCGAGGGTCTAGTGTTCAACGAGCTCCGCCCCTGCGTTCGTTGGTGAGCACAAATGACATCTCCTCCTCCCCCCTTCATTTGCTCTATTCTGGTCTTCGTGCCGATGAAACTTGCTAGCTATAGGTGTCAATCATCAGTATGCGTAACCACTATGTGTCTCCCGTTCGAAAGGGTTACATCTATAAATATGCATGCATTTGCATATTTATAATCGTGATTCTTTCGAATTCTCCAACTTATCCATGGATAGCCCGAGTATGTGTAGATTGGGTTCGTTTTCCCATATGCTCAGCTCCGGATGTGATGCAGAATTTCGTCAGTGCCTCCCTGTTATTCTCCGGATACACATCCTCTCTACTTATTGCCGAGATGTGTATTAGGAGAACAGCGGGGAGGTGCTGCCGAAATTCTGTGTCAGATCCGGAGCAGAGCATGGGAAAACGAACCCGATCTACACATACTCGGGTGGGATTAGGACATATACTTACCTATTAGCGTGTAAGTTGCATGGACGTAATAAAACTAACAAACTCCATTAGCTGATGGATATGGTTTGCTTAATTATGTATATATTTCTTGTGTGTCCGGTAGGAAGTCAATATGAGTGATCATGCCTGGATGTACACCGGTTACACTAGTCAGTATGTTTGGACCAAGGAATGGTTAACAAAAACTAAGGGGTTTCTTAAATCTGCATTTGCAAATCGTAGAAATTTAGCCGGTGCCCCTGTGTCCGGTGCGACAACTATAATTAGAGGGACGAGCTTGAATTTAGTAAACTTAGGCAGAAGTTTGGTTTTACGCCGGGTTACTGCTACCTCTTGAGCACTGCGTTGGATTTCCTCGAAGAGGAAAGGATGATGTAGTAAAGTAGCGTAAGTATTTCCCTTAGTTTTTGAGAACCAAGGTATCAATCCGGTAGGAGATCACGCACGAGTCCCTCGTACCTACACAAAACGATAGCTACTCGCAACCAACGCGATTAGGGGTTGTCAATCCCTTCATGGTCGCTTACGAGGGTGAGATCTGATAGAGATGATAAATAATATTTTTGGTAATATAGAGATGCAAAGTGAAAAGTAAAAGGCAAAGTAAAAACAAAGCAAGTAATAAAGTAATGGAGATTGATATGATGAGAATAGACCTGGGGGCCATAGGTTTCACTAGTGGCTTCTCTCAAGAGCATAAGTATTCTCCGGTGGGTAAACAAATTACTGTTGAGCACTTGATAGAAAAGCAAATAATTATGAGGTTATCTAGATATGATCATGTATATAGGCATCACGTCCAAGACAAGTAGATCGAAACGATTCTGCATCTACTACTATTACTCCACTCATCGACCGCTATCCAGCATGCATCTAGAGTATTAAGTTAAAAACAGAGTAACGCCTTAAGCAAGATGACATGATGTAGAGGGATAAATTCATGCAATATGATAAAAACCCCATCTTGTTATCCTCGATCGCAACAATACAATACGTGCCTTGCAACCCTTTCTGTCACTGGGTAAGGACACCGCAAGATTGAACCCAAAGCTAAACACTTCTCCCATTGCAAGAACTACCAATCTAGTTGGCCAAACCAAACGGATAATTCAAAGAGACTTGCAAAGATAACTCAATCATACATAAAAGAATTCAGAGAAGAATCAAATATTGTTCATAGATAAGCTGGATCATAAACCCACAATTCATCGGTCTCAACAAACACACTGCAAAAAGAAGATTACATCGAATAGATCTCCACAAGAGAGGGGGAGAACATTGTACTGAGATCCAAAAAGAGAGAAGAAGCCATCTAGCTACTAGCTATGGACCCAAAGGTCTGAAGTAAACTACTCACACTTCATCGGAGAGGCTATGGTGTTGATGTAGAAGCCCTCCATGGTAGATTCCCTCTCCGGCGGAGCTCCGGAACAGGCCCCAAGATGGGATCTCGTGGATACGGAAAGTTGCGGCGGTGGAATTAGGTTTTTGGCTCCGAATTTGATTTGACGGGGGTACGTAGGTATATATAGGAGGAAGGAGTACGTCGGTGGAGCAACAGGGGGCCCACAAGGCAGGGGGTGCGCCCAGGGGGGCGCGCCCCCACCCTCGTGACCTCCACGGCTGTTCCTTGGAGTAGGGTCCAAGTCTCCTGGATCACGTTCGGTGAGAAAATCACGTTCTCGAAGGTTTTATTCCGTTTGGACTCCGTTTGATATTTTGTTTCTTCGAAATACTGAAATAGGCAAAAAAACAGCAATTCTGGGTTGGGCCTCTGGTTAATAGGTTAGTCCCAAAAATAATATAAAAGTGGAAAATAAAGCCCAATATAGTCCAAAACAGTAGATAAAGTAGCATGGAGCAATAAAAAATTATAGATACGTTGGCGACGTATCAGGCATCCCCGAGCTTAATTCATGCTCGTCCTCGAGTAGGTAAATGATAAAAAAGAATTTTGATGCAGAGTGATACTTTGGCATAATTTCAATGTGAATCTTCTTAATTGTGGCATGAATATTCAGATCCGAAAGATTCAAGACAAAAGTTCATATTAACATAAAGGTAATAATACTTCAAGCATACAAATTAAAGCAATCATGTCTTCTCAAAATAGCATGGTTAAAGAAAGTTATCCCTACAAAATCATATAGTTTGGCTAAGCTCTAACTTCATCACACAAAGTATTTCATCATGCAAACCCCGATGACGAGCCAAGCAATTGTTTCATACTTTAGTAATCTCAAACTTTTTCAACTTTCACGCAATACATGAGCATGAGCCATGGACATAGCACTATAGGTGGAATAGAATGGTGGTTGTGGAGAAGACAAAAAGGAGAAGATAGCCTCACATCAACTAGGTGTATCAACGGGCTATGGAGATGCCCATCAATAGATATTGATGTGAGTGAGTAGGGATTGCCATGCAACGGATGCACTAGAGCTATAAATATGTGAAAGCTCAACAAAAGAAACTAAGTGGGTGTGCATCCAACTTGCTTGCTCACGAAGACCTAGGGCACTTTTGAGGAAGCCCATCATTGGAATATACAAGCCAAGTTCTATAATGAAAAATTCCCACTAGTATATGAAAGTGACAACATATGAGACTCTCTATCATGAAGATCATGGTGCTACTTTGAAGCACAAGTGTGGAAAAAGGATAGTAGCACTGTCCTTCTCTCTTTTTCTCTCATATTTTTTTTATTTGGGCCTTTTCTCTCTTTTTTTGTGGCCACTCTTTTTTTTCGTCCGGAGTCTCATCCCGACTTATGGGGGAATCATAGTCTCCATCATCCTTTCCTCACTGGGACAATGCTCAAATAATGATGATCATCACACTTTTATTTTACTTACAACTCAACAATTACAACTCGATACTTAGAACAAAATATGACTCTATATGAATGCCTCCGGCGACGTACCAGGATATGCAATGAATCATGAGCGACATGTATGAAAATTATGAAGGTGGCCTTGCCACAAATACAATGTCAACTACATGTTTCATGCAAAAAGCAATATGACAAAAGCAATATGTGTCATATGAACGGAACGGTTGAAAGTTGCATGGAAATATATCTCGGAATGGCTATGGAAATGCCATGATAGGTAGGTATGGTGGATGTTTTGAGGAAGGTATATGGTGGGTGTATGATACCGGCGAAAAGTGCGCGGTATTAGAGAGGCTAGCAATGGTGGAAGGGTGAGAGTGCGTATAATCCATGGACTCAACATTAATCAAAAGAACTCATGCACTTATTGCAAAAATTTAGAAGTCATCAAAAACCAAAGCACTACATGCATACTCCTAGGGGGATAGATTGGTAGGAAAAGACCATCGCTCGTCCCCGACTGCCACTCACAAGGAAGACAATCAATAAATAAAATTGTGCTCTGACTTTATAACAAAGCGGTTCACCATACGTGCATGCTACGGGAATCACAAACTTCAATTCAAGCATTCTTTAAATTCATAATCACCCCAACTAGCATTTCTTCGATATTATCACTTCCATATCTCAAAACAATTATCAAGCATCAAACTTATCTTAGTATTCAACGCACTCAAAAGAAAGTTTCACAAATCTTGAATACCAAGTATATTATCTTTAAGCAAATTACCATGCTATTAACAACTCTCAAAATAATCTAAGTGAAGCATGAGAGATCAATAGTTTCTTTAAAACAAATCCACCACCGTGCTCTAAAAGATCTAAGTGAAGCACCAGAGCAAAAATTATTACGCTAAAAAAGGTTTAAGTGAAGCACTATGAGCAAAACTATCAAGCTCAAAAGATATAAGCGAAGCACATAGAGTATTCTAGAAAATTATAAATCATGTATGGCTCTCTCAAAAGGTGTGTACAGCAAGGATGATTGTGGTAAACTAACAAGCAAAGACGCAAATAATACAAGACGCTCCAAGCAAAACACATAACATGTGGTGAATAAAAATATAGCTCCAAGTAAATTACCGATGGAAGTAGACGAAAGAGGGGATGCCTTCCGGGGCATCCCCAAGCTTTGACTTTTTGGTGTCCTTGGATTATCTTGGGGGTGCCATGGGCATCCCCAAGCTTAGGCTCTTGCCACTCTTTGTTCCATAATCCATCAAAAGAATTCACCCAAAACTTGAAAACTTCACAACACAAAACTCAATAGAAATCTCGTGAGCTCCGTTAGTGAAAGAAAACAAAAGACTACTTTCAGGTACTGTAATGAACTCATTCTTTATTTATATTGGTGTTAAACCTACTGTATTCCAACTTCCTTATGGTTTATAAACTAATTTATTAGCCATAGATGCATTGAAATAAGCAAACAACACACGAAAAACAGAATATGTCAAAAACAGAACAGTCTATAGCAATCTGTATCTAAAGCAAACTTCTGGAACTCTAAAAATTCTACCAAAATAGGAAGTACTGGAAAATCTGTTTATTGATCAGCAGCAAAAATAATCAATGCAAAATCACGTTCCTGTGATTTATTAAATATTTTCTCATAAGCGCAAAGTTTCTGTTTTTCAGCAGAGTCAAATCAACTATCATCATAGCTTATCCTATAGGTTCTACTTGGCACAAAAACAAATTAAAACATAAAACCACATCAAAACATAAATTATATGGATTATTTATTCCTAAACAGAAGAAAAAACAAAAAACACAAAATAAAATTGGGTTGTCTCCCAACAAGCGCTATCGTTTAACGCCCTTAGCTAGGCATAAAAGCGAAGATAGATCTAGGTTTTGCCATCTTTGGTAGGCGGTCCATAAGTGGCTCTCATGATAGATTCATATGGTAATTTTATTTTCTTTCTAGGGAAGTGTTCCATACCCTTTCTCATGGGAAATTGGAATCTAATATTCCCTTCCTTCATATCAATAATCGCACCAATCGTTCTAAGGAAAGGTCTACCAAGAATAATAGGACAGGAAGGATTGCAATCTATATCAAGAACGATAAAATCTATGGGCACATAATTCCTATTTGCAACGAATATCATTAATTCTTCCCATAGGCTTTTTAATAGTGGAATCCGCAAGATGCAAGTTTAGAGAGCAATCTTCAAAGTCACGGAAATCTAGCAAATCACACAAAGTTTTGGGAATAGTGGAGACACTAGCACTCAAATCACACAAGGCATGAAACTCATAATATTTAATTTTAACTTTAATGGTAGGTTCCCACTAATCATAGATTTTTCTAGGGATAGAAACTTTCAGCTCAAGTTTTTCTTCATACGATTGCATCAAGGCATCAACAATGTGTTCGGTAAAGGCCTTATTTTGACTATAAGCATGAGGAGAATCTAGCACAGATTGCAACAAGGAAATACAACCAATCAAAGAGCAATTTTCATAATTAATTCCTTAAGATCGAAAATAGTGGGTTTAGCAACATCAAGATTTTTATTTCTTTCAATCCCACTTTCATCAATTTCATCATCAAGATCTAGAAACTCCGAATTCTTAGAACGCCTTCTAGGTAAAGGAAGATCATATTCAGTTTCATCAAGATTCATATTGCAAACAAAGATTTAATAGGGGACACATCAATAACTTTTAGATCTTCATCTTGATTTTCATAGGAATTCGGTTTAGCGGCCATCTTATTAACTAAGGTAGCTTGCATATCCGAAATTTCAGCGGTCATCTTTTCAAGACAAGCAATTTGAGCTCTTATACCATCGAATTCTTTAGACATATCATCGAGTTCTTTATTCATATAACTCATAAAACCTTTTTCTTCCTTCCGCTCGTTTCTAAAGAAATTATTATGCTCGAATTGCAAAACCATAAACTTTCTGACATTACTTTCGATCTCCTCTAGCCTTTTAAGGTCAAGATCACCAAATTTAGGGAGAACCATTGCGACAAGTAAGTAGACTAACACACGAGCAAACAAAAAGGCAAACAAGCAAAAGGTGAAAGAGAAAGAGAGGAGGAGATTGGGAAAGAGAGGGCGAATAAAATGGCAAGGGTGAAGTGGGGGAGAGGAAAACAAGAGGCAAATAATGTAATGCGAGAGATAGGGATTGTGATGGGTACTTGGTATGGTTAACTTTTGCGCAAACTCCCCGACAACGGTGCCAGAAATTCTTCTTGCTACCTCTTGAGCACTGCGTTGGATTTCCCCGAAGAGGAAAGGATGATGCAGTAAAGTAGCATAAGTA
The DNA here is from genome assembly GCF_002162155.2 of Triticum dicoccoides. NCBI lineage: Eukaryota > Viridiplantae > Streptophyta > Magnoliopsida > Poales > Poaceae > Triticum > Triticum dicoccoides. Next base: position 500,972,527 of record NC_041381.1, read on the forward strand.
TTTCCCTCAGTTTTTGAGAACCAAGGTATCAACCGAGTAGGAGATCACGCACGAGTCCCTCGTGCCTACACAAAACGATAGCTACTCGCAACCAACGCGATTAGGGGTTGTCAATCCCTTCACGGTCACTTATGAGGGTGAGATCTGATAGAGATGATAAATAATATTTTTGGTATTTTTGATATAGAGATGCAAAGTGAAAAGTAAAAGGCAAAGTCAAAACAAAGCAAGTAATAAAGTAATGGAGATTGATATGATGAGAATAGACCTGGGGGCCATAGGTTTCACTAGTGGCTTCTCTCAAGAGCATAAGTATTCTACGGTGGGTGAACAAATTAATGTTGAGCAATTGATAGAAAAGCGAATAATTATGAGGTTATCTAGATATGATCATGTATATAGGCATCACGTCCAAGACAAGTAGATCGAAATGATTCTGCATCTACAACTATTACTCCACTCATCAACCGCTATCCAGCATGCATCTAGAGTATTAAGTTAAAAACAGAGTAACGCCTTAAGCAAGATGACATGATGTAGAGGGATAAATTCATGCAATATGATAAAAAAAACCATATTGTTATCCTCGATGGCAATAATACAATACGTGCCATGCAACCCTTTCTGTCACTGGGTAAGGACACCGCAAGATTGAACCCAAAGCTAAACACTTCTCCCATTGCAAGAACTACCAATCTAGTTGGCCAAACCAAACGAATAATTCGAAGAGACTTGCAAAGATAACTCAATCATACATAAAAGAATTCAGAGAAGAATCAAATATTGTTCATAGATAAGCTGGATCATAAACCCACAATTCATCGGTCTCAACAAACACACTGCAAAAAGAAGATTGCATCGAATAGATCTCCACAAGAGAGGGGGAGAACATTGTACTGAGATCCAAAAAGAGAGAAGAAGCCATCTAGATACTAGCTATGGACCCGAAGGTCTGAAGTAAACTACTCACACTTCATCCGAGAGGCTATGGTGTTGATGTAGAAGCCCTCCGTGGTAGATGCCCTCGCCGGCGGAGCTCCGGAATAGGCCCCGAGATGGGATCTCGTGGATACAGAAAGTTGCGGCGGTGGAATTAGGTTTTTGGCTCCGAATTTGATCTGACGGGGGTATGTAGGTATATATAGGAGGAAGGAGTATGTCGGTGGAGAAACAGGTGGCCCACAAGGCAGGGGGGCGCGCCCAGGGGGGTGCCCCCCACCCTCGTGACCTCCACGGCTGTTCCTTGGAGCAAGGTCCAAGTCTCCTGGATCACGTTCGGTGAGAAAATCACGTTCCCGAAGGTTTTATTCCGTTTGGACTCCCTTTGAAATTATGTTTCTTCGAAATACTGAAATAGGCAAAAAAACAGCAATTCTGGGCTGGGCCTCCGGTGAATAGGTTAGTCCAAAAAATAATATAAAAGTGGAAAATAAAGCCCAATATAGTCCAAAATAGTAGATAAAGTAGCATGGAGCAATCAAATATTATAGATGCGTTGGAGACGTATCAGTTACACGGTCTAGACATTACATGGTGAGTCTGCCCAACGTGCAAGAGCCGAGGTGGTTCGTTGTCGCACCGCAGACATGGTGCAAGACTTTGACGATGCTCGGGACTCGGACGAGGAGATGGAGGAATCTGCAAAGGCCTTCACTAAAATGTTGGAGTCCTCAAAACGTCCTCTCCACGAGCACACTGAGATTTGTCAGCTGGATGCCATCTCACAAATAATGGCTTTGAAGGCTCAATTCAACTTGGGCAGAGAATGCTACGACGCGATCATGACAGTTTTAGGACGATTTCTACCCAAAGGCCATGTGCTACCTCCACACATGTACTAGTCAGACAAAATCCTCCGTGCTCTTAAGATGCCCTATGAGAAGATACATGCCTGTGAGAAAGGATGTGTCTTATTTAGGCTTCAGTATGAGGACTTGAACTATTGTCCCATTTGCAATTCTTCCAGATATGTTGTGGTAGACAACGGTATGGATGAGAAGACGCAGACCAAAATACCCGTTAATGTTCTTCGATGTATGCCAAATATACCAAGACTTCAACGTCTTTTCATGGTCGAAGAGACGGCCAGACAGATGACATGGCACAAAACAGGCAAAAGAACCGAACTAGATGCAGATGGGAATGTGATGATGGTGCACACATCGGATGGTGAAGCGTGGAAGCGCTTCGATGCATTACATAAGGAAAAAAGACAGATCCAAGGCATCCTCGAGTCACCATCAGCACATATGGGTTCAGTGTATTTGGTCAGATGGCAGCCCCATACAGTTGTTGGCCCGTGTTTGTCATTCCACTCAATCTC
>NC_041381.1:500975229-501150229 GCF_002162155.2 Triticum dicoccoides
TGACATTGATAATTCCAGGGCCCAACTATTCGGGGAAGAATATGAATGTGTACATGCAGCCGCTTAAGGACGAATTGCAAGAAGCTTGGGATAATGGGTTCAAGACATATGACGCCTTTAGCAAAGAGAACTTCATAATGCGTCCCAGGGACATGTACTCGACGCATGACTTGCCGGCGTATGCGCTATTCGTTGGCTGGTGTGTGCATGGATGGTTCCCGTGCCCCACATGTAAGGGAGCTCTTGAGTTTCGTTGGCTGACGGCGGGGCACAAGTATAGATGCTTCGACTTGCATAGACAGTTTCTAGATCCTCGCCATAAGTTCAGGAAAGACAAGAAGAACTTCATGAAAGGTAGAGTTGTTAAACACTCTGCACCACCTGCGTTGACAGGCCAACAGACCCTAGATCAGTTAAGCACTCTCGAGACAGATCCAGAGCGTCCAGGGTATTTCAAGGGGTATAATAAGGACCACGCATGGACTCACAAGACATGCTTCTGGGATCTGCCTTACTTCGAAGACCTCCTTTTCCCACACAACATCAACGTGATGCACACTGAAAAGAATATCGCCAAAGCCATTTTTGGTACATTGTTCAGCATAGAGGGGAAATCAAAGGATAATACTAAGGCTAGAGACGATCAAGAGGAGCTCTATGATAGACCGTTACAAAACATGCAAGAACCGAAAGGAAAGCCGAACTGGAAGAAGCCAAAGGCATGGTTCAATCTTGGAAGGCTAGCTATGAAGGAAATTATTTTGTGGGTGAAAATGCAGTTGATGTTCCCCGATGGGTGTGCAGCAAATCTAAAGAGGGGAGCGAGTCTTGATAAATTGTAAATATTTGGTTTAAAAAGTCATGATTGGCACATATGGATAGAGCGGATAATGCAGGTGATGTTGCGTGGCTTCATCCCTGAGGATGAATGGCTAGTACTGGTAGAGCTGAGCTATTTTCTTCTGTGTTCTTTGTGCGGAAGAACTATTGCCTGACCTCCTATAAGAAATGGAACAGTTGGTGCCGGAGTTGATCTGCAAGTTAGAGATGATCTTTCTGCCAAGCTTCTTTAATCCAATGCAACACTTGATTTTGCATCTCCCAACCGAGGCACGATTGGGGGGGCGTTCAAAATCGTTGGTGCTACTCAACTAAGAGGATGCAAAAGACGCTTTGAGCAAAATGTAAAAATAAACGTAGAATAGAAGCATCGATGGCTGAGGCATTCATCACTGAGGAGGCGTCAATCTTTGTGACAGCACACTACGAAGCCAAAAATCGTCATTTGCATAATCTGAAGCCTCGGTACAATGCTGACGAGCCTACAAAGGGTCAATCCAACCTCAGCCTATTCAAAGGGAATCTCACACCATCCAGTGATTGGAAACCAGTATCGTTGGATGTTGTAGAATGGCGGACCATTTCGTTGTATCTCTTTAACAACCTAATAGAAGTGCGGTCGTACATCGAGTAAGATCTCATTACATTGTTTCGCAACTTCTAATTTCTTTGAATTGCTCTTATTCCTGGATATTTGATGCAGTCGATATGTCGCCATATTCTCGTATGGAGCGGTGATCCAAAAGGATTTCGTCGAAGAGTATGAGCGTCTGGCAAAGCAAGGAGGCGAATATCCCGGTTTCATCTCTTGGTTCAAAAAAAGGTAATTTCCATTAGACCCTTTCATTTCTTTGGCTAATTTGCGACTAATGCAACAATCCTTTCTTATTAAACTTGTAGGCTAATTCAGAGATTATGGATGCCGAATTGAGACAAGTAGTTAATGGTTTTGACTATAAGGTCTGTTCATTTGACAATTACGACATCAATGGGTATCGCTTTCGTACCCATGGCAAAGAGTTATCTATGGCCGACCGAAAGTCTACAAATTTTTGTGTCTCTGCTATCGGCGAAGGAGGTGTCGAGTATTATGGAAGAGTTGAAGCAATTTATGAACTTCAATTCTATGGTGATAACCCACCAAACATCGTACTCTTCAGATGTTATTGGTTCTAGCCCAGGGAGACTAGAAGGACTCATGAACATATAGGGCTAGTCGAAATCAAACAAAGCACCCATTTGGATGTTCCCGATGTCTATATTACGGCTCAACAGGCAACCCAAGTTTTCTATCTACCGTGGGCCTGTCAAAGTGATCCAAATCTCAGTGGTTGGGATGTCGTTTATGAAGTGCCGCCACATGTTAGACCACCTCCCCCATATGAAGAGGATTATGAACGTCACATTAACCAAGACACATATGACAAAGGAGAATTCTTCCAAGAAACACGTCTTGCCAAAAAACATTTCAAGAAATGCTCTACTCCACCCCAGAACATTGAAGTAGACAATGATAGTGAATCCTACCCTGAGCCGGAACAAGAAGAGTTGGAAGAAGAAGAATTTACTGCTGCAGATGGCCTGTCAATGCTTGAACGATTACGTAAAGGTGGCCTTCCACATGATGATGCATTTATTAATGATGATGATGAGCACGTCATTACCAATAGTGATGATGATGATGCATTTATTAATGATGATGATGAGCATGTCATTACCGATAGTGATTCTTAGGTATTCAAAATTTTATGTTGTACTTTGTATGATTTATATAGTTGGTATGTATAATTTTCTTACTTTGTATGATTGTTTCTTATACATAGTGCCATGGTCTTGATTTCCGTCCCCATCAGCCCTCGCCCGCTTTATGATTCGTATGTGGTAAATTCTCTTTCATAACTATTTGTTGCATTTTGCATTTATGACAATTATGGCCATCAAGTTGACATAGAGATATTTTAATCTAGGAGGTATGTGAGCCGGAATTTGAAATCGACCCTCTTTTCGAGAAGTTAAATTTAGTTGAAAAAGAAAATGAGTATTTGAAAGAAAAAATTAAAAGAATTGAAGAAGAGAAGATGACATTGGAGTTATATGTTGCCGATGTCATCGATGATCACAAGATGAAGATGAATGCAATGCGCTTTAATATGGATGCAATGCGCCTGAAGCTTAAGAAGATTAGAAAATATGCCATTGATAATGAGGCTTGGTATCATTATGTCGTTGGATCAATTGTTACCTTAGTTGCGATCTTCATCATATTTGTTGCGATGAGGGTAAGTTTTCTCTAATGTTTTTCTTTACAAATGGATACTTAGCTTATTTTCCTTCTAAATGGCATAATTACCTAAGTTATATAAAAAATGAGCTATACTTAGCTTATTCAGTTCATTTATGACATACTTAGCATACTTAGGTCAAAAATGGCATGATAATCTTTGTTACGTCCAAATTGATATAGACTTAGCTTATTTTCCTCGAAAATGACATAATAACCTTACTAAGCTCCAAAATGACCTATTTACCTAGCTTAGCTCTAAAATGACCTACACTTAGCATTTTTACCTACCTTAGCTCTAAGAAGAGGTGAGGAGAAAAAGAAAGAGAAGAAAAAATCTTCTTCTTCTTCTTCTAACTAGTCTTCTTCTTCTAACTATGCTTCTTCTTCTTCTTCTACTTCTTCTTCTAACTTTCATCTTTCCCAATTTGTAGATTTGCTTTACATGAGGAAGGCTTGGATTCATGGAGTGTACTATTCTTCTGGTGCTTCCTTGTTGTTTATGAAAACTTGTTTGGATATGTATGTCTATATGGATATGTTGTTGGAAACTTGTTTGTGGTTATGTATATATGGATATGTTGGACTTTGTTGAACTATGTTGTTGGATTTTATCAAATATGTTGTTGGACATGTTGTTGGATATGTTGGATATGTATGCATGTATATCTGTGTTTGAAACCATGTCTAATTAATTGGATTTAAATAAAAATAGGGGATGTGTAGTCTCTTTGCCGTCCGCTAGCCGACGGCAAAGCTCTTTGTCGTCCGCTAGCCGACGGCAAAGAGGACACGTGGCAGTCACATGTGCAAACTGGCAACACTGGCTGCCTATTTGGTCATTTTGCCATCTGCAAGCGGACGATAAAGTGACCAAGTAGGCCTGGAAAACAGGGCCATCTATGTCGTCTGCTGGCCGACGACATAGCTGGCCACGTGGCAGCAGCCCAGTGCTGCCCTAGCTAAGCTCTTTGTCGTCCGTCAGCGGACGGCAAAGAACGCCGTTAACCCCCTAACGGCTCTCACCTCACACCACTGCCGTCCGTCGTCGTTGCCGTCTGCTGGCCTCGGATGGCTGACGGCACAATCCTTTGCCGTCCGTTTCTACGAAGCGGATGACAAAGAAGGCCTTTGCTAGCACGTGTTCAGCCGGACGGTTTGCCGTCCGCTGGCTGACGGCAAAGGACTTTGCCATCCGGGATCCGTGCCTTTGCCGTTCGCCATGGCGGACGGCAAAGAAGCTGATTCCAGTAGTGTCTAGGGGGTGTAGTAACTTTTTGAGAAAAATACGCCTCAGGTTTCGGTATAAGTGGATATGCATAAGATTTGTTATGAAGTCATGTGCCAAATTAAGAACATGAGAGAGAGATTAAACACATAGCTACTGGTACAAATCCTAACCCCAAGGGTGGACTAGTCCCTCCTCATCATGGTGGCTGTTGGGATGATGAAGATGGCCTCCGGTGATGATTTCCCCCTCTGACAGGGTGCCGAAACAGGGTCCAGATTGGTTTTTTGTGGATACAAATGCTTATAGTGGCGGAACTTCTGATCTAGGTTTATTTCGGGGGGTTTCTATATTTCTAGGATTTTTTTGGCATTGGTCTCACGTCCAGATGGGATTCAGGGGGCCCACCACCCACCAGGGTGCGCCAGGGGGGCTGGTGCACCCTAGTGTCTTGTGGCCAGCATGGGGGCCCCCTCTAGTGGTTCTTTGCTCCATTATTTCTCTTTTCTTCCAAAAAATTGTCAAAAAGTTTCGTCCAATTCCGAGAACTTCTATTTCTGCACAAAAAACAAAACCATGGTAATTCTTCTGAAAACAGCGTCAGTCCGGGTTAGTTCCTTTCAAATCATACCAAAGCCATATAAAATTGTTGTAAACAGGCCATGAATACTTCATAAATTATAGATACATTGGAGACGTATCATCACCCCCAAGTTTAATTCCTACTCGTCCTCGAGTGGGTAAACGATAAAAGAAATAATTTATGAAGTGTGAACTCTAGCATAGTGCATAAGTTTGATCAATGATAATTTCAATCACTTCTCCTATCATCATAACAGCAACTCTTTCTCATAAAACTCATCATGATAAAGTAGCAATTGAAAATGGAATTTTTGATGTACAATGCTACCTATCATATTTATCATATACTCTTTTCTTTTATAGGATGGACATTTGGTCTTGAATGATTCAAAGCAATAGTCTATAATTTGACAAGAAGACATCAATACTCAAGCATACAAACAAGCAACCATGTCTTTCAAAATATCAACGCTAAAGAAAGCTATCCCTAGCCCATTATGCTCAGTCATTGATCCATTCATGAAACTCACCCGAATATTAGCTACACCCAATGTACAAGTATGATCATAGTGCTCCCTAGTTGGTGCTTTATAAGAGAAGATGGAGACTCAAATAAAAATAAAAATTGCATAAAGTAAATAGATAAGCCCTTCGCAGAGGGAAGCAGAGATTTGTAGAGGTGCCAGAGCTCAAAGCTTAAATTGAGAGATAAAATATTTTGAGAGGCGTGTTTTTCCCGTCAACGAAAATAGACGAGTAATTCACAATACTTTCCATGCTAGATACATCATAGGCGGTTCCTAAACATAAAATAAAGTTTATTCCTTTTTACACCATTCTTTCACAATCCATGGCTAGCCGTATCCACGGGTGCCTTCCATACCAACAATTTCCAAGGAATTTATTATTTGACAACATAAAGTAAATTTCTTTTTCATTTCGGGACTGGGCATCCCTATTACCGCCACACTCTCATGCAGTGACAAGTGAATAAACACTCATCTTGAGAATAACACATCTAGCATGGAAAAATATTGGCCACCCCCTGTCGTTTCATGAGCGGTACAGGCACACAAAAAGGAAATTCATTTTGAAAATTAGAGTTGGCACATACAAATTTACTTGGAACGACATGGAAATACCGCATATAGGTAGGTATGGTAGACTCATTTGGCACAACTTGGTTTAAAGAGTTTGGATGCACAAGTAGTATTCCCGCTTAGTACAAATGAAGGCTAGCAAATATATTGAGAAGTGACCAACCAAGAAAGGAAAACGATCATTAAACATAGCTAACACCGAATAATGCACCACAAGTAGGATATGACTTCATTGCATAACTATTGACTTTCGTGCTTACATAGGGAATCACAAACCTTAACACCAATATTCCTACTAAAGCACAATTACTCACCATCATGACTCACCTATTATTATCTCCATATCGCAAAACTATTGCAAGGAATTAAACTTATAATATCCAATGATCTACATGAGAGTTTTTATTATATCCTTCTTGAATATCCATCACTTTGGGAACAATTTCATAGCTTGTGCAAATTTTCATCACTATCATTAACTCTCAAAATAATATAAGTGAAGCCTGAGAGTGTTCGACAAACTACTCCAAAAATAAATAAGTGAAGATCAAATAGGTAGTTAAGTAAATAGGTAGCTATTTGAGGACTCTCTCTTATTTAAAAATTTCAGATCTTAAGTATTTTATGAAAATAGAAAGCAAAACAAAATAAAATGACATTTCAAGAATAACACAACTCATGTGAAGAAGCAAACACTTCGGCTCAACCGAGGCTAACCGGTAATTGTTGATGAAGAAAGGTGGGATGCCTACCGGGGCATCCCCAGGCTTAGATGCTTGAGACTTGTTGGAATATTATCTTGGGATGACTTGGGCATCCCCAAGCTTGAGATTTTGTGTCTCCTTAATTCCTTTTATATCACAATTTCCCTAAATCTTAAAAACTCCATCCACACAAAACTCGACAAGAACTCGTGAGATAAGTTAGTATAAATCAATGCAATAACCTTATGATTCTCTACTGTAGCAAATCACTAAAATTATTATTTAACATTGCATACTAAATGCCTCTGCATATTTAATACTCCTATCCTCAAATAGAATCATTAAACAAGCAAACATATGCAGACAATGCAATCATAACAACAATCTGTCTAAACAGGACAGTCTGTAAAGGATGCAAGAAGATTCATACTTCTATAACTCCAAAATTTTTGAAAAATTACCACACTGTAGAAAATTTACATAGCTTATTTTGCAAGAAAATTCAAAATTTTATCACATTCTTACTTTTTTCAAGAATTCACACACTAGCGTGCAACTTTCTGTTTTCAAACAGCAACATATAGACTTGCAAAATAAGCATGGCAAAGGCTATACTTGACATTTTTATTGAAGAAAAATATGCAAAACATTATTATAAATAGAAACAAGCAAATGATAATAAAATAAAATGATGCTCCAAGAAAAACACATATCATGTGATGAATGAAAATATAGCTCCAAGTGAGGTTACCGATAATGTTGGAGACGAAAGAGGGGATGCCTTCCGGGGCATCCCTAATCTTAGTTGCTTCGATCCTTCTTGAATATTACCTTGGGGGTGCCTTGGGCATCCCCAGGCTTAGGGTCTTATCACTCCTTATTCTCCCCATATTGATATCTCACCAAAAACTTGAAAACTTCAATCACACAAAACTTAAAAGAACTTTGTGAGATGTGTTAGTATGATAAAGAACAATTCATTCAATTTGGTACTGTCAAGGCAAGATTCATAATTTTCCTCACACAATTCCTATTGTAACTTATCATTTCCACAATTTATATTGAGTAATATAAGCCACATAAACTAGGAAACAAGCAAACTATGAATTGAAAACAGAATCTGTCAAAAACAGAACATTCTCTAGTAATCAGAAGAAAGACCATACTTCTGCAACTCTAAAAATTCTGAAAAATTAGGACATCGTAGATAATTTGTAAATCAATCATATTTAAAAAATTCAGATCAAAAGCACGGTCCACTGAATTTTCAAAATTCCAGAACTGGGCCCAAAAGTTTCTATTTTTGCACAGAATCAAGTCAACTATCATCCACACTATCCCAAAGACTTTAGTTGGCACTTTATCCAAACAAAAGATATAAAACATGATTACTACATTAGAATAATCATGTGAACACACAAAAATAGTAGGGGTAAATGTTGGGTTGTCTCCCAACAAGCGCTTTTCTTTAATGCCTTTTTAGCTAGGCGTGATAATTTCCATGATGCTCATACAAAAGTTAAGAATTGAAACACAAAGAGAGCATAATGAAGCATATGACTAGCACATTTAAGTATAACCCATTTATTATGTATAGGTATTTTGTGAGCAAACAATTTATGGTAACAAGAATCAACTAGCATAGGAAGGCAAAACAAGCAAAACTTCAAGATTTTCAACACATAGAGAGGAAACTTGATATTATTGCAATATTTAAAAGCATATGTTCCTCTCCCATAGTAATTTTCAGTAGCATCATGAATGAATTTAACAATATAGCTATCACATAAAGCATTCTTTTCATGATCCACATGCATAAAATTTGTATTACTCTCCACATAAGCAAATTTATTCTTGTTCATAGTAGTGGGAGCAAACTCAACAAAATAACTATCATGTGATACTTGATTTACATAATCAATTTGAGCACTAAAATCGTGATGACAAATTTCATGGTTATCGTTATTCTTTATAGCATACATGTCATTATCATAATCATCACAGATAGCAACGTTGTTGTCATAATCAATTGAAACCTCTCCCAATATAGTGGATTCATTATTAAATAAAGTCATGACCTCTCCAAATCCACTTTCATAATTATTAGAACAAGAACCTCAAAGAGTGCCCCAAGATTTCTACCGGAGAAACAAAGACGAGAACGTGCATCAACTCCTATGCATATATTACCCCAATGTCACCTCGGTAATCCGCGAGTTGAGTGCCAAAACACACATCAACTCAATCAATATGATACCCCGTTGTCACCATGGGGATTCATATCAAGACATACATCAAGTGCTCTCAAATCCATAAAAGTATTTAATCCGTTAATAACAAAATCTGAAAGGGAAAACTCAATTCATCACAACAAGATAGAGAGGGGGAAACACCATATGATCCAACTATATTAACAAAGCACATGATACATTAAGATCGTGCCAAATCAAGAACACAAGAGAGAGAGAGAGAGAGAGAGAGATTAAACACATAGCTATTGGTACAAACCCTTAGCCCTGAGGATGGACAACTCCCTCCTCATCATGGTGGCCGCCGGGATGATGAAGATGGCCTCCGGTGATGATTTCCCCCTCCGACAGGGTGCTAAAATAGGGTCCAGATTGGTTTTTCATGGATACAGAGGCTTTAGGCGGTGGAACTTCTGATCTAGGTTTATTTCTGGGGGTTTATGTATTTATAGGATTTTTTGGCGTCGGTCTCATGTCCAGATGGGCTTGAGGGGGCCCACCACCCACCAGGGCGTGCTAGGGGGGCTGGCGCACCTAAGTGTGTTGTGAGCAGCAGGGGGGCCCTCTAGTGGTTCTTTGCTCCATTATTTCTCTTTTCTTCCAAAAAAATCGTCAAAAAGTTTCGTCCAATTCTGAGAACTTTTATTTCTGCACAAAAAAGAACACTACGGCAATTCTACTGAAAACAATGTTAGTCCAGGTTAGTTCCATTCAAATCATACCAAAACCATATAAATTTTTTGTAAGCATGGCATGGATACTTCATAAATTAAAGATACATTGGAGACGTATCAGATTGCTCTGTATTTGTATAAGAGAACCACTTTCTCAAGTTAGGCCCCATATTGCCAAGTTAATGTTTTTATGCACTTCTGTTCAAGTTTTTGCTTAGCTTGGGAACAATCTTGTGATCCTCTGAAAGACATTGCCACAGTCTCTACCCCTAAAAAAATGATGATGATGGTTGAATAAAAAGTTTGACACTTGTTAGAATTGTTCTGGAAGAAAGAGTTATCGAGTTGCATAACCCCATGGTGTTTTATATAATAGACTCAATTGCCCTTGTGAATAAATATTTCTAGAGGAACTTGGTTGAAAGGTGAATGAGATTATGCAAAAATCTATGTTGCATTACATGGCGCTTCAACTTCTCGCTGGTGCTATGGCCTTGCTACTCTATGCACGTATATGTGTGTAAATGTGGCTTCGTCACCTCTCTTGATGTTATGCTAAGAACTTCGATGTCCTATGAATGATCCACCAGAATTTCGGCTATGAGTCTGTTAACGTTCACAATGGCAACACTGCAACGAATATTATTTGACTTTCTCTTGAGTGAGTGTGTATGTGCTAATATGGGTACTGATCCCAAGAGCTCGAAAGAGACAATATATTGGTCCATAGTACTCAAACTTAAGCCATTGTGAAACCGAAGTATGATCATTTCTTTGGTATCATCCCGTCACCTGACAATAAAAGTTTCAGCAAACAATGATTGAAGTAAGTGCCTGACAGCCTTGCGTTGAGAATGTTAGTGGGCATGAATGAAAAACTCCATATCTCGACTTTTTGACAACTCTCTTTGCTCAAGTTCTTTTTTTTTGAGAAAACAACAAAAATAAATGAATAAGGTAATAAGTAAGAGGATCCAAGTATTTGTTTTCATGCTAGATTAAACTTTGACAAGGAGCATAGAAATTTTTACTAAGGCTCTAGTGGTTTGGTGATCAAAATAAATATTATCTTGCTGAGCATGTGCTACCTTGTAAAAATATGCTCTATCTTGCTTATAGCTTGCAGACAAGTAAAGGATACGCCTTTGGGGCAACAATGTTATTAATGAGCTAGATGGAACTTTTGTTTATCAAGCTTTTTGCTCGAGGACGAGTTGCTTGAAGCTTGGGGATGTTGATGAGTGGATTGTAGGCATGCTTTTTAGACTATATTTTAGTGCCAAAATCCCTCATACCATATCCATCTAGCACTTATTCATGTCTTCAATGCATAGTTTTTGGTATTTAATTGTTTAACCAAGTGCATTGCACACTTTTTATTTTTATTTAGTTTTCCTTTGTTTTGTGGTCTTTGTAGGTGTGTTGACGAGTTCATTGACTTGGGACATCAAAAGAATCAAGCTAGGGGTCAAACCCGAGAAGTTCCAGGAACTAGATCAAGGCCCTTTGGAGAGTTTGATGATTTGATATTTATCAAAGTGTCCAAAATGAAGATCCAAGGCCACAAACACATCGGGCTTTTCGCAAGCAATCCAATGAGCCCAAGAACATCAAAATCGGAGTTCGTATGAAGAATGATGACCAAAATACGAAGCGGCTCCCGAAGTCTAGAGTGAAAGACGGCCTTTCAAATGACCAGAGCCGTCCTTTTGAGCGGTCGTTTGAGCTCCAGACAACCATGGAAATTGGCCAGAACTTTCAATTTTGCTCCAATTTTGTTACCATTTTTCCTTACGAGATCCTTGATGACCAAGGCTTGTTTGCAACGTGGTTTGGCTCCCCTTGAGCCCTTGGATGAAAGGGAGGAGGCTAGATCAACGGAGGAGAACCGGGGTAGACTCCTATATGAAGACTTCCAACACTAGCCGCCGAATCATCTCATCTTCATCATCTACAAATCTCATCTACAGCCACCATATCTCCATTGCAGCACCTCCACCATAGAGAGAAGGGCCGGCCCAAGGAAGAAGGAAGGGAGGAGGCGCCTCCACGCCGGCGCTGGCTGGAGGGACGGTGCCCTCGTCATCACCGCCGACATGCCTCTCCCCATCTCCATCTCCAACTTTGTGTTGGCTTGTAACTCATCACTAATCTCTATGTACTCCATCCTCATGTTCGAGTAATTTATTAGTTCTTAGGCGAATAACATGAACTCTAGTATGTGCTAGTACCGATTGTCTTGTGCGATATGATATCCTCTTTGCATGTTTATGTTAGTAGTCTTCTGGAAGTTGAGTGAAGTCAACCATCCAATGTATGCCAATTTTGGATGGAAGGTTATTACTGTTGGCGAACCGTGTGGTTGGTGAGGTGGGTGACTAGCCCCATCTCCCTTCATAGCGGAATGTTGCATTAGGGGGTAAAATGGAGACCACTTTGGTTGCGTTCACGTGGACCTTTTTCCCTTTAATCACCGTCTGGTAACCAGAGTGGGGAAGGACAGTGGTGGTGCATGTGATATGGGATTGTCGTGTGTGTGTGCACATATCTGTACTGGCTCCGCCCACAAAGATAAACATGTAAAATGGCTTAGTATTAGTAAAAATAACATGTAGTGATGATTCCAAATGCCTCGAGAACACCCTTATTACTCACGCGCCGCTCCTTTTTTCCCGTTGTTTTATTTATGTTTTTATCTCCGCGTAGTTGTTTAGTTAAAACCACCCTAATTTTCCTTTTCACTAGCAACCGGCGAATAGAATATTTCCAGATAATGCTCTGGGTGTGAATGTAGCCACGTAAGTGACGGCGTAGCTGCGGGGTTGGTAGTTATCATTGCAACCACCGCTCCCTATGGTATCAACATACTCTACTTGCCACGAATTGCTATAGCCCTATGCCCTTGCAATTCATCAACCACCAGACATTTACAAACTTCTTGGGGCACACCACAAGCAAGGAAGCTTTCGGGGAACCTCTACTGCTTAAGAACCCAAACTCCAAGAGTAACAAGTGTTGATGAAGAAATCGAGTGAGGTACGCAAATAGGTTTGATGGAAGTGTACATCGGGTCCTGCTCTTTCTATCCCCAAGGAATCAACAAGTTTGTCTCAACGAATAGAGGGTCTTGTGAAAAATGGAGCTTGGTAATGGTGGAGCAGCTATTAAGACCTTAGAGTTAGGTTGGAGGAGGAATAAGGTACCTTATATTCCCTTCCACATAATTTATCCATTGTCCACCTAATGGCCCCATGCGCATGGCTAAGTTGGCCCTGTGCGCACGGGATTGCTCGAGACAAATCCCCAGACCCTGTGGGCACGGTCAGTGACATGTGTGCACTGGGTGTCCAGAGAGATTTCCTTTACCCTCGCGGGCACGGGTTGCCATGGTCTCATGCACACAAAGTGTCTAGAGACTTTACTACGGACCCCGTGGGCACAGGGTAAGATGACCAAAAGTACACTTGGTGGGAGATATCAAGGTAATCTTTGTTGTTAGGTATAGGATGGCTAGTATATGAATTTAGCACATTCCCACACTTTCAGTCAAGTACCTCGACGCTTAGTACTGCAGGTGTCCTAGGACTTAAATAAAGAGAAACCAAAGCTTAGCGTCCTCGAGAAACCATACGTTTATCCTTTATGAGGTGGGGGTGATAACCCACAAGTATAGGGGATCGCAATAGTTTTCGAGGGTAGAGTATTCAACCCAAATTTATTGATTCGACACAAGGGGAGCCAAACAATATTCTCAAGTATTAGCAGCTGAGTTGTCAATTCAACCACACCTGGAAGACATAATATCTGCAGCAAAGTAGTATGGAAGTAACGGTAACGGTGGCAAAAGTAACAGTAGCAGTTTTGTAGCAATCGTAACAGTGGCAACGGAAAAGTAACTAAGCAAAGATCAATATATGAAAAGCTCGTAGGCAATGGATCAATGATGGATAATTATGTCGAATGGCATTCATCATGCAACAGTTATAACATAGGGTGACACAGAGCTGGCTCCAATTCATCAATATAATGTAGGCATGTATTCCGAATATAGTCATACGTGCTTATGGAAAAGAACTTGCATGACATATTTTGTCCTACCCTCCCATGGCAGCGGGTCCTATTGGAAACTAAGGGATATTAAGGCCTCCTTTTAATAGAGTACTAGACCAAAGCATTAGCACTTAGTGAATAATGATCTCCTCAAAATATGGTCATCACCAGGAAGTGTCACGACTAATGTCACCTTGGGGTTGCCGGATCATAACACGTAGTAGGTGACTATAACTTGCAAGATAGATCAAGAACTCACATATATTCATGAAAACATAACAGGTTCAGATCTGAAATCATGGCACTCGGGCCCTAGTGACAAGCATTAAGCATAGCAAAGTCATAGCAACATCAATCTTAGAACATAGTGGATACTAGGGATCAAACCCTAACAAAACTAACTCGATTACATGGTAAATCTCATCCAACCCATCACCGTCCAGCAAGCCTACGATGGAATTACTCACGCACGGCAGTGAGCATCATGAAATTGGTGATGGAGGATGGTTGATGATGATGACGGTGAAGATTTCCCGTCTCCAGAGCCCAAAACGGACTCCAGATCTTCCATCCCGAGTAAGAACAGGAGGTGGCGGTGGCGGCTCCATATCGTAAAACCTGATGAATCCTTCTCTCTGTTTTTTCTCCCCGAACGTGAATATATGGAGTTGGAGTTGAGGTCGGTGGAGGTCTGTGGGACCCACAAGACCAGATGGCGCGCCCCAGCGGGGTGGGCGCACCCTCCACCCTTGTGGACAGGGTGGTGGGTCCCCTCTGGTTGATTCTTTCACCAATTTTTTTTATTTATTCCAAAAATAATCTCCGTGGAGTTTCAGGTCATTCTGAGAACTTTTATTTCTGCACAAGAATAACACCATGGCAATTCTGCAGAAAACAACATCAGTCCGGGTTAGTTCCATTCAAATCATGCAAATTAGAGTCCAAAACAAGGGCAAAAGAGTTTGGAAAAGTAGATACATTGGAGACGTATCAACTCCCCCAAGCTTAACCCATTGCTTTTCATGAAGCAATTCAGTTGACAAACTGAAAGTGATAAATAATTTTTTTTACAAACTCTATTCGATATTTGTTGCAAATATGTAAAGCCAACATTCAAGTTTTCAACAAATATTATGAACTAACCATATTCACAATAACATTTAGGTCTCACCTTTACTCATATCAATGGCATAATATAACAAGATGGTATCTCGCTAGCCCTTTCTTAGACCGCAAAACATAAATGCAGAGCACCCCTGAAGATCAAGGACTGACTAGACTTTGTAATTCAGCAAAAGAGATCCAGTCACAGTCATACTCAATATCAATTAATAACAATGCATACAAATGACAGTGGTGCTCTCTAACTGGTGCTTTTTATAAGAGGATGATGACTCAACATAAAAGTAAATGGATAGGCCCTTCACAGAGGGAAGCAGGGATTTGTAGAGGTGACAGAGCTCGAGTTTTTGAAACAGAGATAAATAATATTTATGGAGTGTGCTTTCATTGTCAACATAACAACCAAGAGATCTCGGTATCTTCCATGCTACATACATTATAGGCAGTTCCCAAACAGAACAGTAGAGTTTATACTCCCCCACCACCAACAAGCACATTCCATGGTTGGTCCGAAACAATGGGTACCGTCCAACTAACAACAATCCTGTGGGAGTTTTTTTTGCAATTATTTTGATTTTATTTGATCATGGGACTGGGCATCCCGGTTACCAGCCATTTTCTCGTGAATGATGAGTGGAGTCCACTCATCTTGAGAATAACCCACCTAGCATGGAAGATATAGACAACCCTAGTTGCTACATGAGCGATTTGAGCATACAAAACAGAATTTCATTTGAAGGTTTAGAGTTTGGCACATGCAAATTTACTTGGAACGACAGGTAAATACCACATATAGGTAGGTATGGTGGACTCATATGGAACAACTTTGGGGTTTATGGAAGTGGATGTACAAGCAGTATTCCCGCTTAGTAGAAATGAAGGCTAGAAAGAGACTGGGAAGCGACCAACTAGAGCGCGACAACAGTCAAAAACATGCGTTAAGATTAACCAACAATGAGTGCAAGCATGAGTAGGATATAAATCACCATGAACACAAATATCATGGAGGCTATGTTGATTTTGTTTCAACTACACGTGTGAACATGTGCCAAGTCAAGCCACTCGAATCATTCAAAGGAGGATACCATCCTATCATACTACACACAACCATTTTTAAAAGCATGTTGGCACACATGGTAAACCATTATAAACTCCTAGCTAATTAAGCTTGCCATGAGTAACTATAATCTCTAATTTTCATTGCAAACATGTTTCATTCATAATAGGCTGACTCAGGAACGATGAACTAATCATATTTACAAAAACAAGATAGGTCGAGTCCATACAAGTTTTTCCTCATCTCGATCATTTCATCATATATCGTCATTATTGCCTTGCACTTGCACGACCGAACGGTGTGAATAATATTAATAGTGCATGTGCATTGGACTAAGCTAGAATCTACAAACATTTATTCAAAAGAGAAGACAAGGTAATGGGCTCTTTGTTAGATCAACAATAATGCATATGAGAGCCACTCATCATTTTCATCGTGATCTTCTCCTCTTGACCCCCAAAGAAAAGAAAATAATTTAAAAGAAACACACTGAAATGTTTTTGGAGTTTTTGTTTTTCTGAAGGAAGTAAAACAAGAATGAGAAAAACTATTTACATGGGAAAGCTCCCAACAAGCAAAAGAAGAACGAGAAATATTTTTGGGTTTTCTTTAATAGTACTACTACATAAACATGGAAAGTAAACTAAAGTACAAGTAAATTTTTTGGTTTTTCTCAAAGTTTTTCAAACACATAAGAAGAAAGCGAGCAAAAGAAAATAAACTAGCATGGATAATACAATGAAAAAGTATGAACACCGACAACTAGAATGAGTGTGTGAACATGAATGTAATGTCGACGAGAAATACGTACTCCCCCAAGCTTAGGCTTTTGGCCTAAATTGGTCTAAGGCCACCACTGGCCCGGATGATATCTGAAATCATAGTTGGGGTTGTACTGTGCTGCAACAGCTACCGCCTGGCGAGCTGCTTCCTGGAGGCGAGCGGCCTCCACTCTTCTCTCATACTCATTTGCCTCCTCTCTAGTTATAAAATACCTCCCTTTTGCCTAAAAGTTAAAGAAGGTAGGAGGAGGAAGGATAATATGGATAGCACGCCGTCTGTCAAAGACTAGTCGGTACTGGAGGGACTGTTCGTTCCTCTAAAGAAATTGGTAGCGTACCATAGCATTATAATCCAGAAAAGCAGGTGGCAACTCAATGTCATTTCCCCTTATGGGTACACCAAGATAATTAGCTAAATGAGTTGCATAAATCCCACCAAATAAATCTCCATCTTTGCATTAAGATGTAACCTCCTTGCAATAATAGCCCCCAAGTTATATCGCTTATCACCTAACACCGCACACTTGAAGACACTAAGATCTAGAATGCAAAGGTGGCTATGATCATGTTTACCATTAATGCATCTACCTATAAAGAGAGCAAAATAATGTATGGCAGGAAAATGAATGCTCCCTATGGTAGCTTGTGTGATATTTCTAGTTTCTCCCACAGTGATGCTAGCAAGGAAACCGTTATATTCAGATTTCTGAGGCTCACTATGAATGCCCCACTGTGGGATTTTGCATGCAGTATTAAAATCTTCAAGGTCCATGGTATATGATTCATCATAAAGATCAAACGAAATAGTATGGGTATTGCGCTTAGATGAAAAAAACCTCCGCACAAAGGAATCGGTGAGGTAATAGTATTGTTGGCACTTATGTGATACGAAGTCCTCAAGATCAGCATTACGTACATACGCATCAAATTCATCCTTGAAGCCTCCAAGAACCATAAATTCATCCGACGGTCATTCACAAGGCCGCACTTGAGCTTCCCTTGGTGGTTAAAGGTCCGACTCACGTATTGCGAGCCTCCGTGCTTGCTTCCTCGAAGAACTACCTTGGTACATTTTCCTAGACATTTTTCTTCCTCTGAAAATTTCTGAATTTTTTAGTGACTCAAAATAAAAGTGAACCAAACTCAACAAAATTGCTAGCAACTACTCCTACAAGTGTCTAGAAACTATATCATGCATCAAAACTACTTTGGACCATATAAATTTGACATGCAAGCTCAAGAACAGGGTCACCACAGCAGCAAAAATTCGCAATAAATAAAGCACTAGAACAAAAACTAATTGGACCATTGGAGGAGTCGCATACCAAAGAACAATCCCCCAAAGCAGTTTCGTAAGTGGAGCTTTGCACAAGGAGATCGAAAATAGCAGCAAAACAAGCAAGAACGCGGGTTTGAGCTACGTGATCATTTTTTCTGGAGGAAGACGAAGTGGGTGGGTGCTGGAATAAGTGGAGGGACCCATGTGAGGCCCACAAGATAGGGGGCGCATCCAGGGGGCAGGGCGCGCCCTCCACCCTTGTGGCCCACTGGTGAAGCCCCCTGGTGTGTTCTCAGTGCTAGAAATTCTCAAATATTCTATAAAAAATCATACTAAATTTTCACGGCATTTGGAGAACTTTTATTTTCAGGATATTTTTTATTTCACGGATAATTCATAAAACAGATAGAAAATATATTTCTACTTTATTTAATCTAAATAACAGAAAGTAAAAGGTGGGTACGGAAAGTTGTGCCTTCTATATTCATCCATCTCATGCTCATCAAAAGGAGTCCATTAACAAGGTTGATCAAGTCTTATTAACAAACTTCTTCCGAATAACATGAAACCGAAGAATTTTTTGAATAATACTAACTTACCTCAACGGGGATATGCATGTCCCCAACAATAGGAATATCATATTTCTTTTTGACAGTAGGAAGAGGGAATTTAAAACCTCCAATAGCAATAGTTGAATTATTTCCAATAGAATTGATACTATGAACTTGAGGTTGTTTCTTTGGAAAGTGTACCGTATACTCATTACCATTAACATGAAAAGTGACATTGCCTTTGTTGCAATCAATAACAGCCCCTGCAGTATTTAAAAAGGGTCTACCAAGGATGATCGACATACTGTCTTCCTCAGGAATATCAAGAATAACAAAGTCCGTTAAGATAGTAACATTTGCAACCACAACAGGCACATCCTCGCAAATACCAATTGGTATAGTGGTTGATTTATCAGCCATTTGCAAAGAGATTTCAGTAAGTGTCAACTTATTCAAATCAAGTCTACGATATAAAGATAAAGGTATAACACTAACACCGGCTCCTAGATCACATAAAGCAGTTTGAACATAGTTTCTTTTAATGGAGCATGGTATAGTTGGTACCCCTGGATCTCCTAGTTTCTTTGATATTCCACCCTTAAAAGTGTAATTAGCAAGCATGGTGGAAATTTCATCTTCCGGTATCTTTCTTTTATTAGTAAAAATATCTTTCATATACTTAGCATAAGGAGGCATTTTAAGCATATCAGTAAAACGCATATGCAAAAAAGATAGGTCTAATCATTTCAGCAAAGCGCTCAAAATCCTTACCATCCTTTTTCCTTGATGGCTTAGAGGAAAAGTCATGGGTTTCTGAACCCATGGTTCTCTTTCTTTACCGTGCTTCCTAGCAACACAGTCTCTCTTGTCATATCGTTGATTCTTTGATTGTGGGTTATCAATATCAACAGCAGGTTCAATCTCTACATCATTATCATTACTAGGTTGAGCATCAACATGCACATCATCATTAAAATTATCACTAGGTTCATGTTCATCACCAGATTGTGTCTCAGCATCAGAAATAGAAATATCATTGGGATTCTCAGGTGTGTCAATAACAGGTTCACTAGAAGCATGCAACGTCCTATCGGTATTCTTTTTATTTTTATTACTAGGACTAGGTGCATCAGTATTAATTCTGTGAGAATCTTTCTCAATTCTCTTAGGATGGCCCTCAGGATACTAAGGTTCTTGAGTCATTTTACCACCTCTAGAAATAACCCTAATAGCATTATCTCCGTTCTTATTATTTAACTCATTGAGAAAATCATATTGTGCCTTAAGTACTTGTTCTACTTGAGTTGTAACCATGGAAGCATGTTTACTAATAAGCTTAAGATCATTTTTAACTCTAGACATATAATCACTCAAGTGTTCAACCATATAAGCATTACATTTCAATTGTCTACTAACATAAGCATTGAAATTTTCTTGTTTAACAATAAAATTATCAAACTCATCCAAGCACTGACTAGCAGACTTATTATGAGGAGTATCACCTTCATCAAATCTATAGAGAGAATTTACCTCTACAACCTGTGTCGGGTTATCAAGACCATGTATTTCTTCAATAGGCAGTAAATTCTTAACATCTTCATCTTTAATACCTTTTTCTTTCATAGATTTCTTTGCTTCTTGCATATCTTCAGGACTGACAAATAGAATACCTCTTTTCTTTGGAGTTGGCTTAGGAGTTGGTTCAGGAAGTGTCCAATCATTATCAGTACTCAATATATTATTCAGTAACAATTCAACTTGCTCTACAGTTTGTTCCCTAAAAACACAACCAATACAACTATCTAGGTGGTCTCTGGAAGCATCGGTTAGTCCATTAAAAAAGATATCAAGTATTTCATTTTTCTTGAGAGGATGATCAGGCAAAGCATTAAGTAATTGGAGAAGCCTCCCCCAAGCTTGTGGGAGATCCTCTTCTTCAATTTTCACAAAGTTAAATATTTCTTGTAAGGCAGCTTGTTTCTTATGAGCAGGAAAATATTTTGCCGAGAAGTAGTAAATCATATCCTGGGGACTACGCACACAACTAGGAGCAAGAGAATTAAACCATATCTTAGCATCACCCTTTAATGAGAAAGGAAACAACTTAAGAATATAGCAATAGCGAATTTTTCCATCATGAGCAAATAAGGTGGCTATATCATTCAATTATGAAGATGTGCCACAACAGTTTCAGATTCATAACCATGGAAAGGATCAGATTCAACCAAAGTAATTAACTCAGGATCGACAGAGATTCATAATCCTTATCAGTAACACGGATAGGTGAAGTAGAAAACTTAGGGTCATATTGCATTCTAGCATTCAAAGACTTTTCTTTCAGCTTAGCTAACAGTTTCTTAAGATCATCTCCATTGCAAGCAAGAAAGTCTCTAGCAGTTTCTTCATCCACAATATAACCCTCAGGTACAACAGGCAATTCATATGTAGGGGGAGAATCATAATCTTCGGTTTCAATAATATCATTAGTTTCAGTAATTTCATTCTCTCTAACCCTAGCAAGTTGTTCATCAAGAAATTCACCTACTGGCACAGTATTATCAAGAAAAGAAGTAGTATCATCATAAGCATCATGCATAGCAGAAGTGGCATCATCAATAATATGCGACATATCAGAATCAATAGCAGGTGTAGGTGTCGCAAGTTTACTCAAAACAGAAGGTGAATCAACTGGAGAGCAAGATGGAAGTTTCTTACCTCCCCTCGTAGTTGGGGGAAAAATCTTGGTTCTTTGATCTTTCAAATTTCTCATAGTGATCAATAGATATAAATCCCAAGTGTTCAGAGAAGAGAGCTATGCTCCCCAACAACGGCGCCAGAAAAAGGTCTTGATAACCCACAAGTATAGGGGATCGTAACAGTTTTCGAGGGTAGAGTATTCAACCCAAATTTATTGATTCGACAAAAGGGGAGCCAAAGAATATTCTCAAATATTAGCAGCCGAGTTTTCAATTCAACCACACCTGGAAGACTTAATATCTGCAACAAAGTAGTATGGAAGTAATGGTAACGTGGCAAAAGTAACAGTAGCAGTTTTGTAGCAATCGTAACAGTGACAACGGAAAAGTAAGTAAGAAAAGATCAATATGTGAAAAGCTCGTAGGCAATGGATCAATGATGGATAATTATGTGGGATGACATTCATCATGCAACAGTTATAACATAGGGTGACACAAAACTAGCTCAAATTCATCAATAATGTAGGCATGTATTCCGAATATAGTCATACGTGCTTATGGAAAAGAATTTGAATGACATCTTTTGTCCTACCCTCTCGTGGCAGTGGGTCCTACTGGAAACTAAGGGATATTAAGGTCTCCTTTTAATAGAGTACCAGACCAAAGCATTAGCACTTAGTGAATACATGAACTCCTCAAACTACGGTCATCACCGGGAAGTGTCCCGACTATTGTCACTCCGGGGTTGTCGGATCATAACACGTAGTAGGTGACTATAACTTGCAAGATAGGATCAAGAACTCACATATATTCATGAAAACATAATAGGTTCAGATCAGAAATCATGGCACTTGGGCTCTAGTGACAAGCATTAAGCATAGCAAAGTCATAGCAACATCAACCTTAGAACATAGTAGATACTAGAGATCAAACCCTAACAAAACTAACTCGATTACATGGTAAATCTCATCCAACCCATCATCGTCCAGCAAGCCTACGATGAAATTACTCACGCACGATTGTGAGCATCATGAAATTGGTGATGGAGGATGGTTGATGATGACAATGGTGATGATTTCCCCTCTCCGAAACCCAAAACGGATTCCAGTTCTGCTCTCCCGGAGAAGAACAGGAGGCGGCGGTGGCTCCGTATCGTCAAACGCAATGAATCCTTCTCTTTAATTTTTTTCCGGAACATGAATATACGGAGTTGGAGTTGTGGTCGGCGGAGGTCTGTGGGACCCACAAGACCAGAGGGTGCGCCCTCCACCCTTGTGGATAGGGTGTGGGTCCCCTCTGGTTGATTCTTTCGCTAATATTATTTATTTATTTCAAAAATAATCTCCGTGAAGTTTCAGTTCATTCCGAGAAATTTTATTTCTGCACAAACACCATGGCAATTCTGCTGAAAACAACGTCAGTCCGGGTTAGTTCCATTCAAATCATGCAAATTAGAGTCCAAAACAAGGGAAAAAGAGTTTGAAAAAATTGATACGTTGGAGACGTACCAGGGGTTCAACCATCTCCTTAATGAACTCACATAAACCAATGGCATGAGATCATATTTAACAACAATCATTAGTATCACTAACCACATTGCCATCACATCAAAATACAATTTAGAGATAAATGCACTTTATCTCCCTCTTTTTGCGGTATTGATGACAATAGGGTTAGAGCATGGAAGAGAGTATAAATGATGAATGAAGCCATGCAACTCTACAGATATAAGGACCCCTCCCCCATGATGTTTGCATATGCCATGCAATGCCTTTATCCTCTAACGATGAATGAAGCCATGAAACTCTACCGCTGGTGTGCGTGGATTTTTCATCCTATTGTCCATTGCTAGTACCTGCGTCCTCGTCAATGGCGTCCCTGACCCTCCAATTTGGCACTACAGAGGGCTTCGTGAGGGTGACCTATTGTCATTCATATTCTTCGTGTTCATCATTAACATCCTGAACTCGCTCCTTTAACGGTCCATTTCCTTGGGGATCCTCCAGTGGCTCACCCCTCGCCACATGGCCTCTAGTGTCTCTCTCTACGCTGATAACATGGCGATATTTTGCCACCCGAACCCTCAAAACTTGAGTGCCATTCATCAGCTTTTCCAGATCTTTGGGATTGCCTCGGGTCTAGCGACGAACCTATCCAAGAGTTCGACCACCCCCATCCGTTGCTGCCTCAATGACATTGACGCCATCCGTGATCTGGTGCCATGCCCGAGCACCGAGTTCCCCATCAAGACCTCATCCTCCTGTCTTGATGCATAAGCCGCCCTCGACCGCTCGACAACCGCCGCTAGACTAACTCAAGAAGGAGCTCCCCACTTGGAAGGCAAGCCTCTTGAAAAAGATTAGGCATCTACTACTTTTTTGACATGTGTTTAGTGTCATCCTAGTGCACACCTTGATGGCCATCTCCACGGATGCGACTACCCTCAAGCTTGCTTATCATATCTACTGCGGCTTCCTCTGGTTCGGGTGCAAGGATACCAACGTAGGTTACTGCTTCATGAATTAGCAATGCGTGTACCAGCTGCTCCATATCAGAGGGCTCGACATCCATGACTTCCGTCGTATGGGCATCACACTCCATGCCCGGTGGTTTTGGCTCTATAAGACCGACGCATCCCGCCCATGGCGCCATCTTCCACGTGTGAACCTCCTGGCATGTTGGTAACGGGGAATCATGCCTTTTTAGAGGATCGCGGGCTGTCTGGCTAATCGGTCACTAAGATTGCCCCGCTCTCCTCGAGCTGGTGTTTGTCGCCGGAGATGCCACATCGTCGTTGAGGGGCTTCATCAGCGAGCTTGGACTCGCGACATCCATTACGCTCCTGGACTTGTTGCACCTGTCAAACACATGGAGCTTTGGCATCGGTTGCATCAACTTAAGCTCACGACAAAGTCGAATCACCCTTCTTGGAATATTTGTGGCAGCGCTGCCTACACGACACGCTCCTGCTACTATGCATTGTTCTTTGGGGCCACTAGCCATTACTCATGGTAGCTAAATTGTCGCACTTGGGATGTCCTGTGATCGAAGTTCTTCATCTCGTTGGCACTACAAGATCGTTGATTTATGGTTGACTGCTTACTTTTTCGTGGCCTCCCGCACGCTCCACGCCGCGTTCTGTGCAACTAGAACCCTGTGACGATGAACCACCTACTCGTGGACTACCCCTTCACCTGTTAGGTGTGGCCCACGTGCTTGCCTGGTGCAGATCGATCTCTCACCGCCCGACGTAACTGTTGGTTTTCTGGATTGGTGGGCAATGTCTTACAACGTTTCCCCGTCCGGACATCGTAAGGTCCTCCCCACCATGATCATACTCTCTGCATGGTGAATTTCGATGCTCGCAATGCATGTGTCTTCACCTTTGAGTTATCGTCTGGCCTTCGTGTGACTCAAACTATTCGATCCGCGTCTTCACCTGTTGTCGTCTGCCCCTCGTGTGTCTGCCCCTCGTGTGACGCAGACAACACGTGGCAAGACTAGTTAGTGGGCGCTGACCGAGGCAACGTCCTGGACTACAATCTTCTTAATCTTCTCCTATCAATAAAAAGATGCACACATCTGTTGTGTATTCGTGGAAAAAGATCGCACGGGGAGAATAATTATAAGTATACATATTCCTGTTCCAATGGTACCGATACCATGCACATCTCCCAAACAAGACAAAGGTATAAAAAAGCAATGTAAACAAAAAACCCAATTTCCAAATCAATCGCATATACACAGCTTAGTTCAAATCCGTATACACCAAGAGTACTCTCTGCGTCCCTCCTCGAACACACCGGGGCTCCCGCGTCTCATCGCCGCCGTCCGTGACTCCTTGTGCACTACTGATATCTTCCATCCAACGGCTATGAGTATCTCCTGCCGATAGATTCCGGCCGGCGGCTCGCCCGAGCTACCCCGATCGATTTCATCCCAGCGCCAAACCACACGTACAGCCACGGAGCCGGATTCTCAGAACGGCTTGCCCCAGTACATGAGGATGTCCTGGAGGAGCGGGTCGCCGGCGGGGAGCCCGGCCGCCGGGTCGAGCATCAAGCCGGCCGGGTTGACGCCCGGGGTGGCTGTGGCGAACGTGCGCTCCCACTCGGAGATCTTGGGCTGGCTCTGCACCTCCGGCCGCTCGCACGACGCCGTCAGCACGTGTTCCGAGCAGCTCGAGTCCGCGTGCGCCCGCGGCATCGAGTCCGACGGCCTCACCTCGTAGTACGCCGCCAGGTCCGAGAACGGCTGCGGCGCGTATGGCGGCAGCAGGGCCGGTTTCTGCTCCGGCGGCGAGCCGACGGCCGCGTGCCCGGGGCTCGCGCTCGCGGTCCGGTCACCGGCGCTCGGCCTCTCCGAGGCGCCTTTCTTGTTGTAGATCCGGCAAAGCACCCAGTCATCCAACTGCAACGACCACAAAAAGATCGATCGACGTACATGATCAGAACAGAAATCATACCTCTAATATTAACATTCCAACATGAATCCATCATCATAAACTGATTAGTCACGAACGAATTTCAATCCATATGATCGGAAGGTGCTATTTGATTGGATATTTTCGTATCGATTATAAAACGAGTCGCTATCGCGGCGCACAAAGCGCGAGAGATAATTGGCGGGCGGAAGAGATGACGCACGCCGGCATCTCCACCGTTCACACCCGCGAGAAAGCGAGCTGCCCGTGACAAGGATCATAAACAATTAATTAAGCCCCACTTATCTTCCACGTACGATCGATACGTGACGATAACCAACTCCTTATCTAATCGTTCGACATGATGCCAAAGAGGACAAAGTTAGAGGGACTGATTGAAGATGATTCTCTGCACAGTTCGAGCCACCTACTGTTAGCAGGTCAGAGGGCAGGGGGGAGCATAGTGCGTACCCTGAGGCTGTTCTTCTTGCGGGCGGAGCGGTCGACGTCGGCGAGGCGGTACTCGTGCATGATCCAGTTGGTCTTGTCGCCCTTGGGCGCCTTCCCGGCGTAGAAGACGAGCGCCTTCTTGATGGCCAGGGGCTTGGGCGTGCCCACCGGCTTGTCGGCGCCGGTGGCCTTCCAGTAGCCCGTGCCGGCCGACCGGTTCGGCCGCGACCCGTTCGGGTACTTGCGGTCGCGCGGGGAGAAGAAGTACCACTCCTTCTCGCCGTAGAGCGCCATTCCTGCACGCACACGCAGATGCAAAAACGATTAGTAAATCATACTGCCACGCGAGCGTTCATGCATGCATGCATGCATGCTGCGCCGGGGCATGGAAGACGTACTCGGGAGCTGCCATGGGTCGAACTTGTAGAGGTCGACCTCGGCGATGATGGGCACGGAGATGGGCAGGCCGGCGCACCGCCGGCACAGGTAGTGCATCACCAGCTCCTCGTCCGTCGGATGGAATCTGAACCCCGGCGGCAGCTGCAGATCCTGCTGCCCCTGCGTCGCCGCCGATCCTCCGCCGCCGCCGCCGCTCATCTCCTCGATCCTTCTTCTCGCTCGATTGTAGAGCTAAGCTAGCTACTCGAATCCGACAGCTCCAAACTGCTGCGATAAACCAGATATCGATAAGCAGAAACAGCTAGACCGGACGATCGAAGGGCTTCTTCTTGTCCTGGAAGGGGCGGGGAGAGCATGAAACCATGCGCAGTGCGGCACGCGCGGCATATATAGAGCGAGCGCGCGCGGGCGCGCCGAGGGGATGCCGCTCGTGGCGAGACGTGGAGGGCATCCGACGGTCGGGGCGCGGCTTTTGTCACTGCTTACGCCAGGGCGCTTGGACGCGCACGCGCGCGCGCGGCCGGGGCGCGGCCAGGAGCGGCGAGGCGGCAGTGTGGGGCCCGTTCCCGGTGCAACGGCGGCTCGATCACGTGGACAGGTGTTCCGTTTCGGGTTAGTTTGCGAGCCCCACGACGGAACATGCGCCCGTTGCCGGCGCGACACGTGGTGGAGGGGCTGCCAAAGCGGAAAGGTACGTACTCCCGCCGGGGACGGGCGGGGGCGGACCAAGCTCAGAATGTACGGATCCCCATGGGTGTCAGTTGGAGCGTAGGACAAGATTAGGGTTTTTCTTTATTTATTTTTTGGGACTCTAATGTAACTGCAGTGTTGTTGTATACGGTTGTATAGGTCGTGTGTGGTCGTCTCTTCGGGGCCCCAAGGGCTGAGGCGCGTACATGCTCTGTGCTCGTCCACGTTTTAATGCCCACTCCATGGAGCAAAGAGTGCGTGACTCACGTTAGAATGCCTGCCGCGAACATAAAAACGCTTGCCACCACAACACTTCTTCTAGGCACTTCATTGTTGTACTTTTTCGTGAAAAAGACTCGGCCCTATTTGTCAGGACCCCGATCCTGAGTCACACCGATCTAGCATGTAACACATCATATCACTTTGCGGCCTCACGCACGGTATTCTCACGGGTGCCACCTTACCTGGCCTGGGACCGTTTGCGCCTTTTGGCTCACGTATATGATAGTGCCGCTAGCATCCACATGACAAAGAACCCGGGCTGACATGGCTAGTCGTGAACCCAAAGTGGCACTAACTTACAGGGACAGGCATACATGACCCAACAACGAACGTGTCGGTCATCAGCGAGTGAATCCGGGCTGTAGCAACTGGGCTAGCAGGACTCCGATAAACCGGGCTGTAGCGGGCTAACAAGACTCCGGTATTCATCGCGTGACATTTCCCCGAAGGGACAGACACAGGAACGAAGAAGGACACATGCCGGTCAGCCTAAGTGTTTCGGAGCAGTAGCAAGCTACCATGGCTAAGTGGAAGCACTAGGAGACATTTCCCAGTAAGAGAGGCTACTAAGGATAAACAACTAGATAGTCAGATCCCACACATACCAAACATTTCAATAACATACACACAATATGCTCGATATGTGCAAATACAACATGGCATCACAACATGACTTTATGACTCAAGTATTTATTCAATAGGCTCCGAGGAGCGAGATATTACAATCATGGGTCTCATGACCCAACAATCAGAGCATACAAGTCAAAGCACATGCGGAAGCTTAACATGTCCGAGTACAGACATCTACAAATGAAAAAGGCTGAGAAGCCTGACTATCTACCAGATCCTGCCGAGGGCACAAGATCGTAGCTGAGGTAACAAGCTAAACGTCGAAGTCCACGCGGTACTACTAGCGAGACTGAAGTCTCTCTGCAAAAACATAAATTAAGCAACGTGAGTACAAATGTACCCAGCAAGACTTACATCAGAACTAACTACATATGCATCATTATCAACAAAGGGGATGGTGGGGTTTAACTGCAGCAAGCCAGCTTTGACTCGGTGGCTAACCTGAACTACGACTGCAAGT
Source organism: Triticum dicoccoides (assembly GCF_002162155.2). Taxonomy (NCBI): domain Eukaryota; kingdom Viridiplantae; phylum Streptophyta; class Magnoliopsida; order Poales; family Poaceae; genus Triticum; species Triticum dicoccoides. The sequence goes on from NC_041381.1 coordinate 501,003,759, forward strand.
AACTCCTTTGAGGTGGCGCACACGAGTCCACATATTCACCATATCAATACACCACTATGGATTCGCTCCCGTCTCCCTACGAGAACGTCATCCATAGCACTCACGCTTATCTTGCGTATTTTAAAGTATCCACTTTCACTCGTCTATGAACTGTACAGGCAACCCAGAAGTCCTTTACCGCGGACACGGCTATTCGAATAGATAATGTTAACCCTGCAGGGGTGTACTTCTTCACACACGCTCTCGCCACTTACCGCCATGTACACCTCGTGTATCTCGGCAACCTTCAAGCGGAAGCCTGGCGAGGGAGTCGGCCACGACCTGACTAACCACACAAGTCTCTCGTCCAGGTTTATCGCCTATTCGGGTTCCATCCGCAAGGAGATCCGGCCGGGGTGTCTCTCACGGCCCCAAACGATGTGTGCAGGGTTCTCAAGTCCACCATCCGGGTGCCACTTGGTACACCGGGCCACTGTGCCTAGTCTGTCCCAAGCCCACCTGTACCGGGTGCCACTTGGTAGACTACTAACACTACCTACAAACACCAGAAACTATTTGCAACTCCTGGACAGAGATCAAGTTGATTAATAAGTCGAGAGGGGCACTTAAGCATTCCAATGCATGGTAGTAGCTGGTCATGGATCACAAATACAGAACTCAGTTCTTGAGGACGGCTGCAATGAGACAACCCACCATGTACTCCTACATGGCCTCTCACCGCTACCTTTACCAAATCGTGTTCACACACTTAGCTCTCAACAGTAGGACATGTTCACACCACCTCCGATTCATCCCCGATGAATCAGACCTGACACAACTCTAAGCAATAGCAGGCATGACAACAAGCATGAATGAGTAGGCACATCAGGGCTCAAACAACTCCTACTCATGCTAGTGGGTTTCATCTATTTACTGTGACAATGACAGGTCATGCAAAGGATAAAGGGGTTCAGCTACCGCAGCAAGTAACAGATGAATTGATGTTGTCCTAATGCAGTAAAAGAGAGCAGGGGCGAGAGAGTGGGATTTTATCGGAATGAACAAGGGGGTTTTGCTTGCCTGGCACTTCTGAAGATAATATAGCTCTTCATCGGTGTCATCGAACTCATCGTCGGTATCACGTCTATCGAGAGGGGACAAACACCGGCAACAAGGAAGAACACAATCAATGCAATGCACAATATGATGCATGATCATGACATGGAATTATGCTATGGTTTGAGGTAATGCAACTAGCAACAAGTTAAATGAAGTTGATTTGAATCCAAGATTCAAATCTAAACTCCATATGTGAAGGTTTAAATGCCATTATATGATTTGTGCTAAACAGCAGCTATAAGTTGTTCTAACATGCATGAAAATGGTACAAATGGATAGATTGGATTTTTCTGATAATTTTTCATATATAAATTATTTCATTTGGAGTTACGGTTGAATTTATATGAATTTTAGAAGTTTATACTATTTTCTGGAATTTCCTAAAAAGAATAAATCCAGAAAATTATTTCTGGCGTCAGCACCACGTCACTGTGAGGTCAGCAGGTCAACAGGCCGGTCCGGGTCAAACCTGACGTGTGGGGTCCACACGTCAGTGACACAGCTAATTAACATGGGTTATTGCTAATCTAATTAAAAGATTAGGGCTCCGGGGCCCACTGTCAGTGTCATAGGTGGGGGGGTTAGTGCTAACTAACTCCTGGCCGGTGGGGTCCACCTGCCAGGCCGGCGAGGTCGTCGCCGGCGACCACGGGGCACGGCGGTGTCCGGGTTACAGGCCACGGGGGCGGCGGCTAAGGGCACCGGGGCGTAGCCAGGGCTCTCGCGCATCCAGGGGAGGCGACGGGAGGACGCGGGGTGGCCGGAGCTCGCCGGAGCGGAGCTCGGGGCGGCGGCCGAAACACGGCTCCGGGCGGGATGTGGCTGCAGGGCACGGCAGGGGCTGCGGAGGGCCTCTACGGCCTCCTGGCATCACCAGGAGCACAGTGACGTGCGCGGGAGCGGCTGGCTCGGGTTCTGGTCACGGTGGCGCCATGGACGGCGGCGAGGTGCTCGCGGGTTAGACAGGTAGCAGGCTACGGCGTGCAAGCAAAGGAAAGGAGAAGGGGAAACGGACGGTGAGCTCACGTGGATCCCGTAGAGGTGGACGGCGAGCTCGGGGAAGGCCGAACGGCGACGAATTCGACGGCGCGATCCGCGGCACCGACGAGGAGGACGACGTCGAGGGCAGCTCTGCAGGGCATCCCGGCTTGCGTGAGTCGTCATAGAGGTCGGGGACGGCAGCGTGGAGCTAATGGTCTCGTCGGAGCGGCGAGGTAGTGGCGGTGGGCGCGGCAACAGTGTGCGGCGGCAAGGGCAGCGCTCGTGCGCGGTGAGAGAGAGTGAGGGAGAGAAGGGGAAGGAACGAGAGAGAGTGAGAGAGGTGCGGGGCGTCTCCGTGGCGCATCCAGAAGAGCCGGGGCGTCGCGGTGGAAGCAGGAGCTGGCGCGCGCGGGGCGACCACGCGCCCTGCCTACTGGCGTGAGGAGGAAGACGACAGAGGAGGCTGCGGTGGCGGGCTGGGCTGGCTTTGGTGGGCTGCACAGGTAGGTGGCCAGGTAAGTGGCCCAGGTAAGCGTTCTCTCTCTCTCTCTCTTTTCTAAATTGTTTCTGTTTTCTATTTTCTGTAATTGTGTTTGGCTTTAATAAAAATGCCAGGGCATTTCCAAAAATCATGAAACTGCTTAATGTCACTGTTTGGAATATTACCAACAACAAACATTTCAGTTTGTGATTATTTGAGCATTTAAAATATTATTTAGCAATTAAATGCCCAAATGCAAATAACATATGATTTAATTCAAAAATCCAGAATGGCCTAGAAAAATGTGCACCATTTTTGGGAGAGGTTCTAGACTAATCCAAAAATGATGAACTTTTCTGAAGGGCATTTTGGGTTCATTGAGAATATTTTTTTATTTTAACCTAGTTGATTTGATCTGGTGCTAGGGTTTGAGCAATCCCCATTTCAACTTTCAAATAAATTAGACATGATGCAACAACCAAGCTAGTCCTAGTGCATAGCAAGGCTAGGGATGTGACAACTCGCCCCCACTAAACAAGAATCTCGTCCCGAGATTCAAGCGTAGGGTAGGATGAAGGGGGAACGCAAACTAACATAATCTTCATGATCCAGGTGGCACTTCATCAGAACGTTGAATCGATCACCATCTTGTCTCGTCGTCTTGCTCTGAGAACTCCAACTAACATGACAAGAAGAGGAAAGGAAAACTCTAGAAGAATCGATCTTCTCGAAGACCAATCAACTTAGGATCAACTCACAAAGTGAGTCATAGCAACATCTCCCGAGCTGAGACACGAAGCATACATCTAGAGGAATGGAGTGGAACGGATGATGAAGGTTCACTAGGTAGACAACAATTCCACACTTATGAGGGTGGTGAATGGTTGTCAATGTAGCGCGGAGTTGAATTGCCATGATACCACAACGGGGCACCTTAGGGAAGGTGACTCGTGGAAATATCCCCTTAAGTGGCAAAAAGAATTACCTTTGATTCAAAGATCATTGAAACTCTTTATACCGGCTTAAGGCAAATCACAAATGATCATTTGGAAGAGTTCGAAAGAGTGGCATACTCAGTTTGGAAAGGAAACTAGAGTTATAAGACAACTCGGCAAACGGAAGGCACAATCCAATGGATACCGGGGATATAATCTAGTGACTGAGCGTGCTCTCAAGAACTTGAGCATTTCCATATTCATCAGGTTCTTACCAACATCCGTGTCAAGGATCCTGGCAACACAACATACTACCATGACGAATGGTGATGGAGGATGCTGATGCGAAGGAAGATAACACTTTCTCAGATTTCACCTTAGCGAGGCCAAGGGATCAAAATCTGGATGATTGACCGAGAAACATTTAACACTCCGCTTCTAATGTTCTCCTTGATGTTCTACATACCAGGGTCATACTTAAAGCATTAACGTGGCCATCAAGTATAGGTCGGACTTCGGAAGAGAAAGGATTTATAAGGAACACTTCTAGAAAAGTCACAAGAAATCCTTATAGAGAAGATGGGCAAATTTTCTCATTCAAGATACTACAATGATAGATCTTCCGGCTAGGTGTGTCGGCCAAAACATCAACCTTGCCAGAGCCTACATCACAGATCTTGGAAGAGTACCAACCATCATGTCTGCCTGAGATTCAGATCTGGTTGGTGATAGGATATTTCAGACAACATGTCTGAAAAAGAAACTTTGCAACACAGATCGACGGGATGACGTTGCGAGATTCTCGAGGAATGAACTACGATGGCAAGCTCCAAAACATGAGTTGGTTCTGCTACACACATGTGAACGCGCTGTCCCAGACATGCATGACCACATAGTAGTCTTATAATAAAACACTACCGAGTTCAGGTGGGGAACCATCATCGAGGATATCGAAGTCCTTGCATAAGGCATGCTCTTAAGAAGGAACTTCTTCTCCTTGAACAAATCAATCCGTGGCTTGGTGTGCTCGGGACACATATGGAATGAAGGTTGCAAGTCTCCAGACCACAGAATACTTCGGATGTATGCATGACTAACTTGGGATGATTCTAGAGGAAGCAACATTGACTTTCTCGAATCCACGGCGGCAACTTGCTCCAAATGCACATGAATTAGAGGAAGTCACTCCTTTCATCCAAACATATGTTCATGAATGGATCACGAAATAATGCTTACAAAAGTTTCCAACACCAGCTTGATGTCCGACAAAATCATGGAGAGGATAAGGATGTTGTCGATGGGCTCAACAACAATTTATCAAAATTTCCATAAAATGGAATTCCACGACTAGGTGAACAAGGTGATAGCATTGGTCAGACCAAAAGATGTAATGGTGTATGCTTGAGGGTTCAACCATGAATAAGACAACATTACGAACATCGTTGGTTCTGATTCGATTTGATGATAGCGCATACTCAAATCAAAGTTTTTATAAGACAATAGGTCCAACAACTGATCATAGGGACCAATCAATGAAGATATCATCTTTCTTCAACTAACACACCAACACCAGGATACCCCTTTGAAACGAACTAAGTTAGGTAAGCTTTTATCTTCCAACTCTCCAAGTTGTTGTTTAGCTTGACCAACTAACTCAGGGTTACCCAACACGGATTCTTGGAGAAAGGGTGGTTTCAAAAACCAGCTTGATCACGAGCTCAACATAGCGGTCAGGTGACAACCTAGTGATACTTCCGAGAAGATAATCGGAAAATCACGAACCACCAGTATGCTTCCAAGCTCGAGAACAATCTTGCTTTTCAGGGCAAGACAATATGATCAAATAAGCGAGGGATTGGCACAATCCTAACTCATTGATCGAGAAGTGCACCGGAAGTAAGGACTAGGTAGCACGATCAACCCTAGGGTGACGATTCAATAATCAACACGCTAAGGATGAGATTGTTGTCCATTAACTACCAAGCAACACGGTTGCTAGGAGTATTGACTTCACACATCATAGTTCACTTGTTGGCATTCCGGTTGCGACAATACGAAACCGAGGAATGAATAATGATGGCGAGAGTATCACTAAATCAAGAATTCATAGGATGGTGTGCAATTCACATGATAATCTTAATATAAAGATGGTAACACTCCAGGGTGGAACAGAACAAAAACTGGATTAGTATTTTGATCTGCGGAGTACAACTGCTTTGACCCAATCCTGGATATGGATGAGGTACTGGAGTTTGTTTCTCCTAGTCACTCTGGAATAGAATGGCTTGACGGACCACAATAATAACGGGCATCAATGAACACGAGGCACAACTACTCCTGACTATCAATTGATAGACGGGGGTCGGAATACAACTAAAGAGGGACAACTCAAAAGAACATATGATTTCCTGAGTTGTGGATGCATGGATTAGCATGTCGAACGAGTTCGACATATTTCTTCCGGACAATCCATGCAGAAAGGTAGAACTGGCAGAGTCACAACATAGAATCGAGAACTCATCAAGAGCTCTAGTTGTGATCTTTTGGTTCAAAGAACTTCTGCCATAAACGGTTCATAGTATTTGGAAGAAGGAAATACCACGGACCTCAAGGACTAATGCAAAGGTTACTAATATCCTAGAGGGACTAGCAACACTATCAACATGAAGTAAGTAGGGTGAATCTCAGGTTCGGAGACCCAGGAGTAGAATACCTACCAACTAAATGGCATCACGGGATGCTTTCGAGAATGATGGCCAGAATCATCACACTGGGAACACAAAACATGGCTAGATTACTAGATGATACTCTAGACAACTAGGGTCATAATAATAACTCCAACATATACGTTGAGGCAATAGAGTACCTCAACTCACCGTTTAGTGTGGTTAACCTGGCCAGAAAGGTCATCGAAAATAGAGGAAAGGATTTTGCAATTGCATCAGAGTATTTAGAAACTTGGGATGACTCGGACAGCATAACGGCTGTAAATGCTCAAAAAGATTTGGGACATGCTACAAAAATGGTGGCATAACCACTCAGAAGCATAATATCAAGGTTTCGAGATCAATAGTTAACATACAGAAGTAGTAGGAACTGAACTGAGGCTTAAATCCAACAATCTTATAGGGCTACGGATTAGTAACACGTGAACCTAATAGGAAGATGAGATCCTAGTTCCTTAACCCCGTAAGAAAGATATGATGACTCAGATCAGAAGGTCATAAGGTAAAGGAGTAAAAAGAGCCTTATGTTCCATCCCACAATCAATTCCCCTACATATAACTAAAGCATTTCTAGACTCAACTTCGACCAGTTTGGCTTGGTAATCCTACAGGCAGTCAAGCTCTGATACCAAAGCTGTCAGGACCCCGATCCTGAGTCACACCGATCTAGCATGTAACACATCATATCACTTTGCGGCCTCACGCACGGTATTCCCACGGGTGCCACCTTACCTGGCCCGGGACCGTTTGCGCCTTTTGGCTCACGTATATGATAGTGCCGCTAGCATCCATATGACAAAGAACCCGGGCTGACATGGCTAGTCGTGAACCCAAAGTGGCACTAACTTACAGGGACAGGCATACATGACCCAACAACGAACGTGTCGGTCATCAGCGAGTCAATCCGGGCTGTAGCAACTGGGCTAGCAGGACTCCGGTAAACCGGGCTGTAGCGGGCTAACAGGACTCCGGTATTCATCGCGTGACATTTCCCCGAAGGGACAGACACAGGAACGAAGAAGGACACATGCCGGCCAGCCTAAGTGTTCCGGAGCAGTAGCAAGCTACCATGGCTCAGTGGAAGCACTAGGAGACATTTCCCGGTAAGAGAGGCTACTAAGGATAAACAACTAGATAGTCAGATCCCACACATACCAAGCATTTCAATAACATACACACAATATGCTCGATATGTGCAAATACAACATGGCATCACAACATGACTCTATGACTCAAGTATTTATTCAATAGGCTCCAAGGAGCGAGATATTACAATCATGGGTCTCATGACCCAACAATCAAAGCATACAAGTCAAAGCACATGCGGAAGCTTAACATGTCTGAGTACAGACATCTACAAATGAAAAAGGCTGAGAAGCCTGACTATCTACCAGATCCTGCCGAGGGCACAAGATCGTAGCTGAGGTAACAAGCTAAACGTCGAAGTCCACGCGGTACTACTAGCGAGACTGAAGTCTCTCTGCAAGAACATAAATTAAGCAACGTGAGTACAAATGTACCCAGCAAGACTTACATCAAAACTAACTACATATGCATCATTATCAGCAAAGGGGATGGTGGGGTTTAACTACAGCAAGCCAGCTTTGACTCGGTGGCTAATCTGAACTGCGACTGCAAGTAACTCGTTCGAGGTGGCGCACACGAGTCCACATATTCACCATATCAATACACCACTATGGATCCGCTCCCGTCTCCCTACGAGAACGCCATCCATAACACTCACGCTTATCTTGCGTATTTTAAAGTATCCACTTTCACTTGTCTATGAACTGTACAGGCAACCCAGAAGTCCTTTACCGCAGACACGGCTATTCGAATAGATAATGTTAACCCTGCAGGGGTGTACTTCTTCACACACGCTCTCGCCACTTACCGCCATGTACACCTCGTGTATCTCGGCAACCTTCAAGTGGAAGCCTGGCGAGGGAGTCGGCCACGACCTGACTAACCACACAAGTCTCTCGTCCAGGTTTATCGCCTATTCGGGTTCCATCCGCAAGGAGATCCGGCCGGGGTGTCGCTCATGGCCCTAAACGATGTGTGCAGGGTTCCCAAGTCCACCATCCGGGTGCCACTTGGTACACCGGGCCACTGTGCCTAGTCTGTCCCAAGCCCACCTGTACCGGGTGCCACTTGGTAGACTACTAACACTACCTACAAACACCAGAAACTAGTTGCAACTCCTGGACAGAGATCAAGTTGATTAATAAGTCGAGAGGGGCACTTAAGCATTCCAATTCGTGGTAGTAGCTGGTCATGGATCACAAACACAGAACTCCGTTCTTGAGGACGGCTGCAATGAGACAACCCACCATGTACTCCTACATGGCCTCTCACCGCTACCTTTACCAAATCGTGTTCACACACTTAGCTCTCAACAGTAGGACATGTTCACACCACCTCCGATTCATCCCCGATGAATCAAACCTGACACAACTCTAAGCAATAGCAGGCATGACAACAAGCATGAATGAGTAGGCACATCAGGGCTCAAACAACTCCTACTCATGCTAGTGGGTTTCATCTATTTACTGTGGCAATGACAGGTCATGCAAAGGATAAAGGGGTTCAGCTACCGCAGCAAGTAACAAATGAATCGATGTTGTCCTAATGCAGTAAAAGAGAGCAGGGGCGAGAGAGTGGGATTTTATCAGAATGAACAAGGGTGTTTTGCTTGCCTGGCACTTCTGAAGATAATATAGCTCTTCATCGGTGTCATCGAACTCATCATCGGTATCACGTCTATCGAGAGGGGACAAACACCGGCAACAAGGAAGAACACAATCAATGCAATGCACAATATGATGCATGATCATGACATGGAAATATGCTGTGGTTTGAGCTAATGCAACCAAGGATGGAAAAAGCGGTAGGCGTAAGCGAGGCGGCTGGCCTTCGCCTAGTGCCTAGGCGGCGCCTAAGCGTCCTAGGCGCAGCCTAGGCGTTCATATTGTTTTCACTATTAGTGTGGCTTTGTGGTATTATATGTCTATCCATATTAATTTAGGGCATATAAATAAGTTATCTATCAACTAATGTCATTGGAATATGGCATATTTGGCATATCGGTGCAATATGACATGATTTCACGCTTAGGTAGAGAATTTCTTGCTTGCCCTGCCTAGACTTCCATTTATGACCTAGGCGAGGCGTTTGGCCATCGCCTAGTGCCTAAGCGTGCCTAAGCGCCTCCTAGGCACTGCCTTTTCCTACAGAGAATGCAACTAGCAACAAGTTAAATGAAGTTGATTTGAATCCAAGATTCAAATCTAAACTCCATATGTGAAGGTTTAAATGCCATTATATGATTTGTGCTAAACAGCAGCTATAAGTTGTTCTAACATGCATGAAAATGTTACAAATGGATAGATTGGATTTTTCTGATAATTTTTCATATATAAATTATTTCATTTGGAGTTACGGTTGAATTTATATGAATTTTAGAAGTTTATACTATTTTCTGGAATTTCCTAAAAAGAATAAATCCAGAAAATGAATTATGGCGTCAACACCACGTCACTGTGATGTCAGCAGGTGAACAGGCTGGTCCGGGTCAAACCTGACGTGTGGGGTCCACACGTCAGTGACACAGCTAATTAACATGGGTTATTGCTAATCTAATTAAAAGATTAGGGCTCCGGGGCCCACTGTCAGTGTCATAGGTGGGGGGGTTAGTGCTAACTAACTCCTGGCCGGTGGGGTCCACCTGCCAGGCCGGCGAGGTCATCGCCGGCGACCACGGGGCACGGCGGTGTCCGGGTTACAGGCCACGGGGGCGGCGGCTAAGGGCACCGGGGCGTAGCCCGGGCTCTCGCGCATCCAGGGGAGGCGACGGGAGGACGCGGGGTGGCCGGAGCTCGCCGGAGCGGAGCACGTGGCGGCGGCCGAAACACGGCTCCGGGCAGGATGTGGCTGCAGGGCACGGCAGGGGCTGCGGAGGGCCTCTACGGCCTCCTGGCGTCACCAGGAGCACGGTGACGTGCGCGGGAGCGGCTGGCTCGCATTCTGGTCACGGTGGCGCCATGGACGGCGGCGAGGTGCTCGCGGGTTCGACAGGTAGCAGGCTATGGCGCGCAAGCAAAGGAAAGGAGAGGGGGAAACGGACGGTGAGCTCACGTGGATCCCGTAGAGGTGGACGTCGAGCTCGGGGAAGGCCGAATGGCGACGAATTCGACGGCGGCGATCTACGGCACCGACGAGGAGCGCGACGTCGAGGGCAGCTCTGCAGGGCATCCCGGCTTGCGTGAGTCGTCATAGAGGTCGGGGACGGCAGCGCGGAGCTAATGGTCTCGTCGGAGCGGCGAGGCAGTGGCGGTGGGCGTGGTAACAGTGTGCGGCGGCGAGGGCAGCGCTCGTGCACGGTGAGAGAGAGCGAGGGAGAGAAGGGAAAGGAATGAGAGAGTGTGAGATAGGTGCGGGGCGTCTCCGTGGCGCATCCAGAAGAGCCGGGGCGTCGCGGTGGAAGCAGGAGCTGGCGCGCGCGGGGCGACCACGCGCCCTGCCTACTGGCGTGAGGAGGAAGACGATAGAGGAGGCTGCAGTGGCGGGCTGGGCCGGCTTTGGTGGGCTGCACAGGTAGGTGGCCAGGTAAGTGGCCCAGGTAAGCATTCTCTCTCTCTCTTTTCTAAATTGTTTCTGTTTTCTATTTTCTGTAATTGTGTTTGGCTTTAATAAAAATGCCAGGGCATTTCCAAAAATCATGAAACTACTTAATGTCACTGTTTGGAATATTACCAACAACAAACATTTCAGTTTGTGATTATTTGAGCATTTAAAATATTATTTAGCAATTAAATGCCCAAATGCAAATAACATATGGTTTAATTCAAAAATCCAGAATGGCCTAGAAAAATGTGCACCATTTTTGGGAGAGGTTCTAGACTAATCCAAAAATGATGAACTTTTCTGAAGGGCATTTTGGGTTCATTGAGAATATTTTTTTATTTTAACCTAGTTGATTTGATCTGGTGCTAGGGTTTGAGCAATCCCCATTTCAACTTTCAAATAAATTAGACATGATGCAACAACTAAGCTAGTCCTAGTGCATAGCAAGGCTAGGGATGTGACACTATTATAAAGATTTTAGTGGAAGTACAAAGGACACTAAGCATAATAAAAACTAGAGTGTGACACGCGCTTTGCCGCGTCGTTCTTCGGTCGTGAGTTAAGCTTGATATGTTTATTTTGTACGTGATTTACTATGGCCAGTTGATTCGCTATGCGTAATTGTTAGCTAATTATCTTACATATCATCATTGATTATAGGTCAAATTCTTAGGTTAATGGCTGATTCGTTCTTGGGTCGTGACTTAAGCCATTGTAGATTATCTTACATTCGCGGTTTACAAACTTTACAACGGATTGAAACACATTGATGAATCAAGTTGGATGAGATCTATCGGAGTATTGGGCCACAGGTAGGCTAACCCGAGTCCCTGAACCTTTCCAGACTTTGAGCCGGCTTCGACCCAAGAGACACCAAAATGGAGCACCGCCTTCTCATGGCCGGCTGGCCCGAACGACCGGCTGCCCGAAGGCGGCCTACCATCGCCAGACGGCACCAAGACAGGCCGCCTCCTAGCTAACTGCCTCCGGATAGGCCGGCTTCTAGCAGGCGGTCATCAGGCGCCCTCAGAGTCTGCGCTCCTCATCAAGAAGACAAGACAGGGCGAGGCTACAGTATAGCCCCGAACCCCCGGATCCCGGGCTCGGCGTGGCCACAGTGCCCCGTACAGGCGGAGATCTCCGCACGACATGGCACTGTTGCCATTCCCCTTTACACCACTACTAACCGGCGGAGCCCTGTTCCCACGATGACCAGTCGGTACGGCCCGCAGGCGGCGGGCCCTACCGGGCAGAGAGAGCCCGAAAGACGGCAGAAGCCGGACCAGTCAGAGCTACGGGAGGCCGGCCTCAAGCAAGCGGCCGGACCCTCCCCCGAGGGCAGTACGCCATTAGGCAGACGGGGCGCGTTGTGGCTACAGTGATCTCCCACTAGGCGGCGGGACTGTAGCCACGCTCCCTGACCAAGCCTGCATCATTAGCGCCATGGCTACAGTGATCAGCCACCAACCAGACCCGCCAGCGACGAAAGCGGCCTATCGGCTCCGTACCAGATCAGTCGAAGGGCCCGCCAGGCGGCGGGCCCCAGCTGCCGGCGAAGAAGCCGGCGACCAGAGACGCTGACAGCCGGGTCCAGCACCCGGTCAAGTTACCAATGTACCCCTGGGGGGTAGGCCTATATAAACCATCCCACGGCACCCATGCAAAGGGTTCCGAACCTGTTAGACCTAAATACATATCCAGAGGAAGAAGAGAGCTAGCCCTGCCTCCTTCAACCTCTAGCATACAGCTCGAGAAGCACCTTGTATTCACTAGTGCCTTAGTGATCATGCAGAGACCCCGCAGAGCAGGAGTAGGGATATTATCTCCAAGGAGAGCCCCCAACCTGGGTAAAATACGCCGGCGTTCGTGTCTACGCCTTATCCATCCCTTGGAATATGTCGCACCCAACCCCCGACATTTGGCGCCCACCGTGGGGCGAGGTGCACCGTCATCCGGAGATCTGTTCTGGACGGGAACTTTGTTCCTTACGGACGTGTGCAGCCAGCCCAGCACGCCCGACGGTGTCAGCCTCGACGCGCTGCGTGATGTGGAGATCGCCTGCGCAGCAAGCTGCCTCGCCAACCTCGTCGGCAGAATCAGCCTCTCCGACGAGCCTGCATCCGATGCGGGCACTGACTGCCCCGAGAACCGCCTCATCAGCCTCCTCGACCAGCTCCATGTGACCAGCGAGCCTGCTGCCGACTTGGAGTCTATTGGCTCCACCGACCCGATGATTGTTGACTCCGACACAGCGTCGCGTGATGCGTTCCTCACCTATGTGGTGGTCTACGACGAGCCGCCTCCTCGCGAGCACAGCGGCAGGAGCACCGTCATGGAGGTACTTGTCATCAACAGTGGCGAGCACTCAGAGGGAGGCGCTCGAGACCCACTCGATGCGGCGCTGCGAGAGTTGTGTGCGCCCATCCCGGCTGATGCGGACGCTGAGGCGCTGGAAGCACGCCGCGTCCAGCTCATCAAAAGTGCCAACTGGCTGGCCAGCATGCGACGCCTCTCAGAAGCCTACCGGCGCGAGATGGACCGAGCCGTTGGCGGAACGCAGGCCCCTGAGGGGCCAAGCCGCGCCGGCTCCATCCGGCTACGTGGCGCGGCCATCGCTGGCGCGTTCGGGATAGACCGTCCCGTTTACGCTACACCAGCGGGAAACATACGAGCTGCCCAGGCAGTGGCGGACGAGTTGGACAAGTACGAGGGCGACGAGCGTCGCCACATGACGGGGAGCGTCCAGCAGCTCCTTGACGCGGCCGCCGAGCAGCATGAAGCCGACTGCCGCGACAAAGCGCCTACCCGGCAGAACGACGAGCCGCCTCCTCGCCAGGATCATGGCGTGACATCTCGGACGCCGACTGGTGACGTCCGCAGAAAGAAAGGCAACGAGTCGGCTGCCAGCCACAGTCGGACTCACCTCTCTATCGAGCGTGACGTAGAAGGCCGCCCTCGAGCGAAGGAACGGCGAGGCAATCCGCCCCCTCCTCAGCCTCGTGGGGAGAGACACCCCACTCCACCGCCTGTCACGCACCCGACACTCGGCGACCGCCTTGGCCGCCGGGAAGGAGTCGGAGAAAATGACGCCCGCCATCGGATCGACCGCCTCAATCGCTCCCTGGTGCTAGAAGAAGAAGACGCGTTGGGTCCGCCTTGTTTTGGCCCCCGAATCCAAGATGAGCCCTTCCCTCGAGGGTTCACCCTCCCAAGAGATACGCCCAAGTAAACCGGCTCCGTGAAGCCGGAGGACTGGCTGGTCGACTACTCTACGGACATCAGCATAGCGAACGGCAACAAGCGCGTTGTTGTGAAGTACGTCCCGCTCATGCTCCAGGGCATGACCCGGACGTGGCTTAACAACTTGAAGACCCGCAGCATCAACAGCTGGGTTGATTTCACTGAGGCCTTCGTCCGCAACTTTACCAGCACGTACAAGCGACCTCCCAAGCCTCAACAGCTCTCATTGTGCGTCCAAGGGCCCAGTGAATCGACTCGCGACTACCTCACGCACTGGGCCGAGCTGCACAACTCCTGCGAGGGTGTGCATGAGGTGCAGGCCATCGAATACTTCATAGCCGGGTGCCGAGAGGGCACCCTCCTCAAGCATCGACTCCTCTGCGACGAGCCGACGACTCTCGACGAGCTGCTGATCATCGCCGACAAATACGCAACTGCCGACTCCTCCATGAAGGCGGAGATCCAAGTCGATGCATCCGGCAAGATAGCTCCTCAGACTTCTCGGGCCCCGGCTGGTGACACCGATCGGAGACATCAGCAGAGCGACAACAAGCGCAAGGCCGTGTAGCCGCCTTCCGCAAGCCGGCAGGTGGCGACAGTCGAAGATCAACAGCCGAAAGGGCAGCCTCTGCCCAAGCGTCAGAAGGGCGGCAAGCCCAACTGGTTGCCTGCCTTCTCGTACGAGCAGACTCTCAATGCGCCTTGCAAGTTCCATAGCGGTGCGAAGCCGTCCAACCACACCACTCGAAAGTGCCATTGGCTCACCCGAATCGCCAAAGGAGATGGACTCCTGCCTCCGCCGCCTCCTCCGCCCCAGCAGCCGGCGGTCTAGCCAGTCAGAGCGATACAAGATGAGGATCCAGAAGAGCAGGGAGCCTATTTCGTGTTCACCAGTGTAGCTAACGACAGACGCAGTAGACGACAAAAGTAGCAAGAGGTACATGCAGTAGCAACAAGAGCCCCTGAGTTCATGCATTGGTCTGAGAAGCCCATTAGCTGGACCAGGGTTGACCACCCGGAGGTGATGCCCTCTCCTGGTTCTTATGCCCTGGTCCTAGATGCCACCGTCTCAACGGATAGGCGAGCAGCTCGTTTCTCCCGAGTTCTGATAGATGGCGGCAACAGCATCAACATCCTGCACCGTGACACAATGGAGAAGTTGGGAATCAAGCAAAAGCAGCTTCAGCCCAGTCGGACTGTATTCCATGGCATAGTTCCTGGCCTTTCCTGCTCACCAATCAGCAAGACCCAGATCGATGTCCTCTTCGGGGACAAAAATCACTTCCGCCGAGAATCTTGTTTGAAGTGGTGGACCTTGAGAGCCCTTACCATGCGCTACTTGGCCGGCTCGCTCTGGCCAAGTTCATGGCGGTCCCCCACTATGCTTACCTCAAGATGAAGATGTCAACCACCAAGGGAATCCTGACCATAGCTGGAGACTACAAGAGGTCGTCCGCCTGTGCTGCAGACAGCAGCCGACTGGCTGAGTCCCTTGTGATTGCAGCTGAGAAACGGCTCCTGGAACGGGTTGTGGCGTTGGCAGGCAAGCAGCCGGAAATGCCACAACCACCCAAGGAGTCGGAAGTTGAGGGCTCGTTCAAGCCGGCGAAGGACACCAAGAAGATACCCTTGGACCCGGAGCACCCGGAGAGGCACGCTCTCATTGGAACAAACCTTGACAGTAAATAGGAAGGCGAGCTCGTTGATTTCCTCCGTGAGAATCGTGACATCTTCGCGTGGTCTCCCAAAGACATGCCGGGTGTCCCGACGGATTTCGCCGAGCACAAGCTACATGTCCGACCTGAAGTCAAGCTGGTCAGGCAGCCCTTGCGCCGCCTATCGGAAGAGAAGAGAAGAGTTGTAGGAGAAGAAATAGCCTGGCTCCTAGCGATCGGCTTCATCATGGAGGTGTTCTTCCCAGAATGGTTGTCCAACCCAGTTCTTGTGCTGAAGAAGAACAAGCAATGGCGCATGTGCATCGATTATACCAGCCTCAACAAAGCCTGTCCCAAAGACCCCTTTGCCTTGCCGAGAATCGACTAAGTGATAGACTCCACAGCCGGATGCGAGCTGCTGAGTTTCTTGGATGCGTACTCAGGGTACCATCAGATCAAGCTGAACCCAGCCGACAGGCTGAAGACCGCCTTCATCACACCATTCGGAGCCTTCTGCTACCTGACGATGACGTTCGGCTTGAGGAATGTCGGCGCCACGTTTCAGCGTTGCATGCAGAAGTCCCTCCTCAAGCAACTCGACAGAAACGCCCTTGTTTACGTGGACGATGTGGTGGTGAAGACGGAGAAGCGTGGCACGCTACTAGAAGACCTCAAAGAGACATTTGAGAACTTGCGTCGATTTCAAATCAAGCTCAACCCAGACAAATGCGTCTTTGGAGTACCAGCCGGCCAACTTCTTGGTTTTCTGGTCTCAGAGTACGACATAGAGTGCAACCCTGTGAAGATCAAGGCAATTGAGAGTATGGAAGTACCCACCCGACTGCTGGACGTACAAAAATTCACCGGCTGCTTGGCGTCCATCAGCCTCTTCCTCAGTCGGTTGGGCGAGAAGGCTCTCCCACTGTACCAGCTCATGAAGAAAACCACTTTTTTGAATGGAAGGACAAGGCGGACGAAGCTTTCCGCCAGCTCAAGAAGATGTTGACCACCCCGCCTGTCCTGGCGGCCCCGACCGATAAGGAGCCCATGCTCCTCTACATCACCGCTACCAGCCAGGTGGTCAACACAGTCATAGTGGTGGAACGCAAGGAGGAAGGCAAGGCACTGCCGGTCCAGAGGCCGGTGTATTATTTGAGTGAAGTATTGTCCGCCTCCAAGAAAAAATACCCCCACTATCAGAATATGTGCTATGGCGTGCACTTTGCCACCAAGAAGCTCAAGCCTTACTTTCAAGAGCACCCAATTACTGTTGTCTGCACCGCTCCACTTGCTGAGATCATTGGAAGTCGAGATGCCTCGGGCCGAGTGGCCAAATGGGCCATAGATTTGGCCCCCTACACCATCTACTACAAGCCTCGCACTGCCATCAAGTCACAAGCACTGGCCGACTTCCTCGTAGACTGGCTCGAGACCCAGTACCTGCCGCCAGCGCCAGACTCCACTCATTGGCGGATGCACTTCGACGGGTCAAAAATGCGCACCGGTCTGGGAGCCGGCATTGTCCTCACCTCTCCCAAAGGCGACAAGCTCAAATATGTGCTTCAGATCCACTTTGCCGCCTCCAACAACGTAGCTTAATATGAAGCACTCATACACGGGCTTGATACGTCTCCAATGTATATATAATTTTTTATTGTTCCATGCTATTATATTACCTGTTTTGGATGTCTATGGGCTTTATTTTACACATTTATATCATTTTTGGGACTAACCTACTAACCGGAGGCCCAACCCGTATTGCTGTTTTTTTTGCCTATTTCAGTATTTCGAAGAAAATGAATATCAAATGGAGTCCAAACGGAATGAAATCTTCGGGAGCGTGATTTTTGGAACGAACGTGCTCCAGAGGACTTGGAGTGCAAGTCAAGAAGCAGGCGAGGCCTCCACGAGAGTGGGGGGCGCGCCCACCCCTATAGGGTGCGCCCCCCTATCTCGTGGACCCCTCGGGCGGCCACCGACATACTTCTTCCTCCTATATAAGCCTACATACCCCAAAAACATCCAGGGAGCCACCGAAGAAATATTTCCACCACCGTAACCTCCTGTATCCGCGAGATCCCATCTTGGAGCCATCGCCGGCGTTCTGCCGGAGGGGGAATCCACCATGGAGGGCTTCTACATCAACATCATAGCCCCTTCGATGAGTTGTGAGTAGTTTACCACAGACCTTCGGGTCCATAGTTATTAGCTAGTTGGCTTCTTCTCTCTTTTTGGATCTCAAATACAATATTCTCCCCCTCTCTTGTAGAGATCTATTCGATGTAATCTCTTTTTGCGGTGTGTTTGTCGAGATCCGATGAATTGTGGGTTTATGATCAAGTTTATCTATGAATAATATTTGAATCTTCTCTGAATTCTTTTATGTATGATTGAGTTATCTTTGCAAGTCTCTTCGAATTATCGGTTTGGTTTGGCCTACTAGATTGATCTTTCTTGCCATGGGAAAAGTGCTTAGCTTTGGGTTCAATCTTGCGGTGTTCTTACCCAGTGACAGAAAGGGTTGCAAGACACATATTGTATTGTTGCCATCGAGGATAAAAAGTTGGGGTTTATATCATATTGCTTGAGTTTATCCCTCTACATCATGTCATCTTTCTTAATGCGTTACTCTGTTCTTATGAACTTAATACTCTAGATGCATGATGGATAGCGGTCGATGTGTGGAGTAATAGTAGTAGATGTAGGCAGGAGTCGGTCTACTTGTCATGGACGTGATGCCTATATACATGATCATGCCTAGATAACGTCATAATTATTCTCTTTTCTATCAATTGCTCGACAGTAATTTGTTCACCCACCGTAATACTTATGCTATCTTGAGAGAAGCCACCAGTGAAACCTATGGCCCCCGGTTCTATCCTTTATCATATAAGCTTTCAATCTACTTTTATTTGCATCTTTATTTTCTGCATCCATGTTATAAAATACCAAAAATATATTTATCTTATCATATTATCTCTATCAGATCTCACTTTCACAAGTGGCCGTGAAGGGATTGACAACCCCTTTATCGCATTGGTTGCGAGTTCTTTGTTTGTTTGTGTAGGTTCGTGAGACTTGTGAGGATCCTCCTACTGGATTGATACCTTGGTCCTCAAAAACTGAGGGAAATACTTACACTACTGTGCCGCATCACCCTTTCCTCTTCAAGGAGAACCAACGCAAGCTCAAGACGTAGCAAGAAGCATTTCTGGCGCCGTTGCCGGCGAGGTCTTCGCTCAAGTCAAGACATACCAAGTGCCCGTCACAAACTCATCTCCCTTGCATTTACATTATTTGCCATTTGCCTCTCGTTTTCCTCTCCCCCACTTCACCCTTGCCGTTTTACTCGCCCTCTCTTTCCCAAACTCCTCTCTTTTCCGCTTGCCTTCTTCTTCTTCCTTGCTTTTGTTTGCCGTTATGTCTAAAATTGGGGAGATTATCGTCGATATGGATAATAATGATAACATGGAAAATTTTGAGGCTCCGGCTGAGGAACCCCCTATCTTGCATACTAAAAAGTTTCGAATCGGTAGTGGTAACATTATTGGAAAAGGTGTTATTCAGGATTTCTTTACTTGTGCCGGTGCTTTACCTTCCATGGGTGGTTCTATTCTTCATAGAACTAGTAGTCTTGCGGATGCTATTGCTATGCTTGTAGTTGAACTTGAAAGACAATTTATGCATATGCATCCTTGCATAAAGAGAATTTTCCTAGAATTTTCCAACATTGAGTATTCTTCTGTTAAGTGCACCGTTACTATCGTTTTGGCTCATGAGTTTAGATTTATAATAATAGAGGCCAAAGAAATCTTTGCGCACTATAGGGTGGACGCCGGTCGTCCTCCCATAGAGGCGGTCCTTTTTGATCAAGAGGAAATTAGGCATTTTCAATCTTCGGACTATGTTGCTTTCAATGAAAACCTTAGAAAAAAGGTTCCTACCAATGTCTTGATTGATAGAATTTCTGAGCTTAATAATGATTTTGCTCTTCGAAATAATAAGCTAGGATACTCTCTTGAGTATAGGCTCACGAGATTTTGCCAAAAGAATGCTTTTAGTGATGAATTAGTTGTACATTATGAAGGGCCAAGGGAGGAACCCGTTCCTCCTGAGATTGCTCTTGGGGACTTTTGTCCCACTAAATATAGCCCTTTTGATTACTTTTGCTTGCCTCAAAGTAAACTTGCTGCCGAACATAGAGAATATGAGATGAGTTTTCAAGATCTATCTTATTATTATGGCACTACTTAGATCTATCTTCACTTTTATGCCTAGCTAGGGGCGTTAAACGATAGCGCTAGTTGGGAGGCAACCCAATTTTCTTTGTGTTTCTTGTTTTTGTTCCTGTTTAGTAATAAATTTTGTTTCTACTTTCTGTTTAGATGTGTTTTCATGTTTTATTTAGTGTTTGTGCCAAGTAGAACCTATAGGATAACCTATGATATGAGTTGATTTGATTCTGCTGAAAAACAGAAACTTTGCGCTCACGAGAAAAAATTCAATAAATCACAGGAACGTGATTCTGCATTGATTATTTCTACTGCTGTTCAATAAACAATTTTTTTAGACCGTCCTATTTTGGTAGGATTTTTGAGGTTCCAGAAGTTTGCGTTAGCTACAGATTGCTACAGACTGTTCTGTTTTTGACAGATTCTGTTTTTTCGTGTGTTATTTGCTTATTTGGATGCATCTATGGCTAGTATGTAAGGGTATGAACCATAGAGAACTTGGAATACAGTAGGTTTAACACCAATATAAATAAATAATGAGTTCATTACAGTACCTTATGTGGTGGTTTTGTTTTCTTTCACTAATGGAGCTTATGAGATTTCCTGTTGAGTTTTGTGTTGTGAAGTTTTCAAGTTTTGGGTAAAGATTTAATGGACTATGGAATAAAGGGTGGCAAAAGCCTAAGCTTGGGGATGCCCAAGGCACCCCAATATAATCAAGAATAGCAAAAAGCCTAAGCTTGGGGATGCCCCCGGAAGGCATCCCCTCTTTCGTCTTCGTTCATTGGTAACTTTACTTGGAGCTATATTTTTATTCGCCACATGATATGTGTTTTGCTTGGAGCGTCGTGTATTATATTAGTTTTTGCTTTTTAGTTTACCACATTCATCCTAGATGTAACACACCTTTTGGGAGAAGCCTACTTGATTGAAATTTATTAGAATACTCTTTGTGCTTCACTTATATCTTTTGAGCTAGATAGTTTTTGCTCTAGTCCTTCACTTATATCTTTTAGAGCACGGTGGTGGATTAATTTTGAAGAAATTGTTGATCTCTAATGCTTCACTTATATTATTTTGAGAGTTTTTTAGAACAGCATGGTATTTTCTATGTTTATAAATTGGTCCTAGAATGATGAGCATCCAAGTTGGGTATAATAAAAACTATCATAGGAAGTGAATTGGATGCTATGATCAACTTGATACTTGATAATTGTTTTGAGATAGGGAGGTAGTGATATTAAAGTCATGATAGTTGGGTGATTATGAATTTAAAGAATGCTTGTGTTGAAGTTAGCAAGTCCCGTAGCATGCACGTATGGTTAAAGTTGTGTAACAAATTTGAAGCATGAAGTGTACCTGGCTTGTGCATCCTTATGAGTGCCGGTCGGGGACGAGCGATGGTCTTTTCCTACCAATCTATCCCCCTAGGAGCATGCACGTAGTGCTTGGTTTTTGATGACTTCTAAATTTTTGCAATAAGTATATGATTTCTTTTGACTAATGTTGAGTCCATGGATTATATACAATTTTACCTTTCCATCATTGCTAGCCTCTTCGGTACCGTGCATTGCCCTTTCTCACCTTGAGAGTTGGTGCAAACTTCGCCGGTGCATCCAAACCCCGTGATATGACACGCTCTATCACACATATACCTTCTTATATCTTCCTCAAAACAGCCACCATACCTAACTATTTATGGCATTTCCATAGCCATTCCGAGATATATTGCCATGCAACTTTTCACCGTTCCGTTCATCATCATCATGACATACATTACTTTTGTCATATTGCCATTGCATGATCATGTAGTTGACATCGTATTTGTGGCAAAGCCACCATGCATAATTTTCATACATGTCACTCTTGATTCATTGTACCATCCTGTTACACCGCCGGAGGGATTCATATAGAGTCATATGGTGTTCTAGTTTCGAGTTGTAATTCATGTGTTGTAATCAATGAAAGTGTGATGATCATCATTATTAGAGCATTGCCCAAAAAGAAAAAAAGGCCAAAAAAAAGAAAGGCCAAAAAAAAGAAAGGCCAAAAAAAAGAAAGGCCAAAAGAAAAAAAAGAAAAAGAAGAAAAAGAAAAAAAGAAAAAAAAAGAAAAATAAAGGGGCAATGCTACTATCTCTTTTTCCACACTTGTGCTTCAAAGTAGCACATTGTTCTTCATGTAGTGAGTCTCGTATATTGTGCTTCAAAGTAGCACCATGTTTTCCGTATAGAGAATCTCATATGTTGTCACTTTCATATACTAGTGGGAATTTTTCATTATAGAACTTGGCTTGTATATTCCTACGATGGGCTTCCTCAAATGCCCTAGGTCTTCATGAGCAAGCAAGTTGGATGCACACCCACTAGTTTTCTTTTGTTGAGCTTCCATTCATTTATAGCTCTAGTACATCCGTTGCATGGCAATCCCTACTCCTCATGTTGACATCAATTGATGGACATTTCCCATAGCCCGTTGATTATCCTCGTCAATGTGAGACTTTCTCCTTTTTTGTCTTCTCCACACAATCCCCAATCATTATTCTATTCCACCCATAGTGCTATATCCATGGCTCACGCTCATGTATTGCGTGAAGGTTGAAAAAGTTTGAGATTATTTAAGTACGAAACAATTGCTTGGCTTGTCATCGGGGGTATAGAAGTTGGGAACATCTTTGTGTGACGAAAATGAAGCATAGCCTAACTATATGATTTTGTAGGAATGAACTTTCTTTAGCCATGTTATTTTGAGAAGACATGATTGCTTTTATTAGTATGCTTGAAGTATTGCTATTTCTTTTGTCAATATGAACTTTTATTTTGAATCAATTGGATCTGAACATTCATGCCACAATAAAGAGAAATTACATTAAGAATTATGCTAGGTAGCATTCCACATCAAAAATTCTGTTTTTATCATTTACCTACTCGAGGACGAGCAGGAATTAAGCTTGGGGATGCTTCATACGTCTCCAACGTATCTATAATTTTTGATTGTTCCATGCTATTATATTACCTGTTTTGGATGTCTATGGGCTTTATTTTACACATTTATATCATTTTTGGGACTAACCTACTAACCGGAGGCCCAGCCCGTATTGCTGTTTTTTTGCCTATTTCAGTATTTCGAAGAAAAGGAACATCAAACAGAGTCCAAACGGAATGAAACCTTCGAGAGCATGATTTTTGGAACGAACGTGATCCAGAGGACTTGGAGTGCAGGTCAAGAAGCAGCCGAGGCCTCCACGAGAGTGGGGGGCGCGCCCCACCCCTATAGGGCGCGCCCCCTGTCTCGTGGGCCCCTCGGGCGGCCACCGACGTACTTCTTCCTCCTATATAAGCCTACATACCCTGAAAACATCCAGGGAGCCACCAAAGAAATATTTCCACCACCGTAACATCCTGTATCCGCGAGATCCCATCTTGGAGCCGTCGCTGGCGTTCTGCCGGAGGGGGAATCCACCACGGAGGGCTTCTACATCAACATCATAGCCCCTCCGATGAGTTTTGAGTACACCGTAACATCCTGTATCCGCGAGATCCCTTCTTGGAGCCGTCGTCGGTGTTCTGCCGGAGGGGGAATCCACCACGGAGGGCTTCTACATCAACATCATAGCCCCTCCGATGAGTTGTGAGTAGTTTACCACAGACCTTTGGGTCCATAGTTATTAGCTAGTTGGCTTCTTCTCTCTTTTTGGATCTCAAATACAATGTTCTCTCCCTCTCTTGTGGAGATCTATTCGATGTAATCTCTTTTTGCGGTGTGTTTGTCGAGATCCGAT
The DNA here is from genome assembly GCF_002162155.2 of Triticum dicoccoides. Lineage (NCBI taxonomy): Eukaryota > Viridiplantae > Streptophyta > Magnoliopsida > Poales > Poaceae > Triticum > Triticum dicoccoides. The sequence continues at coordinate 501,027,514 of NC_041381.1, forward strand.
GAATTGTGGGTTTATGATAAAGTTTATCTATGAATAATATTTGAATCTTCTCTGAATTCTTTATGTATGATTGAGTTATCTTTGCAAGTCTCTTTGAATTATCGGTTTCGTTTGGCCTACTAGATTGATCTTTCTTGCCATGGGAGAAGTGCTTAGCTTTGGGTTCAATCTTGCGGTGTTCTTACCCAGTGACAGAAAGGGTTGCAAGACACATATTGTATTGTTGCCATCGAGGATAAAAAGATGGGGTTTATATCATATTGCTTGAGTTTATCCATCTACATCATGTCATCTTTCTTAATGCGTTACTCTGTTCTTATGAACTTAATACTCTAGATGCATGCTGGATAGCGGTCGATGTGTGGAGTAATAGTAGTAGATGCAGGCAGGAGTCGGTATACTTGTCACGGACGTGATGCCTATATGCATGATCATGCCTAGATAATGTCATAATTATTCGCTTTTCTATCAATTGCTCGACAGTAATTTGTTCACCCACCGTAATACTTATGCTATCTTGAGAGAAGCCACCAGTGAAACCTATGGCCCCCGGTTCTATCCTTTATCATATAAGCTTTCAATCTACTTTTATTTGCATCTTTATTTTCTGCATCCATATTATAAAATACCAAAAATATATTTATCTTATCATATTATCTCTATCAGATCTCACTTTCGCAAGTGGCCGTGAAGGGATTGACAACCCCTTTATCGCGTTGGTTGCGAGTTTTTTGTTTGTTTGTGTAGGTTCGTGGGACTTGTGAGGAGCCTCCTACTGGATTGATACCTTGGTTCTCAAAGACTGAGGGAAATACTTACGCTACTGTGTTGCATCACCCTTTCCTCTTCAAGGAAAACCAACGCAAGCTCAAGACGTAGCAGGGCTCCGGCTTGCCAAGGAACTCGGCATTCGCCGAATCCTGTGTTACGGTGATTCCGACTTGGTGGTCCAGAAGTCGTCAGGCGACTGGGACGCCAAGGATGCAAATATGGCGAGCTACCGTTTCTTCGTTCAGCAGCTCAGTGGATATTTTGAGGGGTGCGAGTTCCTCCATGTGCCAAGAAATGACAATGAGCAGGCACATGCCCTGGCACAGATTGGCTCCACCCGACAAGCAATACCAGCTGGCGTCGCCCTGCGCCGCCTCCTCAAGCCGTCTGTCAAGCCGTCGCCAGAATCAGACTCCATCTTCATGCCGGCTCCTCCCAAAGCAGTCGGATCCGACTTGCAGAACCCAGAAGCCGGCGCGGGGACTTCGGCAGGTGGACCGGGGACTGCAGCGGCTGCACCCATCCCGGGGACCCCTAAAGCCGGCGCGGGGACTGCGGCAGTCAGCCCGAGGACTTCTCTAGCTCAGCAGGCGGCAGCCGATTCCAACCCGCCGCCTCCCGGCCCAACCACCCTCGTACAAATTGCAGTCGTGGCAGTCGAAGAAATAGCAGCACCATCCTAGGCCCAGACAATCCTCAAATTTTTGGAGAACAAAGAACTGCCGACTAATGAGATCTAGGCCCGACAGGTGTAACAGCGGGCAGCAGCATACACCATCGTCAATAGAGAGCTGGTACGGCGCAGTGTCACTGGTGTTTATCAGCGCTGCATGGAGCCAGACAAAGGCCAAGCAATCCTCAAGGATATCCACCAAGGTGAATGCGGTCACCACGCGGCTTCAAGATCACTCGTTGCCAAGGCTTTCCGCCATGGTTTCTTCTGGCCGACTGCTCTAGAAGAAGCCAAAGAATTGGTCTAGAAGTGTCAAGGGTGCCAGAAGTTCCGCTCCAAGACACATCTGCCGGCTTCTGCACTCAAGACTATCCCTATCGCCTAGACCTTTGCCGTTTGGGGACTGGACATGGTGGGTCCATTCAAGACAGCTCGCGGCGGTACGCCTCATTTGCTTGTCGTTGTGGACAAGTTTACCAAGTGGATAGAAGCAAAGCCAATCAAGAAGTTGAATGGGCTGACTGCCATGACCTTCATTGCCGACATCACCACGCGGTACGGCATACCACACAGCATCATCACCGACAACGGCGCAAACTTCTCCAAGGGAGCCTTGGCCTGTTTCTGCACGACGCGGGGCATCCGACTGGACCTAGCGTCCGTTGCTCATCCACAGTCAAACGGCCAAGTGGAGCGAGCAAACGGTCTAATTTTGTCCGGCATCAAGCCCCGACTGGTCGAGCCTCTAGAGCGTTCGGCCGGCTGCTAGCTCGAGGAGCTGCCGGCCGTCCTCTGGAGCTTGCGTACAACTCCGAAGAAGTCAACCGGCTTCACGCCCTTCTTCCTTGTCTACGGTGCCGCATTCGTCATCCCGACGGACATAGAATTCGACTCCCCTCGAGTCACCATGTACACCGAGGAGGAGGCCAAAGAAGCATGAGAAGACGGCATCGCCTTCTGGAAGAAGGCCGGGTGTTGGCACTCAGCCAGTCTGCCATCTACCAGCAGAGTCTTCACCGATACTACAATTGCAAGGTCAGGCCAAGATCATTCCAAGAGGGAGACCTTGTGCTCTGGCTGATCCAGCGAACAGCCGGCCAGCACAAGCTCTCGGCGCCTTGGGAAGGCCCATTCATCATCAGCAAAGTGTTGGGCAGCGATTCCTACTATCTGGTCGACGCTCAGAAGCCCAGAGCACGCAAAAGAGATGACTCAGGCAAGGAGACAGAGAGGTCATGGAATGCGAACCTCCTCCAAAGATTTTACAGTTAAAAGCAGTATGTACCACGCTACCTTTTGTATTAAGTACGAAGAAACCGGGCCCCTTGAGAAGAACTTGGGGACTACCCTCTTTATCTATATGATAAGAATTATGCCCACGAATGTGTTATTTCATTATTCCGCCTAGCACTGGGCTCGACTAGTAGGCCCGGGGACTCGCCGCCTTCTACTATGTGCCTCCTCCTGCAGTCGGACAAGTAGTATGCGGCACCAGCAAACTTCTCCTGTTAGAAGCCGCAGCTTGCAGAGCGACTGAACGGCCGACGGGAGTTGCAAAAACGGTGCCCATACGAAAAATGGCTAAGGAAAAAATGCGCACATAGCTGAAGCCGGCATCCACCTACTCGACCGGCTGCTGAGCAGCCAGCCGGCCGGCTCCTACTTTCCTTGACGACGCTCTAGTCATCTAAGTACTTGTCCTTCCCAAAGTAGTTAAGCACTTGGCCTAGCCACGGTCCGCAGAGCGGCTGTTCGGCTGGCCAAGGGATGGCCAAGGGAGGGCGGCAAGGAAAAAAGGCAAAGGGCAGAAGGCAAGGAAAGCTGGAAGTCGGCACTTAAAGCATATTTACATAGCAAAAGGCCCTTGGCCAGGATTCAACAAAGTTTGAAATACACCCCGCGGGTGGAATTGCGCAAATTTAACAAGTTTTGTCAAGAACGATTAAACAAAAAGTAAAGGCGATAGCCTAAGAAGCAGCAGAGGGCTCTGGCGGGGCGGTCGAGTCGGCAACATCAGTTGGAGCAGCGGATGGCTAGATGGCGGAGTTGGCAGCGCCGGCTGGTGGAGCGGACGGCTGGTTGGTCTCCGCCTGGTTATCTTCAGCAGCAGTCAGCGCACTTGAGCGTGGATTGTTGCTCGGAGCACGGTCGGGTTGGGGCTGGCCGTCCCCTCCAACCTCCGGCGCCTCCTCTTTGCTATCCTCGTCCTCCGCTTCCTCCCCTTCATCGCTGGAATCGATCACCTCGGCCGAATCCTCGCTGTCTTCAGGGTTCAGCCCGAAGAACTCCGGCGGTGCCTCGGCGCCATCTTCAACCAGCTCGGGGATGAAGACGCTGGTGTCGGTGTACTCGGTGATCGCCGCCGCCCGCTTGACAAGCTCACCCTCAACCGCCACCAGCTCGTCTAGCGCCTCCTGGAAGAACGTGGTCAGCTAGGCTAGATCTAGCCCAGGGTACCACACCCTGACAAACTCTAGAGCTCGGCGCGCTCTGGTCTGGGCTGAAGAGCCCTTCCAGGCCTCCAGGCAGCCAGCCGCCACTTCCAGCCAGTCGGCAGTCCAATTAGGTGTGCGTGGAGCTGGCACGCCTGGCCAGAGGGCGGAAATCGCCTGGGCCCCGACACGTTGAAGACGGCACAGCATCTGGTGTGCCGGCAGAAGGCGGGCCTCGATGCTGAGAAGCTGCTCGTTAAGGTTCCGAGGGGCGTTGGCGGCAATCTGCACGCCCTCCGCCCTCCGCTCCTCACTAGAAGCCTCAATGGCCTGGTTCGCGGCGATGGAGTGGCCTGGGAAGAAGTCTGCTTGGGCGAAAAAATAAAGAAGACAGAAGTTAAAAACAGATGGTCAGCCCAAGCAGAGGCCAGCAGCTCAAAGAAAGGAAAGAGAGGAAGCGTACCGTCAACCATGTCCTCAATACTGCCGAAGCCGACAGTCACCTGCGCCTCCTTGTCGGCCCAGGCGGAGCGCTCGACCTCAAACTCAGCAAGGAGGTCGGTCTCCTTCGTCTTCGCCTCCCGCTGAGCCGTCTCGAGACGCTCTGTCTGCTCTGCCAATTGCGTGACCAGTCGGTCCCGCTCGTCGGCCAGCTTGATGCACTTTGCCTCCTTGGCGCGCAGCGCGATGTTGGCCTCGCCTAGCTGCTGCTGCAAGGTGGCATTGGCCTCTATCAAGAAATAAGAAGGAGAAAGGCGTTAAAAACATTTGACAAGGAAGGGATGCGGTTGCTGGGGAGATCCAACCCGACTGCTTAGCTGTCGGCCCAGATCTCGGGGACTACAGCCCACGGGTGCGCCATCGCGCCCCCGCAGAAGAAAGAAGCTAACAACAATCAAAGAAACAAATACAGTTGCCAGGGAGATCCAGCCCGACTACTCAGCAGTCGGCCCGAATCTCGGGGACTATAGCCCGCGGGTGCGCCAGCGCGCCCCCGCAGGAATGGAAAGGCAAAACTTACTCCAGCTCTCTGACAAGTTGGTGGTCTGCCTCTCCACCTCCCGGACTTTGGAGTTGAAGGTAGCCGCGCGGAGATTATGGTAATCCTGTGACAGAGATGCCAGAAGAAGTTAGCACGCGGTGCCTGCAAGTTAAAGTTCCGGACCACCTACTCGGCAGCTGGCCCGGAACTTGGGGACTACACTCAGTGGGTGCGCTAGCGCGCCCCCACCAAGAAATAAGAAGAACCAAAACAAAGAAGTCAAAAGCATACCCGGATGGCCGCTCGCGAGTTCAGGAACGCCTTGTTGCACCGCTTGAGGGCGTCGGCTTCGGCCCGGAGCTTGGCCTGGACGTTGAGGGCCGTCTGGTTCTAGGCCCCCGTTCCGCCTCCGCGCATCCAGCCGGAGGGAGCGGCGATGGTTGCCTCGGTGTTAGGAGCGGACGAGATCGCGGCACCGGCCTCCAGCGTTTGCGGTACCGAGGCCGCTCTTGCAAGACGGCGGCGCACGGGCATGCGGGCCTCAGGAGTCGGGCCCGTCATCACCTCATTCCCAGCTGGTGGCGCCGGTGAGGCGGCCGGCTGCTCGTCCCTTGCTCCAGTAGTCTGCGGCGGCGGAGGCCCGATAACGTCCGGCATAGCGACATCGCCGCCTTCCTGCTCCATGACCGGGTGCTCGTCACTGGCCTCCCCGGTCGACGCCACGAACTCTGGTGGAGGTGGCGCAGAGCTCAGGGGAGTGACAACCAGCGGCTCCTGACGGTGCCTGGCCTCCGCGAGCTGCTCCTTCTCTGCAGCTTCAGCTTCTGCCTCCGCCAGCTTCAGCAGCGCGGACCCTGCCGCCTTGTCAGCCTCCACCTTCTCCAGGCGGGCGGCTTCCCGCTCCTCCCGCACCTCCCCCGCGTTTTGTTCCTACGCCTACCAAAGGTCGGCGGCCGGGTCGATTTGCCGGGTGGTGGCAGAGGTCTCCGCCGACCTGATGACAGAGGCGGCGGTCGACTTGTCGAGGGAGAGCGGGGCTCTGAGACAAGAAACAAGGCAAAGGAATTTCAGGCCGAATCACTAAGAAAGAACCTAAAGGAAGGTACAGAAAGGGTACTTACGCTGACACCATGGGTGGCGCCTTTGGCAGCTTCTGGAACTTGGCCGCCTTCGCCGCGGCCTCTTTCCGCCTGGTCGCGGCGGCTGGGTTCTTGGGCTTCTTCAGGGCGCTACCGAACAGGGCGGCGCCCTGCTTCTGTTTGTGCTTGCCACCTCAAGCGGCCGGCCCGGTGAAGGGGCCCGTTCCTATATTAGTGGCGCCCCGTGCAGGACACGGCTCATCCTCTTCATCGTCGTCATCGGGCCAGGTCTCCACACTGCCCCCGTTTCGGAGCCGCTTGCTCTGTCGCCGCCGCCTATGGCATCGTCCTCCAAGGCAGCCGCCCCCAAGTCGGGGTCGTCCATATCGCTCACCTCCCGGTCCGGCTGGTAGTTACCAGCCGGCCCCACGAGGGTGGCCGTCGCCGAAGATATATAGATCTACGTTCCAGAGGAGAACCACTCAGAAATAAGACCAAGACCAAGACAAGAGCTAAAGAAGGAAAGCTCGGAGACTTACGGCAGGCGGCGGGTTGTCGCGGGAGTAGGGCCGCTTGCCGAACCGCCAGGAGCCCTCCGGCACCTTGAAGTCGGTGATCTCGTTCACCATCGGGGCCACCGCGGCTGGCGGCATCTCCTTCGTGCACATCCGGCTGGGGTCGCGGTGCCCACTCATCCGACAGATCAGATGAGGGCGGCCTTGGAGGGCGGCCTTGGAGCGGGAGAACCCGACGCTCGACGAAGGCAAGCAGCAAGTCGGCCTCCACGAGGCCCTCCGCCTCCATCATCTCCCGGAGCCGGTTGATGGCGGCCACCGTCTCGGCCGGCACTGGCTTCGGCTTGTAGTGCTAGTTGACCCGGGCCCCAAGGGGGGACGACCTCATAGGGCGGCAGGTTGAGGAAGTCGACCGCCGGGTCAACATTCTCGACGTAGAAGTAAGATTGCTGCCACAGTTTCACCGACTATGACAGCTTGATGGCGGGGAAGGCATTCTTCTTCGACGGTCGACGCACGGCGACGAAGGCGCCGCACTCGGCCGCCATCTCCTTGGCGGAGGTGCCTAGCTTGGCGTAGAAGCAAGCTCCCCATAGGTCGATGGTGGTAAGGATGCCGAGGTAGCCCTCGCACGCCGTGACGAAGGCGGACAACAGCGTCACGGTGTTGGACGTCAGGTGGTGTGGCTGGAGGCGGTAGAAGTCCATAAAGGAGCGGAGGAACCTGGTCGTCGGGAGGCCGAAGCCGCATAGGAAGTGCAAGCGGAAGACGACCCGCTCGTTCCCCTGCGGCGCCGGCGAGATCTCTTCCCGCGGCGGCACCCGCACCTTGACGAAGGCCGCATTGGGCATCCGGCGCATGTCCCGAAGGAAGGTGAGATGATCCTCGATCACCGTCGAGCCGTCCCAATCGCCTCCCTTCTCACGCGCCATGGCGTCCGAGCGGAACTGCGTGGGGAGGAGGAGCTCGTCGGCGGCAAGATGCGGAGTGTTGCGGCGAGCGAGAGGCAACAACGGAGAGAGGAGGAAGAGGAGTGGGGAGAAGAGTGCGCGAGCTCCGCCGCTCCCCCATCTCCCCTACTTATAGCCCCTGGGCGGCAAAGCCGAGGGGGCTGGACGTGGGATCATGGGATTAATTGCCCCCACGACCGCACGACCCCCCGATTACTCCGCGGGGTTACTGCACAGTAACTCCCGCGGGAATTGCAACCGCCCACCTCGGCCACAGCGGATCCGCCCGCGTGCCGAGGGAAGGTAGTGGCGGGTGAGGGAGTCCCGGACTAGGGGGTGTCCGGATAGCCGAACTATCACAATCGGCCGGACTCCAAGACTATGAAGATACAAGATTGAAGACTTCATCCCGTGTCCGGATGGGACTTTCCTTGGCGTGGAAGGCAAGCTTGGCGATACGGATATGTAGATCTCCTACCATTGTAACCGACTCTGTGTAACCCTAGCCCTCTCCGGTGTCTATATAAACCGGATGGCTTTAGTCCGTAGGACGAACAACAATCATACCATAGGCTAGCTTCTAGGATTTAGCCTCCTTGATCTCGTGGTAGATCCACTCTTGTAACACACATCATCAATATTAATCAAGTAGGACGTAGGGTTTTACCTCCATCAAGAGGGCCCGAACCTGGGTAAAACATCGTGTCCCTTATCTCCTGTTACCATCCGCCTAGACGCACAGTTCGGGACCCCCTACCCGAGATCCGCCGGTTTTGACACCGACATTGGTGCTTTCATTGAGAGTTCCTCTGTGTCGTAACCGGTAGGCTCGATGGCTTCTTCGATCATCAACAACGACGCAGTCCAGGGTGAGACCTTCCTCCCTAGACAGATCTTCGTATTCGGCGGCTTTACACTGCGGGCCGATTCGCTTGGCCATCTGGAGTAGATCGAAAGCTACACCCCTAGCCGTCAGGTCAGATTTGGAAGTTTGAACTTCACGGCTGACATCCGCGGGGACTTGATCTTCGACGAATTCGAGCCACAGCCAAGCATGCCGCACTGTCACGACGGGCATGATTTAGCTCTGCAGCCGGATAGTACCCTGGAGGCCGCACTCGAGTCCGCTCCGATCTTCAATTCAGAGCCGGCTGCGCAGATCGAGGACGGATGGCTAGACACCGCCTCGGGGGCTGCAACCTCTACGGCGATAGAGCCGAACACTTACCTTGTCCCTCATTAAGCTCGTGACTCCGAGGTGTCGGACTCCTCGCCAGACTCCGAACCTCCCGCGCCCCCTCCAATCGAATCCGATTGGGCGCCGATCATGGAGTTCACCACGGCGGACATCTTTCAACACTCACCTTTTGGCGACATCTTGAGTTTGCTAAAGTATCTCTCGTTATCAGGAGAGCCCTGGCCGGACTGCGGTCAAGACGGTTGGGATGCGGACGACGAAGAAATTCAAAGCCCACCCATCACCCACTTAGTAGCCACTGTCGATGATCTAACCGACATGCTAGACTATGACTCCGATGACATCGACGGTATGGACGACGATGCAGGAGATGACCAAGAACCAGCGCCCACCGGGCACTGGAAAGCCACCTCATCATATGACATATACATGGTGGATATCCCAAAGGAGGGGAATGGTGAAGGAATAGCGGAGGATGACCCCTCCAAGAAACAGCCCAAGCGCCGGCGTCAGCGGCGCCGCTCTAAATCCCGCCACAGCAAGAATGAAGATTCCGGCACCGGAGATAATAACACCCCAGACAGTGCCGAAGACAACCCACTCCAGCAAGATTCAGCACAGGGGGACGGAGACGCTAGCCCTCATGAGAGAGCGGCAGCAGAAGAGGTAGAGGATTATATGCCTCCCTCCGGAGACGAGGCAAGCCTCGACGACGACAAATTCGTCGTGCCTGAGGATCCCGTCGAACAAGAGCGTTTTAATCGCAGGCTTATGGCCACGGCAAACAGCCTCAAGAAAAAGCAGCAACAGCTTTGAGCTGATCAAGATCTGCTAGCCGACAGATGGACTGAAGTCCTCGCGGCCGAAGAGCATGAGCTTGAACGCCCCTCCAAAAGCTACCCTAAACGCAACCTGCTCCCCCGATTAGAGGAGGAGACATATGAACCTCCATCACCAGCAGACAATACGGCTGACCGACCACCCCGTGGTCGTGAAAGAGAGGCCTCTAGGCCCTTCACTAGAACCGTACCCCGGCATCGCTCAAAAAGCACAAGGCCACAGGGGAACGCTCTGGACTTGCGAGATATATTGGAGGATAAGGCAAGACAATCAAGATCGATCTATGGATCGCGTGGGCGCCCCATAATACGTGACGACAACCGTCGCGCCGGACACAGTAAGTCCGGCCGGGCCGAACAAAATAGACAAAGCTCTTTTGAGCTCCGTCGTGATATCGCCCAGTACAGAGGCGCCACACACCCACTATGCTTCACAGATGAAGTAATGGATCATCAAATCCTCGAAGGGTTTAAACCCGTGAATATTGAATCTTACGATGGCACAATAGACCCCGCGGTTTGGATCGAAGACTATCTCCTCCACATCCACATGGCCCGTGGTGACGATCTTCACGCCATCAAATATCTCCCACTCAAACTTAAAGGACCAGCCCGGCATTGGCTTAATAGCTTGCCAGCAGAGTCAATCGGGAGTTGGGAAGACCTGGAAGCCGCATTCCTCGATAACTTCCAAGGCACGTATGTGCGACCACCAGACGCTGATGACCTAAGCCACATAATGCAGCAGCCAGACGAATCGGCCAGACAATTCTGGACACGGTTCTTAACCAAGAAAAACCAAATCGTCGACTGTCCGGATGCGGAGGCCCTCGTGGCCTTCAAGCATAACATCCGCGATGAGTGGCTTGCCCGGCACCTGGGATAGGAAAAGCCGAAATCCATGGCAGCCCTCACATCACTCATGACCCACTTCTGCGCAGGTGAGGACAGTTGGCTAGCACGTAGCAACAACCTCGGCAAAAATTCTGGCAGTCCGGATATCAAGGACCGTAATGGCAGGTCGCGTCGCAACAAAAACAAACGCCGCATTAACGGCGATAATAGTGAAGATACGGCAGTCAATGCCGGATTCAGAGGCTCTAAACCCGGTCAGCGGAAAAAGCCATTCAAAAGAACTACTCCGGGTCCGTCCAATTTGGACCGAATACTCGACCGCTCGTGCTAGATACACGGCACCCTCGAAAAGCCAGCCAACCACACCAACAGGGACTGTTGGGTATTCAAGCAGGCAGGCAAGTTAATTGCCGAAAGCAATGACAAGGGGTTGCATAGCGATGACGAGGAAGAGACCAGACCGCCGAACAATATAGGACAGAAGGGTTTCCCCCCATAGGTGCGGACGGTGAACATGATATATGCAACACACATACCCAAAAGGGAGCGGAAGCGTGCACTCAGGGATGTATACGCGATGGAGCCAGTTGCCCCGAAGTTCAATCCATGGTCCTCCTACCCGATCAGTTTTGACCGAAGGGACCACCCCACCAGCATCCGCCACGGCGGATTCACCACATTGGTTTTAGACCCAATCGTCGATGGATTTCACCTCACCAGAGTCCTGATGGACGGCGGTAGCAGCCTGAATCTGCTTTATCAGGATACAGTGCGCAAAATGGGCATAGACCCCTCAAGGATTAAACCTACCAAGACAACCTTTAAAGGCGTCATACTAGGTGTAGAAGCCAATTGTACAGGCTCAGTTACACTGGAAGTGGTCTTCGGATCCCCGGATAACTTCCGAAGCGAGGAGTTAATCTTCGACATAGTTCCGTTCCGCAGCGGCTATCATGCTCTGCTCGGACGTACCGCATTTGCAAAGTTCAACGCGGTGCCGCACTACGCATACCTCAAGCTCAAGATGCCAGGCCCTCGAGGAGTCATCATGGTCAACGAAAATACTAAACGCTCTCTCCGAACAGAGGAACATACAGTGGCTCTCACGGCAGAAGTACAATGCAGCCTCTTAAGGCAATTCTCGAGTCCGGCCGTTAAGCGACCGGACACGGCTAAACGCGCCCGGAGTAACCTACAACAAGACCACCTGGCACGTTCCGAGCACGCGTAGCAGTGCGGCCCCAACCCCAGCCCCTGCAAAACATCAAGACAGGTCCTTCGCGTACACCATTACGCTTTGGAGATACCATGGGCATGGGGAGAGGGGCACGACCACGATAGGCCCAGAATGCGGCTCAACCACACCAGGGGCTCTCAAGTGTGTCGTTCTTTTTTCTTTTCCTTTTCCCTTTTTATTTTTACCCACAGGACTCCGTTCGTCAGAGGCCCTGTCCGGCAGTAGACCTGCCAAACTCACGATGCAACAGCCAGGGAAGAAGTAAGGCTACAACGAATATCCAGGTGGTCTCCATTACGAGCATTAAATCTGTTTTATACACCATTCCACAGCCTACCCCCTGGAGGGGGACATGTTTAATAGTCCCATCCCTTGCTTATCGCACCATTTGTATCGTTCTGCATTCACAGCAGTCTTTTCTTGAATAAGTAATGCAGCACCTTTTTGCTTCCCATAGCATTTCTTTCTTATACATATGTTCATTTATGACATGTTGCATCCGTACATTTTGGTACGGCTAAATACACCAGGGGCTTATGTTCCCCGCATCATGGTGTGATAAGTCCAAGCACTTTCACAAGTGCGGCACCCCGAACTTATAGCATTATATGCATCGGCTCCGAATCATGTCTTGGGTCAATAGTTGGGTTTGCCCGGCTCCCATGTTTTGGTACCTTACGTTCTGTTATACCGGCTAAGGTAGCACTGGGAGAACCACTGCGATTGCGCCCCAGTTGAGCTGGGCGAGCGCCTCAATGGAGAAAGCTAAAACTGACCGTCATGACGAGGCGAGAGCCGGTCGCTGTTCGAGAGGTTTTTTGCGAGTCCCTAAAGACTTATGCCGCTTAGAGCGAGGAGCCGGCTTTGTCCGGCCCAGGCGTGGATAGCACCCCAAATTCGGCCTTCCGAAGACTAGGGGCTTCGCCGAAATTTAAAATTATAGAATTCTATGGTTAAGTGAGAGTGTTCAAGCATTATAAGTCCGGTTGCCTTGTTCGTTGTGTTGAGCGCCTCCCTAGATGGACCCAAAATGGGAACAAGAGTGCTCAAGTTTATCCCGAACACCCCAGCACTCGTGGCATGGGGGCTGAAGCCGACGACTTGCCAACTCTCAGATTCGATAAACAGCCGCACAGAAGGTAATATTTTAAATTAACAAGCGTTGCTTAGCGCATATGAACTAAGTTTTCAGCTCACAGGATAACAAAATGCGAGTCTACTCAAATATTACATCTTTGGAGCACTCACCCGCAATAATGCGAGCACCCTTCAGGACACTCTTATAATACATCTCGGGCGTGCGATGCTCCTTGCCCTGCGGTGGTGCGTCCGTCACAAGCTTCTGAGCATCCATCTTGCCCCAGTGCACCTTTGTGCGGGCAAGGGCCCGACGGGCACCTTCAATACAGGCGGAGTGCTTGATGACTTCAACCCATGGACACGCATCCACCAGCCGCCGCACCAGGCCGAAGTAGCTCCCAGGCATGGCCTCCTTAGGCCACAGCCGAACTATGAGGCCCTTCATGGCCTGTTCGGCCACCTTGTGGAGCTTGACCAGCTGCTTCAGCTGGTCGCTAAGGGGCACCGGATGTCCGGCCTCAGCATACTGAGACCAGAAGACCTTCTCCGTCGAGCTCCCCTCCTCAGCCCTGTAGAAAGCGGCAGCATCGGACACGCTGCGGGGCAGATCTGTGAACGCTCCTGGAGAGCTCCGAATTCGGGTAAGTGATATGTAATTCACACTCACATGCTTACTTTGCATGAAAAACGCCTTACCCGCCGCTATTTTCTTCAACACCTCGACTTCCTGGAGGGCCTTATAGGCTTCGGCCTTAGCAGCTTTGGCACTCTCAAGAGCCGTCGCAAGCTTGGACTCTCGAGTCTTCGAGTCACGCTCCAAACTCTCATGTTTTTTCATGAGAGCCTGGAGCTCTTGCTGTACCTCTGCCACCCGCGCCTCATGCTTCTCTCGCTCGGTGCATTCCGCGGCCGCATTACGTTCGGCCGCGGACACCGCCTCCTTCAGGGTCGCCACCTCGTTTGTGGCCCCTGCTATATCCATGTTATCCTTGTCATGTTTCTTGCAACCAAATCCTTTTATGTAAGGTACAATTTTAATAAGGTATTACTCACCTTCCTTGTCCTCGAGCTGCTTCTTGGCACGGCCGAGCTTGTTCTCGGATCGCTCGAGGCTTTCCTTCAAAGTATTGACCTCCGCAGTCAGTGCGGCAGAGGTCAGCAGCACAGCCTGCAATCCCATATTGACATATTTTTTATGACTCCTGCGTAAATCTTTTTAGATCCTCAGTACGGCTTTTCTTTCCGAACACCGAACCGAGCATCAGGGGCTACTGTCTATGCGGTACTATTTTACATATATCAAAATTCTTACCTCAAAGCCTGTTAGAAGGCTGCTGTAGGCTTCGGTCAGCCTGTTCTTGGTGAGCTGAACCTTCTGAATCACTGCACTCATAACAGTGCGGTGTTCCTCTTCGATGGAGGCGCCATTGAGCGCCTCCAGCAATTTATCCGGCGCCTCCGATTGGACGGAGGCTGCTGGCGTCACGATCTTGCCCTTCTTACGAAGGGGTCGCCCGCCGGACTCCGGAGCCGCTATGGGTTCCGGGGCCGAGTCCGGTGCAAAGTCCGGGAGGTTGTCCTGCGACACCTCCGGGGCCTCCTCGTCCTGGTGGGTCCCTTCCCGGGATCCCACCTCGGCATCGTCCGCATCACGGGGGGTGGAGGTGGTCGGAAGAGAATCCATATCCAACGCACCTAAGGACCCGCTCGACGAAGCGGGAAGATCATCCTTGGGCGGACTTCAGGGTTGTATGCGGTATTAGAAAGACATTATGTGGCGAAAAGAAAAACCATGAAGTTATTCGGGAGTCCGGATACTTACGATCTCGCCAGGGGCTTGGCCCTTGGAGGCCAGTCCTCGTCGTCATCACTAGCGTTGGCAGAGCAGTCCGGGGAAAGAGTTTTTCCCTTCTTAGACCCTTCGGCCTCCCTCGTTGGGGAGGCCTTCCTTTTCCTCCCTCCCCCGCTGGGGGAGAGGCTTTCTTCTTCTCCTCCTCACCTTTGTGAGAGGAGTCAGCCCCGGAGTCATCATCCGATAACACCTGAAAATGGGAGCTCTTCCGAGTGCCCGTGGCCTTCTTCTTGGCCTTCTTCTCCAGCACCACGTGGGGTGCCCGAGCCAGCAGCCCCGTCAAGCGGGCGTCCGCTGGGTCCTCTGGCAATGGGGCCAGATAGATAGTCTGTTCGGCCTTCTTCAGCCAGTCCTGTCAAAGGAAAGGGAGTTTAGATCCCGCATAGAGTCAAACTATGGAAAACAAGCGTCTCGTAAAGGAAAAAATCACTTACCTCGTCAGCTGGACGCTGCGAGCTGAATCCGTGATCTTCGGTAGCGGATGCGGGAGCCTTGGCGCCCTTGAACAGCACCTTCCAGACATCTTCGTACGTAGTGTCGAAGAGCCCGCTCAAAGTCTGGTGCTGCGCCGGATTGAACTCCCACATGTTCAAGCCCTGTCGTTGGCACGGGAGAATCTGGCGGATGAGCATGACCTGGACTACGTTGACAAGCTTGAGCTTCTTATCCACTAGCTTTTGGATGCAGGTTTGGAGTCCGGTCAGCTCCTCCGAATCACCCCATGTCCGGCCGCTCTCTTTCCAGGAGGTAAGCCGTGTGGGGATGCCAGATCTGAATTCGGGGGCCGCTGCCCATTCGGGATCACGCAGCTCGGTGATGTAGAACCACCCCGATTGCCACCCCTTAATGGTTTCCACGAAATTGCCCTCAAGCCAAGTAACGTGGGACATCCTGCCCACCATGGCGCCTCCGCACTCCGCTTGGCTGCCCTTCACAACCTTCGGCTTGACACTGAAGGTCTTGAGCCACAAGACGAAGTGGGGCTGGATGCAGAGGAAGGCCTCACACACGACGATAAACGTCGAGATGTTGAGGATGAAATTCGGGACCAGATCATGGAAATCCAGGCCGTAGTAGAACATGAGTGTTGGGGAACGTAGTAATTTCAAAAAAGTTTCCTACGCACACGCAAGATCATGGTGATGCATAGCAACGAGAGGGGAGAGTGTAATCTACATACCCTTGTAGACCGAAAGCGGAAGCGTTAGAACAACGCGGTTGATGTAGTCGTACGTCTTCACGGCCCGACCGATCAAGCACCGAAACTACGGCACCTCCGAGTTCTAGCACACGTTCAGCTCGATGACGTCCCTCGAACTCCGATCCAGCCGAGTGTCGAGGGAGAGTTCCGTCAGCACGACGGCATGGTGACGATCTTGATGTTCTACCGTCGCAGGGCTTCGCCTAAGCACCGCTACAATATTATCGAGGAGGACTATGGTGGATAGGGGCACCGCACACGGCTAATAGATCTCAAGGATCAATTGTTGTTGTGTCTTTAGGGTGCCCCCCTGCCCCCACATATATAGGAGCAAGGGGGGAGGTGGCCGGCCTATGAAGGAGGCGCACCAAGGGGGGAGTCCTACTCCCACCGGGAGTAGGACTCCTCCTTTCCTTGTTGGAGAAGGAAAGAGGAGGAGTAGGACTCCTCCTTTCCTTGTTGGAGAAGGAAAGAGGAGGAGAGGGAGAAGGAAAAGTGGGCTGCCCCCCTTGTCCAATTCGGACCAGAGGGGGTGCGCAGGCCTCCTTCCTTTTGGCCTCTCTCCTCTATTCCCGTATGGCCCAATAAGGCCCATATACTCCCCGGCGAATTCCCGTAACTCTCCGGTACTCCGAAAAATACCTGAATCACTCGGAACCTTTCCGAAGTCCGAATATAGTCGTCCAATATATCGATCTTTACGTCTCGACCATTTTGAGACTCCTCATCATGTCCCCGTTCTCATCCGGGACTCCGAACTCCTTCGGTACATCAAAACTCATAAACTCATAATATAACTATCATCGAAACCTTAAGCGTGCGGACCCTACGGGTTCGAGAACAATGTAGACATGACCTAGAACTATTCTCGGTCAATAACCAATAGCGGAACCTTGATGCTCATATTGGCTCCCACATATTCTACGAAGATCTTTATCGGTCAAACCGCATAACAACATACGTTGTTCCCTTTGTCATCGGTATGTTACTTGCCCGAGATTTGATCGTCGGTATCCAATACCTAGTTAAATCTTGTTACTGGCAAGTCTCTTTACTCGTTACGTAATGCATCATTCCGTAACTAACTCATTAGTTACATTGCTTGCAAGGCTTATAGTGATGTGCATTACCGAGAGGGCCCACAGATACCTCTCCGATAATCGGAGTGACAAAACCTAATCTCGAAATACGCCAACCCAACATGTACCTTTGGAGACACCTGTAGTACTCCTTTATAATCACCCAGTTACGTTGTGATGTTTGGTAGCACCCAAAGTGTTCCTCCGGTAAATGGGAGTTGCATAATCTCATAGTTACAGGAACATGTATAAGTCATGAAGAAAGCAATAATAATATACTAAACGATCAAGTGCTAGGCTAACGGAATGGGTCATGTCAATCACATCATTCTCCTAATGATGTGACCCCATTAATCAAATGACAACACATGTCTATGGTTTAGGAAACATAACCATCTTTGATTAATCAGCTAGTCAAGTAGAGGCATACTAGTGACTATATGTTTGTCTATGTATTCACACATGTATCATGTATCCGGTTAATACAATTCTAGCATGAATAATAAACATTTATCATGATATGAGGAAATAAATAATAACTTTATTATTGCCTCTAGGGCATATTTCCTTCAGTCTCCCACTTGCACTAGAGTCAATAATCTAGATTACACAGTAATGATTCTAACACCCATGGAGTCTTGGTGCAGATCATGTTTTGCTCGTGGAAGAGGCTTAGTCAATGGGTCTGCAACATTCAGATCCGTATGTATCTTGCAAATCTCTATGTCTTCCACCTGGACATGGTCCCGGATGGAATTTAAGCGTCTCTTAATGTGCTTGGTCCTCTTGTGAAATCTGGATTCCTTTGCCAAGGCAATTGCACCAGTATTGTCACAGAAGATCTTCATTGGTCCCGATGCACTAGGTATGACACCTAGATCAAAAATGAACTCCTTCATCTAGACTCCTTCATTTGCTGCTTCTGAAGCAGCTATGTACTCCGCTTCACATGTAGATCCCGCCATGACGCTTTGTTTAGAACTGCATCAACTTACAGCTCCACCGTTTAATAAAAACACGTATCCGGTTTGCGATTTAGAATCGTCCGGATCAGTGTCAAAGCTTGCATCGACGTAACCATTTACGACTAGCTCTTTTTCACCTCCATATATGAGAAACATATCCTTAGTCCTTTTCAGGTATTTCAGGATGTTCTTGATCGTTGTCCAGTGATCCACTCCTGGATTACTTTGGTACCTTCCTGCCAAGCTTATTGCTAAGCACACATCAGGTCTGGTACACAGCATTGCATACATGATAGAGCCTATGGCTAAAGCATAGGGAACATCTTTCATTTTCTCTCTATCTTCTGCTGTGGTCGGGCATTGAGTTTGACTCAACTTCACACCTTGTAGTACGGGCAAGAACCCTTTCTTTGCGTGATCCATTTTGAACTTTTTCAAAACTTTATCAAGGTATGTGCTTTGTGAAAGTCCAATTAAACGTCTTGATCTATCTCTATAAATCTTGATGCCCAATATATAAGCAGCTTCACTGAGGTCTTTCATCGAAAAACTTTTATTTAAGTATCCCTTTATGCTATCTAGAAATTCTATATCATTTCCAATTAATAATATGTCATCTACATATAATATCAGAAATGCTACAGAGCTCCCACTCACTTTCTTGTAAATACATGCTTCTCCAAAAGTCTGTATAAAACCATATGCTTTGATCACACTATCAAAGCGTTTATTCCAACTCCAAGATGCTTGCACCAGTCCATAAATGGATCGCTGGAGCTTGCACACTTTGTTAGCACCTTTTGGATCAACAAAACCTTCTGGCTGCATCATATACAACTCTTCTTCCAGAAATCCATTCAAGAATGCAGTTTTGACATCCATTTGCCAAATTTCATAATCATAAAATGCAGCAATTGCTAACATGATTCGGACAGACTTAAGCATCGCTACGGGTGAGAAAGTCTCATCGTAGTCAACCCCTTGAACTTGTCGAAAACCTTTTGCAACAAGTCGAGCTTTATAGACAGTTATATTACCATCAGCGTCAGTCTTCTTCTTAAAAATCCATTGATTCTCAATGGCTTGCCGATCATCGGGCAAGTCAACCAAAGTCCATACTTTGTTCTCATACATGGATCCCATCTCAGATTTCATGGCCTCTAGCCATTTTGCGGAATCTGGGCTCATCATCGCTTCCTCATAGTTCGTAGGTTCGCCATGGTCAAGTAACATGACTTTCAGAATAGGATTACCGTACCACTCTGGTGCGGATCTTACTCTGGTAGACCTACGAGGTTCAGTAGAAACTTGATCTGAAGATTCATGATCAATATCATTAGCTTCATCACTAATTGGTGTAGTTGTCACAGGAACCGGTTCATGTGATGAACTACTTTCCAATAAGGGAGCAGGTATAGTTACCTCATCAAGTTCTACTTTCTCCCACTCACTTCTTTCGAGAGAAACTCCTTCTCTAGAAAGGATCCGAATTTAGCAACGAAAATCTTGCCCTCAGATCTGTGATAGAAGGTGTACCCAATTGTCTCTTTTGGGTATCCTATGAAGACACATTTCTCCGATTTGGGTTCGAGCTTATCTGGTTGAAGTTTCTTCACATAAGCATTGCAGCCCCAAACTTTAAGAAACGACAACTTTGGTTTCTTTCCAAACCACAGTTCATAAGGCGTCGTCTCAACGGATTTTGATGGTGCCCTATTTAACGTGAATGTGGCCGTCTCGAAAGCATAACCCCAAAACGTTAGCGGTAAATCAGTAAGAGACATCATAGATCGCACCATATCTAGTAAAGTAAGATTACGATGTTCGGACACACCATTTCGTTGTGGTGTTCCAGGTGGCGTGAGTTGCGAAACTATTCCACATTGTTTCAAATGTAAACCAAACTCGTAACTCAAATATTCTCCTCCACGATCATATCGTAGAAATTTTATTTTCTTGTTACGATGATTTTCTACTTCACTCTGAAACTCTTTGAACTTTTCAAATGTTTCAGACTTGTGTTTCATCAAGTAGATATACCCATATCTGCTCAAATCATCCGTGAAGGTGAGAAAATAACGATACCCGCCGCGAGCTTCGACATTCATTGGACCGCATACATCGGTATGTATGATTTCTAACAAATCAGTTGCTCGCTCCATAGTTCTGGATAACGGCGTTTTAGTCATCTTGCCCATGAGGCATGGTTCGCAAGTACCAAGTGATTCATAATCAAGTGATTCCAAAAGTCCATCAGTATGGAGTTTCTTCATGCGCTTTACACCGATATGACCTAAACGGCAGTGCCATAAATAAGTTGCACTATCATTATTAACTCTGCATCTTTTGACTTCAACATTATGAATATGTGTATCACTACTATCGAGATTTAATAAAAATAGACCACTCTATAAGTGTGCATGACCATAAAAGATATTACTCATATAAATAGAACAACCATTATTCTCTGATTTAAATGAATAACCGTCTCGCATCAAACAAGATCCAGATATAATGTTCATGCTCAACACTGGCACAAAATAACAATTATTTAGGTCTAAAACTAATCCCGATGGTAGATGTAGAGGTAGCGTGCCGACCGCGATCACATTGACTTTGGAACCATTTCCCACATGCATCGTCACCTCGTCCTTAGCCAATCTTCGCCTATTGCGTAGTCCCTGTTTCGAGTTGCAAATATTAGCAACATAACCAGTATCAAATACCCAGGTGCTACTGCGAGCATTAGTAAGGTACACATCAATAATATGTATATCACATATACCTTTGTTCACTTTGCCATCCTTCTTATCCGCCAAATACTTGGGGCAGTTCCGCTTCCAGTGTCCAGGCTGCTTGTAGTAGAAGCACTCAGTCTCAGGCTTAGGTCCAGACTTGGGTTTCTTCTCTTGAGCAGCAACTTGTTTGCTGTTCTTCTTGAAGTTCCCCTTCTTCTTCCCTTTGCCCTTTTTCTTGAAACTGGTGGTCTTATTGACCATCAACACTTGATGCTCCTTCTTGATTTCTACCTCCGCAGCTTTTAGCATTGCGAAGAGCTCGGGTATAGTCTTGTCCATCCCTTGCATATTATAGTTCATCACGAAGCTCTTGTAGCTTGGTGGCAGTGATTGAAGAATTCTGTCAATGACACTATCATCAGGAAGATTAACTCCCAGTTGAATCAAGTGATTATTATACCCAGACATTCTGAGTATGTGTTCACTGACAGAACTATTCTCCTTCATCTTACAGCTATAGAACTTATTGGAGACCATATCTCTCAATCCGGGCATTTGCTTGAAATATTAACTTCAACTCCTGGAACATCTCATATGCTCCATGACGTTCAAAACGTCGTTGAAGACCCGGTTCCAAGCCGTAAAGCATGGCACACTGAACTATCGAGTAGTCATCAGCTTTGCTCTGCCAGACGTTCTTAACGTCGTCAGTTGCATCTGCAGCAGGCCTGGCACCCAGCGGTGCTTCCAGGACGTAATTCTTCTGTGCAGCAATGAGGATAATCCTCAGGTTACGGACCCAGTCCGTGTAATTGCTACCATCATCTTTCAGCTTAGCTTTCTCAAGGAACGCATTAAAATTCAACGGAACAACAGCACGAGCCATCTATCTACAACAAACATAGACAAGTAGAATACTATAAGGTACTAAGTTCATGATAAATTTAAGTTCAATTAATCATATTACTTAAGAACTCCCACTTAGACAGACATCTCTCTAGTCATCTAAGTGATCACGTGATCCAAATCAACTAAACCATGTCCGATCATCACGTGAGATGGGGTAGTTTTCAATGGTGAACATCACTATGTTGATCATATCTACTATATGATTCATGTTTGACCTTTCGGTCTCCGTGTTCCGAGGCCATATCTGTATATGCTAGGCTCGTCAAGTTTTAACCTGAGTATTTCGCGTGTGCAACTGTTTTGCACCCGTTGTATTTGAACGCAGAGCCTATCACACCCGATCATCACGTGGTGTCTCAGCATGAAGAACTTTCACAATGGTGCATACTCAGGGAGAACACTTCTTGAAAATTTTAGTGAGAGATCATCTTAAAATGCTACCGTCAATCAAAGCAAGATAAGATGCATAAAGGATAAACATCACATGCAATCAATATAAGTGATATGATATGGCCATCATCATCTTGTGCTTGTGATCTCCATCTTCGAAGCACCATCGTGATCACCATCGTCACCGGCGCGACACCTTGATCTCCATCGTAGCATCGTTGTTGTTACGCCATCTATTGCTTCTATGACTATCGCTACCGCTTAGTGATAAAGTAAAGCAATTACAGGGCGTTTGCATTTCATACAATAAAGCGACAACCATATGGCTCCTGCCAGTTGCCGATAACTTCGGCTACAAAACATGATCATCTCATACAATAAAATATAGCATCACGTCTTGACCATATCACATCACAACATGCCCTGCAAAAACAAGTTAGACGTCCTCTACTTTGTTGTTGCAAATTTTACATGGCTGCTACGGGCTGAGCAAGAACCGTTCTTACCTACGCATCAAAACCACAACGATAGTTCGTCAAGTTAGTGATGTTTTAACCTTCGCAAGGACCGGGCGTAGCCACACTCGGTTCAACTAAAGTTGGAGAAACAGACACCCGCTAGTCACCTATGTGCAAAGCACGTCGGTAAAACCAGTCTCGCGTAAGCGTACGCGTAATGTCGGTCCGGGCCGCTTCATCCAACAATACCGCCGAACCAAAGTATGACATGTTGGTAAGCAGTATGACTTGTATCGCCCACAACTCACTTGTGTTCTACTCGTGCAAATAACATCTACGCATAAAACCTGGCTCGGATGCCACTGTTGGGGAATGTAGTAATTTCAAAAAAAATCCTACGCACACGCAGGATCATGGTGATGCATAGCAACGAGAGGGGAGAGTGTAATCTACATACCCTTGTAGACCGAAAGAGGAAGCGTTACAACAACGCGGTTGATGTAGTCGTATGTCTTCACGGCCCGACCGATCAAGCACCGAAACTACGGCACCTCCGAGTTCTAGCACACGTTCAGCTCGATGACGTCCCTCGAACTCCGATCCAGCCGAGTGTCGAGGGAGAGTTCCGTCAGCACGACGGCGTGGTGACGATCTTGATCTTCTACCGTCGCAGGGCTTCGCCTAAGCACCGCTACAATATTATCGAGGAGGACTATGGTGGAGAGGGGCACCGCACACGGCTAATAGATCTCAAGGATCAATTGTTGTTGTGTCTTTGGGGTGCCCCCCTGCCCCCATATATATAGGAGCAAGGGGGGAGGTGGCCGGCCTATGGAGGAGGCGCACCAAGGGGGGAGTCCTACTCCCATCGGGAGTAGGACTCCTCCTTTCCTTGTTGGAGAAGGAAAGAGGAGGAGTAGGACTCCTCCTTTCCTTGTTGGAGAAGGAAAGAGGAGGAGTAGGACTCCTCCTAGGGAGAAGGAAAATTGGGCTGACCCCCTTGTCCAATTCGGACCAGAGGGGGTGCGCAGGCCTCCTTCCTTTTGGCCTCTCTCCTCTATTCCCGTATGGCCCAATAAGGCCCATATACTCCCCGGCGAATTCCCGTAACTCTTCGGTACTCCGAAAAATATCCGAATCACTCGAAACCTTTCCGAAGTCCGAATATAGTCGTCCAATATATCGATCTTTACGTCTCGACCATTTTGAGACTCCTCGTCATGTCCCCGATCTCATCCGGGACTCCGAACTCCTTGGGTACATCAAAACTCATAAACTCATAATATAACTGTCATCGAAACCTTAAGCGTGCGGACCCTACGGGTTCGAGAACAATGTAGACATGACCTAGAACTATTCTCGGTCAATAACCAATAGCGGAACCTGGATGCTCATATTGGCTCCCACATATTCTATGAAGATCTTTATCGGTCAAACCGCATAACAACATACGTTGTTCCCTTTGTCATCGGTATGTTACTTGCCCGAGATTTGATCGTCGGTATCCAATACCTAATTCAATCTTGTTACTGGCAAGTCTCTTTACTTGTTACGTAATGCATCATTCCGTAACTAACTCATTAGTTACATTGCTTGCAAGGCTTATAGTGATGTGCATTACCGAGAGGGCCCACAGATACCTCTCCGATAATCGGAGTGACAAAACCTAATCTCGAAATACGCCAACCCAACATGTACCTTTGGAGACACCTGTAGTACTCCTTTATAATCACCCAGTTACGTTGTGACGTTTGGTAGCACCCAAAGTGTTCCTCCGGTAAACGGGACTTGCATAATCTCATAGTTACAGGAACATGTATAAGTCATGAAGAAAGCAATAGCAATATACTAAACGATCAAGTGCTAGGCTAACTGAATGGGTCATGTCAATCACATCATTCTCCTAATGATGTGATCCCATTAATCAAATGACAACACATGTCTATGGTTTAGGAAACATAACCATCTTTGATTAATGAGCTAGTCAAGTAGAGGCATACTAGTGACTATATGTTTGTCTATGTATTCACACATGTATCATGTTTCCGGTTAATACAATTCTAGCATGAATAATAAACATTTATCATGATATGAGGAAATAAATAATAACTTTATTATTGCCTCTAGGGCATATTTCCTTCAATGAGCCCCCGGACAAAGGGATGGAGTGGGAAGCCCAGTCGGCGGAGGAAATGGGGAAGGAATACTACCCTCTCATGGGGCCTGGGGGTGGGGATGAGCTCTCCCTCGTCGGGGAGCCGGTGCGCGATGTTGCTGGACAAATATCCGGCGCTGCACAGCTTCTGGATCTGCCCCTCTGTGACGGAGGAGGCCATCCACTTGCCTCCCGCTCCGGACATATTTGGAGAAGGTTGAGGTGAGATGTGCGGACTTGGGCGCTGGAGCTCGAGTTCGCGGAGATGGATAAGCCAAGGAGGAAGAAGGCGCAGGTAAAAGGGTTGGATCTTTATCCCCTTATATGGGCGGACAAAAACATGTGTCCCCACTGGCCTGATAAAACTCGCTTATCTCCCAAGCGCCGCAATCAATGGCGCAGTTGGGTTACCCACGTCCGTATTGATGGGAATCCCGGAATAAGGGGAACATGATCTCTGCTTCGACAAGACGTGCCAAGGAAACCGCTTCGCTAAACGCGCTGAGGTGGTACAATAAAAATGATTCAAGTAAAGGCTTGGTAGTGATGTGACGTCACGCCACCAAATACGTCAGCAGATTGAACTTGTGTAATATTATTCTCTCTACGGTGGTATGTGGAATTTATTTTGTAGAGCCGGACACTATCCTGGTGTTCACAATCTTCTATAAATTATTTGGAGGAGGAACCCGTCTTGCAATGCCGAAGACAATATGCGCGCCGGACTCATCGTCATTGAAGCCTGGTTCAGGGGCTACTGAAGGAGTCCCGGACTAGGGGGTGTCCGGATAGCCGAACTATCATCATCGGCCGGACTCCAAGACTATGAAGATACAAGATTGAAGACTTCATCCCGTGTCCGGATGGGACTTTCCTTGGCGTGGAAGGCAAGCTTGGCGATACGGATATGTAGATCTCCTACCATTGTAACCGACTCTGTGTAACCCTAGCCCTCTCCGGTGTCTATATAAACCGGATGGCTTTAGTCCGTACGACGAACAACAATCATACCATAGGCTAGCTTCTAGGGTTTAGCCTCCTTGATCTCGTGGTAGATCCACTCTTGTAACACACATCATCAATATTAATCAAGCAGGACGTAGGGTTTTACCTCCATTAAGAGGGCCCAAACCTGGGTAAAACATCGTGTCTCTTGTCTCCTGTTACCATCCGCCTAGACGCACAGTTCGGGACCCCACAGGGCGGACCGAGCGTTCCACCAGAGAACGGCAAAGAGGGAAGCCGCCAAGGCTTCATGGCCTATCGGCCGCGGCGCCTCACCAGTTTCGGGGACTACTGTCGGAGTATTGGGCCACGGGTAGGCTAACCCGAGTCCCTAAGCCTTTCAAGACTTTGGGCCGGCTTCGACCCAAGAGACACCAAAATGGAGCACCGCCTTCTGGTGGTCGGCTGGCCCGAACGACCAGCTGCCCGAAGGCGGCCTAGCATCGGCAGACAACACCAAGACAGGCCGCCTCCTAGCTGACAGCCTCCGGATAGGCCGACTTCTAGCAGGCGGCCACCAGGCGCCCTCAGAGTCTGTGCTCCTCATCAAGAAGACAAGACAGGATGAGGCAACAGTATAGCCCTGTACCCCCAGATCCCGCGCTCGGCGTGGCCACAGTGCCACGTACAGGCGGAGATCTCCGCACGACGTGGCACTATTGCCATTCCCCCTTTACGCCACTACTGACCGGCGGAGCCGTGTTCCCACGACGGCCTATTGGTATGGCCCACAGGCGGCGGGCCCTACCAGGTAGAGAGAGGCCGGAAGACGGTAGAAGCCGGACCAGCCGGAGCTACGGGAGGCCGGCCTCCAGCAAGCGGTCGGACCCTCCCCCGAGGGCAGTACGCCATTAGCCAGACGGGGCGCGGTGTGGCTAGAGTGATCTCCCACCAGGCGGCGGGACTGTAGCCACGCTCCCCTGACAAAGCCTGCATCATTAGCGCCATGGCTACAGTGATCAGCCACCAACCAGACCCGCCAATAGTGGAAGCGGCCTGTCGGCTCCGTACCAGACCAGTCAGAGGGCCCGCCAGGCGGCGGGCCCCAGCTGCCGGCGGAGAAGCCGGCGACCAGAGACGCTGACAGCCGGATCCAGCACCCGGCCGAGTTACCAATGTACCCCTGGGGGATAGGCCTATATAAACCCTCCAGGACACCCATGCAAAGGGTTCCGAACTTGTTAGACCTAAACACATATCTAGAGGAAGAAGAGAGCTAGCCCTGCCTCCTTCAACCTCTAGCATACAGCTTAAGGAGCACCTTGTATTCACTAGTGTCTTAGTGATCATGCGGAGACCCCGCAGAGCAGGAGTAGGGGTATTATCTCCAAGGAGAGCCCCCAACCTGGGTAAAATACGTCGGCGTTCGTGTCTACGCCTTATTCCGCTTCCAGGCACCGGCGACGTTCTACTCGCTCCCACCATGATAAGCCATCCCTTAGCATATGTCGCACCCAACCCCCGACAAGATCTCTGCAATCGGCTTCTTGCAGACAATGTAAA
The DNA here is from genome assembly GCF_002162155.2 of Triticum dicoccoides. Taxonomy (NCBI): domain Eukaryota; kingdom Viridiplantae; phylum Streptophyta; class Magnoliopsida; order Poales; family Poaceae; genus Triticum; species Triticum dicoccoides. The sequence continues at coordinate 501,054,380 of NC_041381.1, forward strand.
AGACATAGCATTCAATTTTTGGTATATATTTGGATAGTCAATTCGACTCTCGGGAACATTTGCGCCCGTTAAAAATATTTTATAAATGTCAAAAAAATGTGATAACAATTAGCCATGTACATATTAATGTCTAAATGTTATCTACAAATGTTTAGGTGGAATTTCTAAGCATCTCAATATGTGTGGAAGTACAACGAGTTGGACGACACAGTTTTGGCATTCCTCGATTACTCAACTTTGTTTTTTCATTGAAGAAAGACTATTGTTCCGTTTCCCATGAAGATTGTTGTGCATGTTTTGAACGCTAACAAGGGTATGAAAATAAAATTAATATTTTCTAAATTGGTTTGTTATTTCATCTTAATACACTATTCATCATAGGGGAAAAAATGCCCCCTGAGCCTATACACCATGCCCATCTGGGGGGGGGGGGTCTTTTTACTCTATCTCAAGTCAAACTTTATAAAGTTTGACCAAGTTTACGTTTAAAAATACCAACATCTACAATACCAAATAATTATAGTATGAAAATATGTTCCATGACACTTCCTCCGTTTCAGAATATAAGGTGTATCCATTTTCATGCAAGTAGAACTTGTGTGTTCTTGACAAGGATTATAAAATAAAATATCGACATATACAATATAAATAAATAATAAATAAATATGAAATACTTCTCGTCATGGATCTAATGATACAAATTTGGTACTGTAGATATTGATATATATTTTTCTAAATACTTAGTCAAACATGCACATGTTTGAGGATTCAAAAAATGATACACTTAATATTTTGGAATGGAGGGAGTAGATCTAATGATATTGATTCTATAATGTGAATGTTGATTTGTTTTTTGGAAACTTGGTCAAATGACTTAAGACAAATTTTGTATGCATAATAAAAGAAGCGGAAGGAGTATAATATATATACATTGTAGTTGAGAGACAGAACAATAATAAATTGTTATACATAACACTTAAGCAACGGACACACACTGATGTCTTGGCCGAACAACACCCACCTCAACCACGAGCCACGAGAGGCAAGGAATTCAAAGAAGCTTAGTATCTAGAGAGATTATGTCTAGCTCAAAATAATAAAAATTACGTCGAGATCCTGGGCCACCAAACGACCACTACCGTCTCCAGTACGAGCCGCCAATGTGTCATTGACACCAGCGGCGAAGCTACGTGTTAGTTGTGGGGTCAGTTGACCCCACAACTTTTCTGAAAACAAGCCTAAAACATTCTTCAATTATTGTTCATAATGAAGAAAAAAATCCCGAAAAATACCATTGACCCCATAGATACTTTAGGCTGGCCTCGCCGCTGGTTGTCACTACTCCCACACCGGAGCAGGGCCTGACCTTATCGATGACAGCTAAGAAGAAGTCTTTGTCACCCGCAAAAAAAAACTAAGAAGGCTTTGTGCACGTGTTCCCAAGTACCAGAGCGTTGGAGCCACAGTCATCATCGTCAAACCCTGACACCAAATCTTGGCATCACGTACGCACGACGAAAAATTCTAACCTCACCGCCTGAAGGAATTGACGGGATCTCCATTAATCCATCCCACGGAACGAACTTGAAAAGGATCAGAGCCCAAAAGAATTACTCGAAGAAGAAGTGTCGCCATCTGCCTAAATATCGTCCCTGTGAGACTGAAACCCTAACCCACCTAATAGCTGAAGTTGAGGCTCTCTTCCTCATCACCAGCCCTTAGATCGGCATGTAGAGAGAAGACGAATCCATAGAATCACCGACGGAGATGGCGCCAGGGGGAGGGGGTGCCTAGTTATCTTCCAAGAGGCAAAAGAAGACCATGTACTGAACAATAGCCCAATTTATTTCATTATTACTGTATATTTAACTGTACTACCAAATACTACATATGCTTAGTTTTGTTTAACCACTATATCTTAGTGGTTTACTATGGGCTTTATTCAGTTTTAGATATGCAGGAGTTGTTCCTACCGTAAGAGCATCTATAGTCGAATTTGGCAAATCCGCCCTCCAATACGTCCGCAGACGCGCCTGGGCATGCCCGCTGGCGCATCCGGATGGGCCCTCGTATTGCCGTCCCCGCATCCACATATCTTAAATATATCCGGATTCTCAAATACATGCAAATACATGCACGTCGATCATACAAGCCAATGTCGCACGTAAATGGCAAATGTTGGTATGAAGCATAGATAGTGTTTACCTAAAATTTATTTTAAGTGCCAAACTCAAGCATTGGCTTCTTGGTTGCCATTGTGGGTCCACATGTGCTCCACAAGATCATTGAGTAGTTGCGTGTGCACCTGCTGATCTCGGAGATATTGATGCATCTGCAGAAAGTTCATCAGCTGAGCCACATCTTGATCTTTCGGGATTTCAACTTGTTCTCCGGGTGCTTCGAAATCATGGGTTTGGGCTACATCATCACCCTCATCCTCAATAATCATATTGTGCAGAATAACACAACATGTCATCAGCTGCCACAAAGTTTCTGATTCCCACATCATTGCAGCGCTCTGCACAATTCCTCAACGAGTTTGAAGCACATCAAATGCCCTCTCCACATCCTTCCTAACCGCTTCCTGCATTGTTGCAAAGTGGCTCTATTTCCTGCCACGCGGCTCGGATATGGTCTTGACAAACGCCGTCCACTTAGGATAGATACCATCGGCAAGATAGTATCCCATGTTGTAGTCTCAGCCGTTGACGGTGTAGTTGCACGGCAATGATTCCCCATTGCAAAGCCTCCTGAACGCCGAAGATGGTTGAAGCACATTGATGTCGTTGTGAGAATCCGACATTCTAAAGAAAGCATGCCAAATCCATAAGTCATGTGATGCCACCGCTTCTAGTATGATGGTAGCTTCTTTGGTGTGACATTGATACATTCCCTGCAAACCTCTGGGCTAGTGCTTCCATTTCTAATGCATGCAATCAATTGATCTAAGCATTCCTCAAAACCCCCTTGCCTGTCCAATAGCCCACAACCTCTCTGTGTCCTGCACATTTGGTTCCCTGCGATACTCAGGTCCAAACACCTCCACCACGGCGCGGGCAAACTTGATAGTAGTCTTCAAGCACGTGCTCTCCCCCATCTTGATCATCTCACCAACGACATCTGCAGCAGTGCCAAGTGCAAGCATCCTCAGAGCAGCCGTGCACTTATGCTTGGAAGAGAAAGAGAGTTGTCGGCAACAATCCCTTGTGAGCTTGAAGTAGTCGTCGTGTGCCTCCACTCCCTCCACGATACGCAAGAACAATGCTTTCCACAAGCGAAAACGGGGACAAAATCATGGATCATCCGAGAAAGCTGGCGTGGGAGCAAAGTAGTCTCTATACAGTAGCTTTGCTCCGGACACCCTATCCCGGTTGATCACTCTTCTTTCTTTGATTGAGCCCTTGAAGTTGAGAGTATGCTCCACTTGGCGGTCCATTTCCTCTTGCATTCTCATGAGCATAATCATGTCCACTTCTTTGTTCGAATTCGAGGAATCGAAGAACTCGTCTTGAATGATTTGGTCAAGAATCCATCATTTTCCCTAACAAAATTACAAAAAATCTGGTCAGACAATGTGTCAAACAAATAAAGCGCAAGGCGGAACCAGAGAGTTGCCGGATGTACCACGGTAGCGTCCGGGCCGGAGACGAAGTCCCCCACGGCGAGGACGGGAGAGAGAACATCTCTGCTGGAGCTGTCGGCGCAGAGGCCACGAACGGTTGCGGAGCGCGCGCGGCGACGGAGCTGCGAGCCAGACGGCGCGGAGGAGAAAGAAGAGAGGAGAGAGCAAATAGATCTGGCGGCTCGGGGGGTGGATTTGGTGCAATTTGGGGTGGGGTCGGGCTGCCGGGTCCGACGTGACGGGCAATGCCCGGGCGCCCCCATATTTGCCCCATATTTGGGCTGGATATGAGGATGTCGGTTAGCCCGGGCGTTTGAGGGGCCCGTCTGGGTCAAAAAATTATGACCGGACGATGACTGGACAGCCTGCCCGGGGTATGAGACGGGTTTGAGAGGTCCGACTCTAGATGCTCTAAGTTATGTATAATGTCACTCAGCGCGCGTGACAAATTAAACTGTAACGTGTGCCTACACAATAAATCGGCAAAATTGGTGAATAATTCACGGAGGTGAAACCACGTACGAAGTCGTTGGCGGTCCAGGTAACAACAATATTCTTCCTCTCTTAGCCGCCTCCTTCTCTTCCAAAAAAAAAAAGTTAGGGTTCGTGCCTCTCGCCGGCGCTGACGCAGATCCGCTTCGTCTCCGGTGGCCCTAGGGCCATGGAGGCGCGGTGGATCCTGGCAAGGGCCGGCAGAAGGGCTTCGTTTTTAGTCGTTTTTTCAACCTTGCTAGGGTTTGTGTCCTGCTCGAAAAGGCAAGACGGCGGCGGCTCTCTGAAGATGGAATAAAGGTCTCCTCGCCCAGCCCTCATTCCGGCGGTGCGTCTAGCATTGTTGGTGGGTGTGTGAAGGTGGGTCTCCTGCAGATCTATCTTCGATGGATTTGCTCAAATCTTGTTGTTGTGCGTCTACGTACGTGTGTCGTCAGTTTGGATCCTTCCGATCTACGTTATTTTTCATCGGCGACAGTTGTTGTTCTGTGATGCTGGTCCTATAGAGCCTTAGTACGACGACTTCCCGACTGTCTACTACAACAAGTTGTGCTCGACTTCGGTGATGGAGGAGCGATGACAGTGACGCGCCTTCGGCTCGCTTCAGTGCTTATAGTCGTTGCTAGGTGGTCTACGGATTTGGATGTAATTTTTATTTCCGGTGTTCGTTGTATTGCAATGATTGATGATCAATAGATTGGAAGTTTTTCCGAAAAGAAAATATATTCTTCCTCTCTTGTTTAAAAAGAGAAAAACAGTATTCTTTATCTCGGGGCAGCCGCGTACGTCCGCACACGCCCATGAAGATATGCATCGGCCACGCTACGCAGATGCCGTACGTATGTACGCGCGCGCACACCACGACAGGGATATGCATCAAGCATCATCGTGTCTATCTCTCCATCCATCCCGTGGCTAAGCTCCAAGGAATGCACGGGACGAGACCAATCAGCAGGACACGAGATGATTAGGCTTCCCGGCATTACGGTCCACTAAACTAGTCAAAAAGCGCCGCTTTTCGCAGCATGCATCGACAAACATGGTGCATGCTTTCCGCCTGGCGAAGCTTGCGGAGCACTGTAGTCCGCACCCGGAGGCCCGTACCTTTCACAGAGAATCAAATCGATCGTGCTAACCATATACCGCCCCACTAAAATCCGGACGGACATCGATCGCTATGCTGCGGACCTGCGGTCGAACGATCCGATCATTTACCGTGGCCACACACACGCACGCAACGAGACCTCTCTTTTCACCCACGTCATTTTCCTCCCATTAGCCACGGCATAGCATATTCGACCTCGCCGGAAAACGCTACAGCACACGTGGTTGCACCGCGACGGCGGCTTTGAGGTCCGTGGCGCGGGCTTGCACAGGTCGACCCTGCACGGCGTAGTGGGGGTCGCCGGCGGTGGCCTAGCTAGCTTTTGGCCGGTACGGCGAGGTGTCAGCGGTGAGCGGTCGCATGCATGTACTTCTTTCAATGACCGCGTGGGATGGATGGATGGATGTGTACGTGCTCCTCCGGACAGCAACGCGCGCTTGGGCTCGATAGCTGTCCGAAACGTACGTCTAACCGACCCCGCCCGAAAGTACAAGATCGACCGCCCGGCGCACCGAGCTGGCGCCATCCGCCACGTCCGGACGAGCGGCACGTAGGCATCGCGTGTACTGTACACGGTAGCCACTGGCTATGGCAGGGCATGTAGCCGTACGCCTCCCCTCTCCTCTCCTCGATCTCCCCTTTCCTTTTTATTTTTGGTGAAAGGGGCACGAGCTAGTAGCTTGTAGAATAATAATGAAAGCGTTAAAAGGGGCCTGGTACGTAGCTAAGCATGCATCTTAATGGCGGGAGCGCTCAATTATTCGGTCGAGCATATGCTTCGCAGTGATCTGAATTGAAAAGCTAAAGATTATAGTCCAACGAAGATGCTACGGATGTGTACGTAGTATTCATAACGTTGATGAAACATCTAAAATCTAATGTCTCTTAATTGATTGCGCCTGCAAGGTAGATACATGGGCGCCATCACGCGAGGGGAGGAAGGCGCGGGCCGGTCGCTGTTGCGAGCTAAAGCGCGGGAAGCGTCGCTCGTTCCGGGTAACGTGGCCGGGGCCCGATCGCGTCTCGGCGTCAAGCAAAAGCGGAGAAAGCAACGGGAGCGAGCGAGAGATAGGGGGATGGAGAAAGGGACCATGCAAAACAACAAAAAGAGATACCGGAGATATTGTTGCGATGGCTGGTCCATGATCGTGTACCGGGCACTGATGAGTGTCTCGATACTGGAGATACTACCAGCAGCAACCTGTCCTATACTTTATTTTGCGTCTCGTGCCTGCCTGACACGTACGTGTGTCATCACGAAGCAGATTACCGGATTGATCGAGCCACCTCCTGCAGATCGATCATGCGATGCGATCGGTTGCCCAGTTTGGCCGGGGAAAGATAATCAATTGCTTAATGCAGAGGCTGATTGGGATGCCACTGCAATACTGCACGCATGCAATCTCAACTGTCTCCTGATCCATCGGTTTTAGCCCGGTTTTCCGTCAATTAACCGGGCAATTCTCATTCCTCCTTAATTAATGAAAATGGCAAGTCTTTTGCCTCTCGTTTCAAAAAAAAACTGTCTCCTGATCCGGGCTGACGGCATACTTCCGGAAGCTTGGAGTGCCTACTGACCTAAACTGAAAGAAATCTGGGAGCTAGTGCCAGCACTATTATATTTTTATAATAGAAAAGTGGTTACCTGGCTACCTTCTTGACGATGCCATGTCGACCTGGTTGGTATGCCCGGAAAGAAAATTTGAACCAGCTGTCATTCTGACTAATAAAATACGTCAGATCATCTATTATTACAGGATTATAATCAATCATTGTGTGAGTTTTCTGACCAATTCGGTTGCATAAAAGCCCGGAAGTGTGCCAGCGGACATTCCGTCCTTGTATTTAGTTCCAAGCGGATTAGGGGTCAGCCTCACAGGTGTCCTGCTACGTGGATGTCCGGAGTTATATAAATCAGAGCAGAGCATCTATGGGTTTAACTTTTAAATTAGACATTTTATAGATCAAGCGGAAGAAGAAAAAGAAAGTGTTTTGTAAAATCAATACTTGTTGGGTTTTTTAGTAACCAAAAAATAATCAGCGGTGACGCGAAGCGCTGCTATATGAAGTTCATGGTGTGCAATCGCACCGCGCCGCGCACGCCTCAGCTAACTGGCAGCAAACGTGCGGCCCATAACACATAGTACAACTCTTTTCTTGAAAACTCAAAAAAATATGTATCTAATTAATTTTTATATAATCATTTTTAAAATAAATGATGAAAAATGATATGTTAAAAATATATTTGCACATTTAAAAAGTGTTCTGTGTTTTTAAAAATGTTTGCATGATTAAAATATTTTTCATGTAATTTTGAAAAGTTCTTTCTCATTTTGAAAAATGTTCATATAATTCTCAAAGTGTTCATCCAATCAGGAAAATGATTTTAATTAAACATGATCACATATTTAATGTTTAATTTAAAAATATCTTCATATATTTGAAAAATATTATATTTGTTTGCGTAATTATAAAAAACTTCACCTATTTTAGAATATATTCACGTAATTTTCAAAATCTTCATGTATTTTCAAATGTGCATGTGTTTTTAGAGAATATGTATATATTTCTTTATTGAAAGAAATACAAAACAGGCAAACAAAAAATAAGATTAAAATGATAAAATATATTAAAAAAGAAACAAGAAACACAATGCCAAGCGAAAATGTAAAATGGAAAATGGAAAAAAGAAAACTAAGAAAATAGAAAATAGAAAAGACCCATGTAGGCACGCTCCGTGGGCAACTTAACCGCTATATCTCGTACTAAGGGTTAGGAAATCTCCAAACAATTGGGCGTCCCAAATGTCCGTGGCGATGTCCTGACATGTCCGTGGACATCTGGCCGGGTGCCGGTCATCTAGCACTATCCATTCCCATTTCAAAGTTTTCAAACGCAAAGTATCGATGAAATATATATTACATGCAAACTAGTGGCACCGTCGTTGCCGTTGTCACGACGATTTGGAAAGCTAGGCAAGCCCGGCGGTGCGCTCGCTTTGAAACCGTCATGTGTCCTCCGTATTGAGCCACGCCTTCTCTTCCTTCTTGCGGGCAGCACTCTTCGACTCGAGGATGCGAATCTAAAAATAGGCCTAAGTTGATCCAACACTAATGGTGGCTGTCAACCTCCTTGCTGGTCTTGGTCCGGTGAGCTGGCCACACCGCCGCAAGCTCCTCGTCGGCGAGAACATAGTTCGGTGCCACTAGCGTCTTCGCAAAGGACGCCAAGCGCCGCACTTGGCGTCGCTTCACAGTGGTGGGTGTCGGATTACGGGTTCCGCAAACCCTTGAGAGGTTTGAACTTTGGGGTGCGTGTGGAGATCTCAACCTATCCAGCTTGCCTACTCGCGATCCTCCTAAGCCTAGAGCGTCAAGCTCAAAGAGACAAAGAGACACAACAGTTTATACTGGTTCGGGCCACCGTTGTGGTGTAATACCCTAATCCAGTGTGGTGTGATGGATTGCCTTGTAGGCTGAGGATGAACTAGTACAATGGATGAACTGGGCTCAGGAGGTGAGGTGTTCTTGAGCTCGAGGGAGCTGGTGTGGATGTGAATCAGATGCCCTCTATGGTGGTGGCTAGTCCTATTTATGGTGGCCTTGGTCCTCTTCCCAAAATGTTGAAGGGAAGGGATCCCACAATGATCGGATTTGAAAGGGGACATGTAGTACAACTTATCGTGACAAAAGTAGTCTTCGCCTGCGAAAAGCCTCTGGTCGTGACACTGCGGTGGGCTCGTCGATGACCTCCGTCCTGCCGTCCTGGCGATTGTCGGCGTTCTGGGAACGGGGTTCCATAGACTTGCCTGCCTGCGGCCCGCGGCGTGGCTCCACCAGCGGCCCAGTACGGCCCGTCTTCGTCAACCAATGCTCAAGAACCTCGCGAGGGGCCAAGCAGGCTCTCGAGGAGACGGAGAGGTCAAGGCAAGGGGTACCACGCGAGGTTCCCGTGACGCAAGCCATGACGACCAAGGCCAGGCGGGCGCCAACGCACACAGTGTCCTCGTTTCCCCTTTGGTGCTAGGGGGCAAGCGCAGGCACGGAGTACCGAGGCATCAGGCAAAGGTTTCCATATCGATGCAACAAGACCAGGACCAGCAAGACGGCAGGACGGAGATCACCGTGGAGCCCAAGACGGCGTCACCACCAGCGCCTTTGACAGGTGAAGACCACCTTTAGTCAGGATAACTTGTACTGACGGTCCCCTTTCAAATTGGCCGTTGTTGGATCCCTTCCCGCTCAATATTTGGGGAAAGGACCAGGGCCTCTATAAATAGGACTAGCCGCCACCATAGGAGTGGGATCGAAATCTCACCTTGAGCTGAACCACCCACCAAGCACAAGAACACCTCGCCTCAGGAGGCTGTTCTTCCCCTTGTATTGTTCATCATCAGCCCAAGAGGCAATCCATCACCACCACACTAGAGTAGGGTATTATACCACAATGGTGGCCTGAGCCAGTATAAATTCTATGTTTCTTGTGTTGTGAGTTGATCGAGCTAAGCTTAGAGATCGCGGTGAGGCTGAGAGGCGAGATTCGGTAGGGGGAAATCTTCGTGCGCACCCCAGAGTTCGAACCTCAAGGGTTTTGCCGGAACCCGAAATCCGACATTTGGCGCGCCAGGTAGGGGCGCGCTGGAGCTTTCCTTCCGGTAGTCAACCCACTACCGCTCGCAAGTCCGATGTTTGGCGACCCGATGACCAGCGCCAACCACTGGGTGGCCTGGCCAGCACAGTCCGCGCCGCCTGCCCAAGAAGACCTCAACCACACGCCCCAGGCGGCCCGTGCACCGTAGAACGCTGCAGGGCGTGGACGGCATGGTCACACACCACCCGTCCTTACTCCGCGGCAGGTGCGGGTAGCCGCAAGGGCCTCAAGCCACGCCGCGGCCACGGCGCCGCACACCCGACGGGAACAAGCAAACATGAGAGCTGCGCTCATTGTGGCTCGGGAGCTGTTACGATGCAGGTTGATGGAAAGCGGTCGGGATACGTTGCTAGAGCGCGTTGTCGAGCTCCTGGATGTCGCGGCCTCGGGGGCACCACCCTTCTGCTTCCAGCTTGCACCCTGGGCCCCGGCCGGATCGCACGGCGGGCCTCTCCGTGCTAGCGTACCCCCAAGCGCGCCACAAGGGTTCATCGACCCCAGCTCAACCATCGGCATCGGGCGGTAGATCGCGCCAGCACCACCTCCGGTGAATCAGGGCATGCGCATTGCCTATGGCCTGGGCGGGCCGCCTCCACTCTACCATCCTCAAGATGGCGCGCTAGGCCAGGCAACATGGAGTGTGGGGCACTATGGCGAAGTCTTTGAGGTGGCGGCTTCGGAGGCTTACGTGCCCCGCATGGTGGATCAGGAATACGCGCCGGAAGACGACCCTGGCTCGTTCCTCGAGCCAGGCTGGGAGGAAGAGACGCCAGAAGCAGAGCCCTTCTAGGAGCCTCAAGGGAGCCTCGCCGACTGCGTCAACAGCAGCAGCTACCGGGTACCGCTAATTCCTCAAGAGCAAGCTTACGCTAACCATGGGTCGCAGGAGAGTCAGGTCACAGCAGCGGGCGGCTGCCCCGGCTCGGCAGCCTCCCTTCCACCAGGAGGAGCGCATTGGGGGCTGCAGGAGAGGGGCCAGGAGCAAGGCCCCTCCCCACGGCGCGCGGAGCAAGGCAACCCCCGGAGGTAGGCCCTCTGCCGGGGAGGTGCTGCAAAGCCTACCCCTGGCAGAGGACCCGTGGTCGCCGAGGGCACCGCTGGCGTCCCCTTTCCCCCTTTGATGTTGTCCTGGTTTTTCGGTCACCGCCAAGGGTGGTCGAGGGTGGCGCAAGGCGGGGCCCTCGTCTAGCGATATGAAGCAAGGCCTGGTGCCTGTGAAGAAGGCCCAGTGCCTGTGAAGCTCGCCGCCCGTGACACTTTAACATAATAATGAGCGGGGCTGTACACGCCCCGGAGTCTCAGGAGTGCCGCCCTTGGGCCTCGGGGGCTCCCTCCCACGTCCAGTGGCAGCACTTAGCTCCGCGCAGGTGAGAAGACTTGAAGATTAGACTAGGTGCCGGACACGGCCGTTTGCCTTTTGACTCCTTTTCTATAGTCGTGCTTCCTTGCTTTGGATTTAAGTTGGAGTTGAATTTCCATTTGTGTGCGCAGGGAGGGTAACTTTTCTCGTTCGTTTGATTCCTTGCGTTCTGGTTCTTGCCTTAATTTGGAGTTCGCACAGGCTGCCTCCCCCTCGCGAGCCCCTCGCGAGTGGGGCTGGCCGAAGCACGCGTATGCCTCTCGCATGCCATACTACGACCGATACTAGCTCTCATGAGGCCCTCTCGACCGGGTCGGCAGGTCCCTCAGGGGATCCTCGGGAACTCACGACCTCACGGGCCAGTTCAAGGCTTGCCCTGTCTAAAGGTAAATTACAACAGTGAGCTTGCCACAGGGCCCATAGGCTCATAGAGGCATATATTCATCATTGATCCTGAAAACATAGAGGCGGCAATATTTTTGCATGAGGGGCATCCCCTCCCAAAATGCTCTTACAACCTTTGGGGCTATGCCCGAGCTTTTTTATATAGTGTAAACAACAGAGAAACATGGGATTAGTCAGACATATCGCTCACCGCGTTCCCCCGGGTCACCTCCAGATGCGCTGCTGGCACCACTATCGCTGGCACTGACATCGCCATCACCAACACCGGCATTTCCGCCACCATCATCGACCACGTCGCCTTCGTCCACCACAACTACAACCCCGTCGTTGTCGGAAGCAAAGGCCCTGACAAGTGCATCCATGTTATCCTCCACCCAGTGCGCCAGGTTGCCCCGGATGGCCTCGGGCACCGGGGCGATCGCGGCGTCGAAATCAAAGTCGGGGTAGGTGTTCTAAAGGTGGCTGAAGACACAGGAGAACGCGCCCCCGAGCAGGCTGCGGCCCCTCTCCTCAACAAGCCGATTGGCTCTCTCGGAACGGTTCTCCAAGCGCGTCACCACGTCAGTAAAGAAGCAGAGATGGCCGACGTAGTCGGTCGCATGGGTATGCGGGGCGTTCTCGTCACAGATGTTGCCCAGAGCCACGTTAGCCATGTTCCTAAGGTCCTGGAGCATAGGGGCATGCATACACTCCACCATCCACCGTTGGAGCACTTCCTCCCTATTCTCCTGCGCGATGGACTTGGCATTGGCAACCCACTACTGGAGAGGAAGCAGCTCAGCGCGGGCGGAGGCCAGCTCGGCCTGCGCCGAGACCAGGGCGGCTGAGGTGGCCTTCGCGCACCGTTCGCTTCAGCTAGCCTGGACCTAAGGGCGGCAATCCTGCCCGCAACTTTGGCTTCAACCAGCTTCGGCTTCAGGTCATAACGTCTCGCAAGATCTGCGTGAGCCTCGCCCACGCGGCGGTTGACCTCTTCCTGGACCCGGGCCTCGCGCGCGCTAACTGCGTCCTCCGCCTGGGCTACCTGGTGCTCCCTCGTCTCCAACCGCTCAAGCTCAAGACTGTGCTCGGCGGCCTCCAGCATCAGCGCTTCCTCGCGCTTTAGGACCTCCCCCTCCTCGACAGGTGTCCCCCTTAGCGATGCAAGGGCAGCTTGGCGCGACTCCACCAGCTTCTCCAAGGAAGCGCTCCAGGCTTGGAGCTCCCACGCGCGCTTCTCTGCGATCTCGCGGCGACGGTCTGCTTCCCGGGCCTCCTCCAAAGCTCGGGAGCAGGCCTCACGAGAGGTCGTCAGAGACACCTCGGCCTTAGCATTGTCAAGCTCGTGCTGGTGGCGCCGGAGGTTGATGGCCACCTTCAGTTTATGCCGCTCCTTGATCAGTCGGAGGCCCTCGGCTTCAAGTCGCGCGTCTACATCCGCAAGTTCTCCACCAAGCTGGCTCATCGCGTCCATCGCCTTTTGGAAGAACTCGTGATGGATGATGCTTCGTTCGCGCGCAAACTTGAGCGCGCGGCTGATGTCATCCCCTGTTGCGGGCGCTGTCAGCGGGACCCAAAGCAGTTCGCCCCCTCTTGGCAGGCGGCTGGGGGCTGGCGCCCCCACAGTCCCTGGCCAGGCCCCGCAAGGGACCCTGACCGGTGCAGGCTCACCACTTGAAGAGGAGCCCGGGATTGATGCCAACCAGCGGCCGTCCACGACCAGAGGAGGAGCCCTGGGTAGGCTGGCCGTGCTCCAGGAAAGTTTGCAAAGGAAAAACGGCAGGGGTGCAGGCTCAAGGCGCCTTGCAGGCAGGCTTGCCTCTCTGGCTGACCCCGCGCCAGGGGCAGCGCGCAGGCTTTGGGCGCCCAAGGCTAGCGATGAAGACAAGGTCAGAGGAGGCTGCTTCTCGGGAGACTCCGCGGGCTTGGCAGGGGGAATCCTGAAAGGTCACAATCAGGAAGGGAAGCAACAATTGGGGAATTACAAGGATAAGGTACTTACCCGCCTATGGCGACGTACTTCCTATGCTTCAGCGGCCGGATGGTGTCACCACTGCAGCTTGAAGACTCCTTCCTCTTACGGAGTGTGGTGAAGTCCATGCGGAATCGGCCAAGGCGTTGGACGTGGAGGCCAGCGCGGGGCGCGGCTGGAGAGGCATCCAGTCGGTCGACCTCACGAGCACTGGGATGGAAGAGCAATCAGGCTCCACCTCATGCTGGCTTGATAAGGTCACTGGAGCTTTGGCCTCAGGAGCCGCGGACCGCGTCTCCCCCTCAACGACTGCATCAGGGCGAGCCCCATGGGTTCCTGAGGATGGCGCCTCAGGAGCCTCGAGTGGCGTCGGCACCCCGACACCCGCACCTCCGGCCTCCAGTAGTGCTTGCCTCCTTTCATCCACCCTTGGGGCAAGCTCGGTGCTGGCGGCAAGGAGGGGGGCCACGACGACAGGATTCTCACGAGGCCCCGCAAGGCCGATCGGGCGCAGCCCCCATTCGTCGAAGGAAGGCATCTGCCCCGTGAACTCAACCATGTTCGAGCAGGGATACAAGAGGCAACCCCCTTGCGGCATCTCGTCGGGCGAGGGGTCGCCAGTTAAGACTTCAAGAACCATCCTTTGCGCTTCGAGCAAGAGCCTCGACTCCTGAAGCCTCATGCGATCCTGATCACCCGTCAGGGCCCACATCGGCCGGGAATGGCATTGGTGAGGGGCAATGCGGCACCGGAGGAACTCCATCACCACCTGGGGCGCAGACACGTCGAGGTCTCTCAACCTCTTCAACCGGAGCCAGACGAAGGAAAGGCGAGGGCTTGCGAGCTTCTCGTGGCCCCAGCCAGAGTTGGGGATAGCAGGCGACGACAGAGGCGAGAGCAAAGGGCTGACCACCCCAACATCCACGTACACCCACCGCGTCCGGAATCCACTCGTGGGTGGCGAGAGATCAAAATCGATCCCCGAGGTGGCCGTCTCAGCCATAGCCTGGAAGCTCGGGCACCCCGAGTGCTGCGAGGGGTCGGTCAGATGCAATGAGAAGAAATGACGCAAGAGGGCAACCGAAGGAGCAATGCCCACCATGGCCTTGCAAACAAAGGCAAAAATGGCGAGAAGGGCAACGGATTGGGGATCAAGGTGCAGCATGTGAATCTGGTAATGAGAAAGCACTGCGTTGAAGAAGGCGGAGAAAGGGGGAACCAGGCCAGCCCACAGAGCGTCACCGAAGAACCGAACCTCAGTGGTTGACCTGTCAATGGAGGCCCGGGACGTAGGCCAAGCCACTGTCCCTCCCCACTCGTTGAAACTGGAAGCGAGCGCAGGCAGACCTTGCCCATGGCCTCCTGATTGAGCACCCGCGATCGGCCGACGGCGGGCTTGATTGTCAGGGGCGGCGTGGACGAGGACAGAGGCTTCTTCCCTTTCTCCGTGCGAGTCGGCGCCATGGCGATGGAAGGGACTGAGCTCGAGTCAGATTGGAAGCAGGAGCCGGGGGCTCGAGGAGGAAGGAAGGATAGGAAGCACACTGCCTGCAAGGAGGAAATAACTGTGTAGGGTGCCATGGCCGCCTAGTCAGGCGGATATTGGGGCAGCGTGGGGAAGCGGAGACGCCCACGTCCAATCAGTTGCCACGCGTCAGCCAAGGCCGCAGGCTGTGGGGGCCCGCGGTGCTCCGCACTTGTCCTTTGACTTTGCCGCTAAGCCAAGTCTGAGCGCGCCTTGGGCCCAGGGCTACTATCGGCGTTTTGGGAACGAGGGTCCCCAGACTTGCCTGCCTGCGGCTTGCGGCGTGGCTCCACCAGCGGCCCAGTACAGCCTATCTTCGTCAACCAACGCTCAAGACCCTCGCGAGGGGCAAAGCCTCGCAGGGCGGACGACACAAGGCCTCCTCAGGGGCGTCCTCACCAGGCAGGCTCGCGAGGAGGCGGAGAGATCAAGGCAAGGGGTACCTCACAAGGTTCCCATGACGCAAGCCATGACGACCAAGGCCAGGTGGGCGCCAGGCGGGCGCCAACGTGCACAGTGTCCTTGTTTCCCCTTTGGTGCTAAGGAGGCAAGCGCAGGCGTGTAGTACCGAGGCATCAGGAAAAGGTTACCATATTGATGCAACAAGACCAGGACCAGCAGGACGGCAGGATGGAGGTCACCGTGGAGCCCAAGACAGCGTCACCACCAGAGCCTTTGATAGGCGAAGACCACCTTTAGTCAGGATAACTTGTACTGACTGTCCCCTTCCAAATTGGCCGTTGTTGGATCCCTTCCCGCTCAATATTTGGGGAGAGGACCAGGGCCTCTATAAATAGGACTAGCCACCACCATAGGAGGGGGGGTCGAAATCTCACCATGAGCTGAACCACCCACCAAGCACAAGAACACCTTGCCTCAGGAGGCTGTTCTTCCCCTTGTACTTTTCATCATCAGCCCAAGAGGCAATCCACCACCACCACACTGGAGTAGGGTATTACACCACAATGGTGGCCTGAACCAGTATAAATCTTGTGTCTCTTGTGTTGTCAGTTGATCGAGCTAAGCTTAGAGATCACTGCGAGGCTGAGAGGCGAGATTCGGTAGGGGGAAATCTTCATGCGCACCCCAGTGTTCAAACCTCAAGGGTTTTGCCGGAACCCGAAATCCGATAGCGGTCTTGGTCTCGTTGCACCAGAATGGAAACCTTTGGATGGTTCCTCGGGACTCGGCGCCTGTGGCTTGCCTCCTTTGCACCGAAGAGGAAACCTGCACTCTGTGCCCGCCTGGCCTTGGTCATCATGGCTCACGTCAGCTGAGCCTCGTGAGGTAAACCTTGCATAGAACTCTCCGCCCCTCGAAAGCCAGCCTGAGGAGGCCAATCCCCTCGGGAGTCTTGGCATCGTCCGCCTCGCAAGGCTTGCCCCCTCGCGAGGGTCTTGAGTTGTTGATGCTGAAGCTGGGCCATACCAGGCCGTCGATGGGGCCACGTGTTTGGTCGCAGGCAGGCAGGGCTGGATACCCGCATGTCCAGGACGCCGACAGTAGCCCCCGGGCCCAAGGCGCGCTCGGACTTGGCTTTCAGGCGAAGCCAAAGGGCAAGTGCGGAGCGCCGCGGTCCCTAACCGCTTGCGGCCTTGATGACGCATGGCGATTGATAGGACATGGGCGACTCCGCTTCCCCACGCTGCCTCGACAACCGCTCGACTTGATGGGACAGTGCGTCATGCATATGGTCATGATGGCGCGAGGTCGTGGAGGCCAGCGGTTGGCCTCCCTTGGCTATAAAGGTGAGGAAGGGGCAGAGCCCCTCACCCATCTTTCCTTCGTCTTGCTCCTGCCTGCTTCTCTATTCTCCATCTTGCTCCCATGGCGTCACCGAGGAGGTTTTCAGCGGCCAAGAAGGGGAAGGCTTCCAAGGAGGGCCCAGCCTCTCCGCCTCCTAAGAGGGGCCGCGGCCATCCCCGCAAGCACCCACGGCTCCTACGGCGGCTCCTAGGGGGCATGGGCGCGCACTCCTAGAGGTGGCATTGCTCTTGGCGCCCGCGATGGCACCTCTTCCTGCAGCGGGGGGCACCGGCTTTGGAGCAGCCCCCATGACGAAGGGAGGCGCTCCATGATCGTGCGCCTGCCTCGGCCATGCTTCTCCTTGCTGGATGTGCTCCCTGAATTCATGGTGTGGTCGAAGAGCCCGGCAAGCACCTCGCTTCGACTTACGCGCTTCTTTTCCGGCGAGCTTCCTTCTTCGGGGCTTGATGGCCTCTGGCTGCAGGCTGACGAGTGCTGCAGCAGAGCTTCATGGGTCGGGGCCGAGGTCACCGCCTCTGGTAACGTGGTCCTGACCTGCGGCTGGCAGACATTTGCCCGCGTGCGAGGCCTGGGCGGAAGGTGCACTCTTCACTTCAAGTACGATGACGTGGCAACCCTCTACGTGAGGGTGTTTAGGGAGGACGGCTGCCATGTGGGGTGCTGCCTGGAGGATGGCTGCGATGACGAAGGTGGCGATGGCGAGCTTGGTCTTGGCGGCACGTGCTCCTCCTCCCGCGACGGCAGCTCTTCCTCGGATGAGAGCTCGAGCACTGGTGGCTATGACCAGCCCCCGCGTCATCGTGCTCGTGTCGAGGATGCCGGCGGTTCGTCCCGCCGTGGCGCCCCAGTGAAGCTGGAGAGGAGCCTGGCGTGAGGCTGGGGGCCGACGAACTTGGACTCAAGACCGACACCTTGAGGCGCTGCTTGAGGATGCGGTGCTGGTGCCGGGTTCATAGGCCTTTGGGCCTTCTTTGTTTATCCTTTCCTTTCTCCTGTAATTTGAAGAAAAAGATGGTGTACCCGGCTGGGGTGTGTAACAAACTATGGCAGTTATGCCCTTTATGCTATGCTTGCTATCTTAATGTTGTGTCGTAATGTTTGTGCTCTGGGTAGGCAAGGGTAGGATAACTTAGCTTGGTATGTATGTAGTAGTTTTCTGCCTCGCGAGGACTTGGCCTCAGATACACGATGAGGCCCCCTTCCCGGGGAGCCGTGGGGTCTCAAGAGCTGCCGTGGAGCCGCTGCAGGGTTGTTCTTAAAGGAAAAGAAAAGACTGTCGAGCGGCTCACTCCTTCTTATGCCAGCCCCTTGCCATAGATTAGCTCGGACTTGGCGCACCGCATCGCGCTGCCCGGGAGGCACGAACATGAGGGGTGCTGGTGCCCGTGAGCTTGATCAAGGGCTCCTCGCGAGGATGAGGACAAAACACAAAGGTTTGGCATGGTGCGTGTGCGCAAGGGTAGGCCTGAGGCGCACACACATGCCTAGCCCCACGCGCGAGGTGCGCAATAGGAAGCGGCGGGCGACTGCCACCTCCTTCACGCCCGCACGCAGAAAACAACTCAGGAAGAAAACAACTCGAGGAACCAGAGTTTGAAAATACCAAATCCATTGAAAGGTTACTGAAAAACTGCAAGCAACTTCAGAAAGCAAATGAGCAGCTGCGTCTGGCACCTAAACTAGTCTTCTCACCAGCGCGGAGCTAAGTGCTGCCACAAAGACGTGGGAGGGAGCCCCCATGAGGCCCCAGGGCGACTCTCGGGAGACTCCGGGGCATGTACAACCCCACTCATTATTACGTGAGACTGTCACGAGCGGAGACCTTCACAGGCTAGAGCCTTGCTTCACAGCCCAGAGCCTTTCTTCAGGGGTAGAACTTCCGGAGGTGCTGGATGTTCCAGGCGTTCTGGATGGGGACCCCGTCCTATGTCTCCAGGCGCGTGGCGCCAGGCCTAGAGACACGGGCAATCCTAAACGGGCCCTCCCACATGGGAGAGAGCTTGTGAAGCCCCTCCCTGGAGATCACCCGCCTCAGGACGAGGTTGCCCACCTCTAACGTCTTGGGGCGGATGCTGCGGCAGTGGTACTGCCGCAGCACCTGCTGGTACCTTGCCGCCCGGAGCGAGGCTTGTCGACGGTGTTCCTCCCCCAGCACAAGATCCATCCCCTGCGTGGCGTCCTGGCATGCCTCGTCAAACGCCAGGACCCGCGTGGAGTGATGCTTGACCTCGTGAGGGAGAACCGCTTCTGCTCCGTAGACGAGGAAGAACGGCGTCTTCCCCGTTGGCTTGGTCGCGGTGGTGCGTTTGGACCACAGCACGGACTACAACTCGTCGAGCTAGCCCCTGCGGCAGGCCTCGATCTTCTTCTTGAAGGTCATGGTCTTGATCCCCCTCAGGACTTCTGCATTGGCCCGCTCGACCTGGCCGTTGCTCCGTGGGTGTACCACCGAGGCATAGCATATTGATGTCTACTACACAACCTTCTTCTTGTAGACGTTGTTGGGCCTACAAGTGCACAGGTTTGTAGGACAGTAGCAAATTTCCCTCAAGTGGATGACCTAAGGTTTATCAATCCGTAGGAGGCGTAGGATGAAGATGGCCTCTCTCAAACAACCCTGCAACCAAATAACCAAGAGTCTCTTGTGTCCCCAACACACCCAATACAATGGTAAATTGTATAGGTGCACTAGTTCAGCGAAGAGATCGTGATACAAGTGCAATATGGATGGTAGATAAAGGTATTTGTAATCTGAAATTATAAAAACAGCAAGGTAACAAGTGGTAAAAGTGAGCGTAAATGGTATTGCAATGATAGGAAACAAGGCCTAGGGTTCATACTTTCACTAGTGCAAGTTCTCTCAACAATAATAACATAGATATATCATATAACAAGCCCTCAACATGCAACAAAGAGTCACTCCAAAGCCACTAATAGCGGAGAACAATCGTAGAGATTACGGTAGGGTACGACACCACCTCAAAGTTATTCTTTCGGATCGGTCTATAAAAGAGTTCGTACTAGAATAACACCTTAAGACACAAATCAACCAAAACCCTAATGTCACCTAGATACTCCATTGTCACCTCAAGTATCCATGGGCATGATTATACGATATGCGTCACACAATCTCAGATTCATCCAACCAACATAAAAGTACTTCAAAGAGTACCCCAAAGCTACTACCAGAGAGTCAAGAACGTGTGCCAACCCCTATGCATAGGTTCCCAATGTCACGAAACCCGCAAGTTAATCACCAAGACATACATCAAGTGTTCTCATAAAAGACTCAATCCGATAAGATAACTTCAAAGGGGAAACTCAATTCATCACAAGAGAGTAGAGGGGGAGAAACATCATAAGATCCAACTACAATAGCAAAGCTCGAGATACATCAAAATTGTGCCATAGAGGGAACACGAGAGAGAACACGAGAGAGAGAGAGAGAGAGATCAAACACATAGCTACTAGTACATATCCTCAGCCCGGAGGGTGAACTACTCCCTCCTCGTCATGGATAGCGCCGGGATGATGAAGATGGCCACCGGTGATGGGATCCCCCTCCAGCAGGGTGCCGGAACGGGCACTCGAGAGGTTTTTGGTGGCTACAGAGGCTTGCAGCGGCGGAACTCCCGATCTATCTTCTGTTCTGGAAGTTTTAGGGTACGTAGGTATATATGGGTGCAAGGGGTACGTCGGTGGACCTCCGGGGTGCTCACGAGGCAGGGGGCGCGCCCTAGGGGGGGGCGCCCCCACCCTCGTGGGCAGCCCGGGACTCCCCTGATGTGCAGTCCAAGTCTATCAGGTGGGTTTCCTTCCAAAATTAACTTCTCCAGTTGATTTCGTTCTATTTTGACTCCGTCTGATATTCCTTTTCCTCGAAACACTGAAATAGGCATAAAACAGCAAATCTGGGCTGGGCCTCCGGTTAATAGGTTAGTCCCAAAAATAATATAAAAGTGGATAATAAAGCCCAATATTGCCTAAAACTGTAGATAAAGTAGCATGGAGCAATAAAAAATTATAGATACGTTGGAGACGTATCAAGCATCCCCAAGCTTAATTCCTGCTCGTCCTCGAGTAGGTAAATGGTAAAAAGAGAATTTTTGATGCGGAGTGCTACTTTGGCATAATTTCAATGTAAATCTTCTTAATTGTAGTATGAATATTCAGATTCAAGAGATTCAAGACAAAAGTTCATGTTGACATAAAAGTAATAATACTTCAAGCATACTAATCAAAGCAATCATGTCTTCTCAAAATAGCATGGCTAAAGAAAGTTATCCCTACAAAATCATATAGTCTGGCTGTTGCTCTATCTTCATCACACAAAGTATTTAATCATGCACAACCCCGATGACAAGCCAAGCAATTGTTTCATACTTTAGTAATCTCAAACTCTTTCAACTTTCACGCAATACATGAGCGTGAGCCATGGACATAGCACTATATGTGGAATAGAATGGTGGTTGTGGAGAAGACAAAAAGGAGAAGATAGTCTCACATCAACTAGGCGTATCAACGAGCTATGGAGATGCCCATTAATAGATATCAATGTGAGTGAGTAGGGATTGCCATGCAACGGTTGCACTAGAGCTATAAGTATATGAAAGCTCAACAAAAGGAACTAAGTGGGTGTGCATCCAACTCGCTTGCTCATGAAGACCGAGGGCATTTGAGGAAGCCCATCATTGGAATATACAAGCCAAGTTCTATAATGAAAAATTCCCACTAGTATATGAAAGTGACAACATATGAGACTCTCTATCATGAAAATCATGGTGCTACTTTGAAGCACAAGTGTGGTAAAAGGATAGTAGCATTGTCCCTTCTCTCTTTTTCTCTCATATTTTTTTTATTTGGGCCTTTTCTCTTTTTTATGGCCTTTCCCCCCCTTTTTTTTATTTCGTCCGGAGTCTCATCCCGACTTATGGGGGAATCATAGCTCCATCATCCTTTCCTCACTGGGAAAATGCTCTAATAATGATGATCATCACACTTTTATGGATTTACAACTCAACAATTACAACTCAATACTTAGAACAAAATATGACTCTATATGAATGCCTCCGGCGGTGTACCGGGATATGCAATGAATCAAGAGCGACATGTATGAAAATTATGAAGGTGGCCTTGCCACAAATACAATGGCAACTACATGTTCATGCAAAAATCAATATGACAAAAGTAATGTGTGTCATATGAACGGAATGGTGGAAAGTTGCATGGCAATATATCTTGGAATGGCTATGGAAATGCCATAATAGGTATGTATGGTGGCTGTTTTGAGGAAGGTATATGGTGGGTGTATGGTACCGGCGAAAGTTGCGTGGCACAAGAGAGGCTAGCAATAATGGAAGGGTGAAAGGGTGCGTATAATCCATGGACTCAACATTAATCAAAAGAACTCATGCACTTGTTACAAAAATTTAGAAGTCATCAAAAACCAAAGCACTACATGCATGCTCCTAGGGGGATAGATTGGTAGGAAAAGACCATCGCTCGTTCCCGACCGCCACTCATAAGGAAGACAATCAATAAATAAAATTGTGCTCCAACTTAATCACAAAGCGGTTCACCATACGTGCATGCTACGGGAATCACAAACTTCAACACAAGCATTCTTTAAATTCATAATCACCCAACTAGCATCACTTTGATATTATCACCTCCATATCTCAAAACAATTATCAAGCATCAAACTTATCTTAGTATTCAACACACTCAAAAGAAAGTTTCACATATCTTGAATACCAAGTATATTAATATTAAGAAAATTACCATGCTATTAATGACTCTCAAAATAATCTAAGTGAAGCACGAGAGATCATCTATTTATTCGAAATAAAACTACCACCATGCTCTAAAAGATATAAGTGAAGTACTAGAGCAATAACAAAAACTACTCCAAAAGATATAAGTGAAGATCAATGAGTAGTCGAATAATTATGCAACTATGTGAAGACTCTCTCTCATAAAAGAATTTCAGATCTTGGTATTGTATTCAATCAGCAAGCAAAACAAAATAAAATGACATTGCAAGGATAGCACAACTCATGTGAAGAAGGAAAAACTTAGGTTCAACCGATACTAACCGATGATTGCCGAAGAAGAAAGGTGGGATGCCTACCGGGGCATTCCCAAGCTTAGATGCTTGAGACTTCTTGAAATATTATTTTGGGGTGCCTTGGGCATCCCCAAGCTTGAACTTTTGTGTCTCCTTAATTCCTCTCATACCATGGTTTCTCTTTTTATCAAAAGCTTCATTCACAACAAACTCAACAAGAACTCGTGAGATAGGTTAGTATAAGCCAATGCAAAACCTTATCATATTGTACTGTAACAAATCACTAAAATTATTATTCAACATTGAATACTAAATGCCTCTGCATATTTAATACTCTTATCCTCAAATAGAATCATTAAACAAGCAAACATATGCAAACAATGCAACTATAACAGCAATCTGCCAAAACAGTACAGTCTGTAAAGAATGCAAGAGTATCAATACTTCCCTGAATCCAAAAATTATGAACTAAAATTCCCACTGTAATAAATTTATCGAAGCTTAATATGAAAAAAGAGTCAACGTTATACCATTCTATGAATTTTCTAGGGAATTTTTTCTACAGCGGTAAACTTTCTGTTTTCAAACAGCAACATGTATACAAGCAACATAAGCATGGCAAAGGCTATCCTTGACATTTTTATTGAAAATAAAGATGCAAAACATTACTCTAACTAACAGCAAGCAAAGACTAACAAAAGAAAATGACGCTCCAAGCAAAACACATATCATGTGGTGAATAAAAATATAGCTCCAAGTAAAGTTACCGATGAACGAAGACGAAAGAGGGGATGCCTTCCGGGGCATCCCCAAGCTTAGGCTCTTGGTTGTCCTTGAATATTACCTTGGGGTGCCTTGGGCATCCCCAAGCTTAGGCTCTTTCCACTCCTTATTCCATAGTCCATCGAATCTTTACCCAAAACTTGAAAACTTCAACCACACAAAACTCAAAACAAAACTCGTAAGCTCCGTTAGTATAAGAAAATAAAACCATCACTTAGGTACTGTAATGAACTCATTATAAATTCATATTGGTGTAATATCTACTGTATTCTAACTTCTCTATGGTTCATACCACTTAATACTATCCATAGATGCATCAAAATAAGCAAACAACACATAGAAAACAGAATCTGTCAAAAACAGAACAGTCTGTAGTAATCTGTATATAATGTATACTTCTGGAACCCCAAAAATTATGAAATAAATTTATGGACCTGAGAAATTTGTCTATTAATCATCTGCAAAAATAATCAACCTAAAATCACTCTCCAGTAAAAAAATGGAAGCTATTCTCCTGAGCGCTAAAGTTTCTGTTTTTTACAGCAAGATCACATAAACTTCACCCAAGTCTTCCCAAAGGTTCTACTTGGCACTTTATTGAAACAAAAGCTATAAAACATGATTACTACAGTAGAATAATCATGTGGACACACAAAAACAGTAAGGGTAAATATTGGGTTTTCTCCCAACAAGCGCTTTTCTTTAATGCCTTTCTAGCTAGGCATGATGATGACAATGATGCTCACATAAAAGATAAGAATTGAAACATAAAGAGAGCATCATGAAGCATATGACTAGCACATTTAAGCCTAACCCACTTCCTATGCATAGGGATTTTGTGAGAAAACAACTTATGGGAACAATAATCAACTAGCATAGGATGGCAAAACAAGCATAACTTCAAGATTTTCAACACATAGAGAGGAAACTTGACATTATTGCAACTCCTACAAGCATATGTTCCTCTCTCATAATATTTTTCAGTAGCATAATGAATGAATTCAACAATATAACCAGCACCTAAAACATTCTTTTCATGATCTACAAGCATAGAAAATTTACTACTCTCCACATAAGCAAACTTCTTCTCATGAATAATAGTGGGAGCAAACTCAACAAAATAACTATCATATGATTGAAAATTAAGATCAAGATGACAAGTTTCATGGTTATCATTATTCTTTAAAGCATACGTGTCAACACAATCATCATCATAGATAGGCGGCATGCTTTCATCATAGTAATTTTGCTTATCAAAGCTTGGGGGACAAAAAATATCATCTTCATCAAACATAGCTCCCCCAAGCTTGTGGCTTTGCATATCATTAGCATCATGGATATTCAAGGAATTCATACTAACAACATTGCAATCATGCTCATCATTCACATAATTCATGCCAAGCATTCTACGTAATTCTTCTTCTAGCACTTGAGCACAATTTTCCTTTCCATCATACTCACGAAAGATATTAAAAAGAGGAAGCGTATGAGACAAACTTAACTCCATTTTTTTGTAGTTTTCTTTTAAACTAAACTAGTGATAAAACAAGAAACAAAAAGATTCGATTGCAAGATCTAAAGATATACCTTCAAGCACTCACCTCGCCAGAAAAGAGCTTAGTTGACGGAGTGTGAGTACCCTTTACCTAGCCTCCCCGGCAACGGCGCCAGAAAAGAGCTTGATGTCTACTACACAACCTTCTTCTTGTAGACGTTGTTGGGCCTGCAAGTGCACAGGTTTGTAGGACAGTAGAAAATTTCCCTCAAGTGGATGACCTAAGGTTTATCAATCCGTAGGAGGCAAAGGATGAAGATGGTCTCTCTCAAACAACCCTGCAACCAAATAACAAAGAGTCTCTTGTGTCCCCAATACGCCCAATACAATGGTAAATTGTATAGGTGCACTAGTTCGGCGAAGAGATGGTGATACAAGTGCAATATGGATGGTAGATAAAGGTATTTGTAATCTGAAATTATAAAAACAGCAAGGTAACAAGTGGTAAAAGTAAGCGTAAACAGTATTGCAATGATAGGAAACAAGGCCTAGGCTTCATACTTTCACTAGTGCAAGTTCTCTCAACAATAATAACATAGATAGATCATATAACAAGCCCTCAACATGCAACAAAGAGTCACTCCAAAGCCACTAATAGCGGAGAACAAACATAGAGATTATGGTAGGGTACGAAACCACCTCAAAGTTATTCTTTCGGATCGATCTATAAAAGAGTTCGTACTAGAATAACACCTTAAGACACAAATAAACCAAAACCCTAATGTCACCTAGATACTCCATTGTCACCTCAAGTATCCGTGGGTATGATTATACCATATGCGTCACACAATCTCAGATTCATCCAACCAACATAAAAGTACTTCAAAGAGTGCCCCAAAGCTACTACCAGAGTGTCAAGAACGTGTGCTAACCCCTATGCGTAGGTTCCCAATGTCACGAAACCCGCAAGTTGATCACCAAGACATACATCAAGTGTTCTCATAAAAGACTCAATCCGATAAGATAACTTCAAAGGGGAAACTCAATTCATCAAAAGAGAGTAGAGGGGAAGAAACATCATAAGATCCAACTACAATAACAAAGCTCGGGATACATCAAGATCGTGCCATAGAGGGAACACGAGAGAGAACACGAGAGAGAGAGAGATCAAACACATAGCTACTGGTACATATCCTCAGCCCCGAGGTGAACTACTCCCTCCTCGTCATGGATAGCGCTGGGATGATGAAGATGGCCACCGGTGATGGGATCCCCCTCCAGCAGGGTGCCGGAACGGGCTCCCGAGAGGTTTTTGGTGGCTACAGAGGCTTGCGGCGGCGGAACTCCCGATCTATCTTCTGTTCTGGAAGTTTTAGTGTACGTAGGTATATATGGGTGCAAGGGGTACGTCGGTGGACCTCCGGGGTGCTCACGAGGCAGGGGGGCGCGCCCTGGGGGGGGGGCGCCCCCCACCCTCGTGTGCATCCCGGGACTCCCCTGACGTGCACTCCAAGTCTATCAGGTGGGTTTCCTTCCAAAATTAACTTCTCTAGTTGATTTCGTTCCGTTTTGACTCCGTCTGATATTCCTTTCCCTCGAAACACTAAAATAGGCATAAAACAACAAATCTGGGTTGGGCGTCCGGTTAATAGGTTAGTCCGAAAAATAATATATAAGTGTATAATAAAGCCCAATATTGCCTAAAATAGTAGATAAAGTAGCATGGAGCAATAAAAAATTATAGATACATTGGAGACGTATCACATATCTGCGTTCCAAGGTTAGCACAATATGTTTTGAAAAGGTTGCTGGTGAACTATGAATCGTTGTCGGTGATGATGCGGTTGGGGACCCCAAACCGGCTCACGATTCCCTTGATGAACTTAACGGCCGATCCAGCTGGGATAGTGCGCACGGCTTCTACCTCCGCCCACTTGGTGAACTTGTCGATGGTGACGTAGAGGTACCGGTAGCCCCCCGGCGCTCGAGGGAACGACCCCAAGATATCCAGCCCCCAGACCGTGAACGGCCACGTGAGCGGGATCGTCTGGAGGCCCTGCGCGGGCTGATGGATCTGCTTGGCGTGGAACTGGCATGCTTCACAGGAGTGCACCAGCTCTGCGGTGTCATTGAGCGTGATGGGCCAGTAGAAGCCGCTACGAAACGCCTTGCCCATCAGAGTGCGTGATGAAGACTGATGCCCGTAGTCCCCACCATGTATGTCCGCTAGAAGCTCGAGCCCCTGCTCCCTGGAGATGCACCGCAACGAAATGTCATTGGGCCTCTTGCGATATAACTCACCATATTGGATGCAATACGTGGCAGCTTGACGGGGCACGCGCTCGGCTTCCTCCTCCTTCTCTGGCAGGGTCCCTTGAAGCAGGTACGCCTTGAACTCTTCGGTCCAGCATCCCTCCTGAGGCTCGAGCACAAGCAGCAGGTGGGGCCCCGAGGGGTGGCCACAGGCTCGGGCACCCGCCTGGGGTGCCTGAGGCAGGTCCTCCTAAGTGGTGCTGGAGTCGTGGCGCGGGGAGTCGCAGATGGCTTGAAGAGCCGCTCCTCAAACACCCTCGGCTCCTGAGGGAGCCTGCGGGAGGCTCTTTTGGCGATGTCGTCTGCTTCCTTGTTGGTTCCACATGGCACGCGCTGTAGCTCCACGCCCATGAACCGCTTCTCCATCTTGCGCACCTCTTCTAGGTACGCCTCCATGTGCTCGTCCTTGGGCGTGTACTCCTTGTTGGAGAAGTTGACGAGGAGCTGAGAGTTGCCCTTGATGGTGAGGCGCTTCACTCCTAGTGCGGCCGCGACCCTGAGTCCGGTGAGGAAGCCTTCGGATTCTGCAATGTTGTTGGAGACCTTCTTGTCCTGCTGGAAGCAGAGCTGCACAACATAACAGAGCTTGTCCTTGGTGGGTGAGATGAGGACAGCCCCCGCTCATGTGCCTTGCCGCGCAAATGCCCCATCAAAGTACATGATCCATCCATTCGGTTCTTCATCTCCTGGCAGGAGGGAGCAATCCTCGCCTACTCCATGGTCGGGAGCGTCGGTCCACTCGGCCATGAAGTCCACGACAGCCGTACCCTTGATGACCCTGGTGGTGCTGAACTCGAGATTGAACGCCTGAAGCTCGATGTTTCATTCAGCAACCCGTCTGACGGCATTTGGGCTCCGGAGCACCCTCTCCAGAGGATACACCGAAACAACCTTGATGGGGTGGCCTTGAAAGTAGTGGCGTAGTTTTTGGGAGACGGCCAGGAGCGCGAGCAGGAGTTTTTGAGGCATGGGGTAGCGTGCACGGGCCTCCCTCAGTACCGTGCTGACAAAGTAGACAGGGTGCTTGACGAGGGGGGAGGCATCAACGGAGTCTTGTTCTTTGTGAGGGCGCGGGTCCTCCATGGCTTCATGAGGTCTGCCCTCGAGAGCCTCGGTGGCTACGGTGTTGATCGTGGCCTGAGGAGGAATGTCGACCACCGGGTTGGTCGAGGCCCGAGACGCATCGTCCTGAGTGTGCAGTGCCTTGCTCAATGGTTGTGCATCCTGCTGAGGTTTCTTCGATGGGCGTTCCTTCCTTAGTGCTACCAGGGGGGCGCTGGCTGTGTGAGGGGTGGCTGCCAGATAGAGCACCAAAGGCTTGAGAGGGCGCAGTGCCACCATCACTAGCGGGCTGGTCAAATATCTCTTGAGATCTTGAAAGGCCGCTTCAGCTTCTGGGGTCCACTCGAATGGCTCCTTCCTCTTCATCAGCTTGAAGAATGGGAGGGCACGCTCCCCCAGGTTGGAAATGAAGCGCCCAAGTGAGGTTATGCAACCCGCCAACTTCTGCATTTCCTTTAGGGTCTGCGGGGGGCTCATGTCCTCTATTGCCTTGACCTTCTCTAGGTTGGCCTCAATCCCTCTGTGTGACACCAAGAAGCCCAGCAGCTTGCCAGAGAGAACCTTGAACACACACTTCTTGGGATTAAGCCGAATATCCACCTTGCATAGGCTGGCAAACGTCTCCTCCAGATCTTCTATCAGGGTCCTCGCCTCCCGAGACTTTACCACTATGTCGTCAACATAGGCCTCTGCGTTCCTCCCGAGCTGCAAACCCAGGGAGAAATGCATCAGTCACTGGAAGGTTGCCTCGGCATTACACAGTCCGAAGGGCATGCAAGTATAGCAGTACACCCCACAGGGGGTCAAGAATGCCGTTTTCTCCACATCCTGCACGGCCATCTTGATCTGGTGGTAGCCTCAGAAGGCATCCAAGAAGCATAACAGATCGCATTCCGCGGTGGAGTCCATGGTCTGGTCGATGCGAGGGAGCTGGAAGGGATCTTGCGGGCAGGCCTTGTTGAGGTTGGTGAAGTCGACACACATGCGCTCCTTCCCTCCTTTCTTAGGGACGATGACGGGGTTCGCGAGCCACTCTGGGTACCGCACCTCTCTGATGACCCCTGTGGCTTGTAGCTTGCGGGTTTCCTGGACGATGAAGGCATGTTTCTCGGTGGACTGGCGACGGGCCTTCTGCTTCACCGGCCGCATGTTCAGGCATACCCTCAGGTGGTGCTCGATTATTGCCGTTGGGACCCCAGCCAAGTGTTTGGGTTCCCAAGCGAATACATCCTTGTTGGCTCGCAAAAAGTTGACCAGTTCGTCCTCTTGGTCACGAGGGAGGCCAGCTCCTATGGTGAAGGTGGCGCTGGCCGCCCCATCCTGACTGACCAGCACTTGCTTTGTTTCGGCCCGGTCTTGGGAGAACAATTGCTTCTTCTTGGCTGGCGCTGCTTCTGGGGCCTACTGACCCCCTTTCTCGTTGGGTAGCACGGATGCGGCTAACCTGGAGGTGAGCTTGAGGGACTGCAGCGTAACCTTGGTCTCTCCCGCCATCGTGAGGACACCGTTGCTGCCGGACATCTTCATGAGGTTGTACGTAGGGTGGGTCGCAGCCATAAACTGGGCCAAGGCTGGGTACCCCAGAATGGCATTGTATGGCAGGTCGATCTTGGCGATGTCGAAGTCAATGAGCTCGGTGCAGTAGTTGTCGCAGGTCCCGAAGGTTATCGGAAGGCGGATCTGCCCCAGGGGGCTGGTGGAGCCGCCGCCGACCCTGGAGAAAGGCTTGGAGGGGCGGAGCCGGCTGGGCTGCACGTGCAACAGACCGAATGTCTCTAGGGCGAGCACGTTGAGGCTAGCCCCGCCGTCGATGAGGGTTCTGGTGACCGCCATGTTGCAGATAGTGGGGGTGCAAAGCATTGGGAGCGCGCCTGCTCCCGTCGTGGCGGCATGATGATCCTCGATGCCAAAGGTGAGGTCGGCCTTCGGTGCCGTCCAGCCCGGGGAGCCCTCGGGCCTGCCTGGATGGCGCTTACCCGCCGGTAGAACTGCTTGATGTGGCGGTCGGAGGGTGGCGCCCGCGAGCCGCCCAGGAGAGCTGCAGCGACCGGGGGCGCCGGTGCCACGTAGCAGGTAAGGAAGAGGTCACGCAGCTCCTCCCAGGAGGCCATAGAGGGTGCCGACAGGTTGAGCAACCAGGCGCGTGGTGCACCTACAAGGGCCATGGGGAGCCAGTTGGCCTTCACCTTATCGTCTCCGCCGGATGCCCAGACTGCCTCCTCGTATGCTTGGAGAAAAGCGGTCGGATCCGCCGCGCCATCATAATGTGGCGGCATCTTCGGTCAGAACTTGGTCAGCCACTGCACCTGCCGCAGGGAGAGGGTGAAACAACGCAGCCCCGATGCTTCTCCGAGAGCACGTGTCGACTGGGCCGACGGAGGAGCACCCGCCATCGAGGCTAGCGGCACGATCTGGCGGTCGAGGTAGAAGATTCTGACGCACCCCTACCTGGCACGCCAAATGTCAGATTACGGGTTCCGCAAACCCTTGAGAGGTTCGAACTCTGGGGTGCATGCGGAGATCTCAACCTACCCAGCGTGCCTACTCGTGATCCTCCTAAGCCTAGCGCGTCAAGCTCAAAGAGACAAAGAGACACATCAGTTTATACTGGTTCGGGCCATCGTTGTGGTGTAATACCCTAATCCAGTGTGGTGTGGTGGATTGCCTTGTAGGCTAAGGATGAACTAGTACAATGGATGAACTGGCCTCAGGAGGTGAGGTGTTCTTGAGCTCGAGGGAGCTGGTGTGGATGTGAATCAGATGCCCTCTATGGTGGTGGCTAGTCCTATTTATACTGGCCTTGGTCCTCTTCCCAAAATGTTGGCGGGAAGGGATCCCACAATGGCCGGATTTGAAAGGGGACAAGTAGTACAGCTTATCCCGACAAAAGTAGTCTTCTCCTGCGAAAAGCCTTTGGTTGTGACGCTGTGGTGGGCTCGTTGATGACCTCCGTCATGCCGTCCTAGAGGTCTTGGTCTCGTTGCACCATAATGGAAACCTTTGGCTGATTCCTCGGGACTCCGCGCTTGTGGCTTGCCTCCTTTGCATTGAAGAGGAAACCTGCGCTTTGCGCCCGCCTGGGCTTGGTCGTCATGGCTCAAGTCAGCTGAGCCTCGTGAGGTAAACCTTGCATAGAACTCTCAGCCCTTCGGAAGCCAGCCTGGGGAGGCCGATCCCCTCGGGGGTCTTGGCGTCGTCCGCCTTGCGAGGCTTGGCCCCTCGCGAGGGTCTTGAGCTATTGATGCTGAAGCTGGGCCGTACCAGGCCGTCGATGGAGCCACGTGGTGGGTCGCAGGCAGGCAGGGCTGGATACCCCCATGTCCAGGATGCCGACAGTGGGGAATTTCAAGCCCCATCGATGAAGAGGACACGTTGTGCGACCCACAACTCAGAGCACTCCAAGCGGAAGCACGACTGCGACGGGGACGGTCGTCGCTCCTGCTTGATGCCAGCCAAACGCCACAAGGCATCAGGGTGGCACTGTGACAGGGTGGTGGTCAGACGCCACTTCAAGATGGCATTGCATTGGGAACGACGGCTGTTGGGGCCGTGCCTCGAGGGGTATGTATGAATCCCATCCGCCAGCTGCTCCTCGTGCTCCTCCATGGTCTAAGACGTCGGGACAGCGACGCCTCCTCATCCAGCAACTTCGTTTCCTTCCCCCACTCGACGTCGTGGCAAGGCATCAAACTTGTACCCATCTTGCTTCCACATCATCCGAGTCGTGAGAAGCTCCTCCAACCTCATCGACTTCTTCCCATTACAGCATGGCGGTTATCAAAAGCAGTGTGGTGGGCGGTGGGAGATGGCTAGGGTTCTAGGAGAGGAGTGGATGGACTGAGGGGGAGGATCGGTTTAAAAGCAGTGGAGGGGCGAAGTTGGACGGCAACACCATTGATTACCCACAAGTATAGGGGATCGCAACAGTTTTCGAGGGCAGATTATTCAACCCAAATTTATTGATTCGACACAAGGGGAGCAAAAGAATATTCTCAAGTATTAGCAGTTGAGTTGTCAATTCAAACACACCTGAAAGACTTAATATCTGCAGCAAAGTATTTAGTAGCAAAGTAGTATGGAAGTAAGGGTAACGGTGACAAATGTAACAGTAGCAGTTTTGTAGTAATGGTAATAGTGGCAACGAAGAAGTAACATAACAAAGATCAATATGTGAAAAGCTCGTAGGCAATGGATCAATGATGGATAATTATGTCGGATGCAATTCATCATGCAACAATTATAACATAGGGTGACACAGAACTAGCTCAGTTCCTCAATGTAATGTAGGCACATATTCCGAATATAGTCATACGTGCTTATGGAAAAGAACTTGCATGAAATCTTTTGTCCTACCCTCCCGTGGCAGCGGGGTCCTATTGGAAACTAAGGGATATTAAGGCCTCCTTTTAATAGAGTACCGGACCAAAGCATTAGCACTTAGTGAATACATGAACTCCTCAAACTACGGTCATCACCGGGAAGTGTCCCGACTATTGTCACTCTGGGGTTGCCAGATCATAACACATAGTAGGTGATTATAACTTGCAAAATAGGATCAAGAACTCACATATATTCATGAAAACATAATAAGTTCAGATCTGAAATCATGGCACTTGGGCCCTAGTGACAAGCATTAAGCATGGCAAAGTCATAGCAACATCAATCTTAGAACATAATGGATACTAGGGATCAAACCCTAACAAACCTAACTCGATTACATGGTAAATCTCATCCAACCCATCACCGTCCAGCAAGCCTATGATGGGATTACTCACGCACGGCAGTGAGCATCATGAAATTGGTGATGGAGGATGGTTGATGATGACGATGGCGACGGATTCCCCTCTCCGGAGCCCCGAACGGACTCCGGATCAGCCCTCCCAAGGAAGAACAGGGCTTGGCGGCGGCTCCGTATCATAAAACGTGATGAATCCTTCTCTCTGATTTTTTTTCTCCTCGAACATGAATATATAGAGTTGGAGTTGAGGTCGGTGGAGGTCCAGGGAACCCATGAGGCAGGGGCGCGTCCTAGGGGGTGCGTGCCCTGCACCCTCGTGGACAGGGTGTGGGCCCCCTTCTGTTGATTCTTTTGCCAATATTTTTTATTAATTCCAAAATGTGACTCCGTGAAGTTTCAGGTCATTCTGAGAACTTTTATTTCTGCAAAAAATAACACCATGGCAGTTCTGCTAAAAATAGCGTCAGTCTGGATTAGTTCCATTCAAATCTGCAAGTTAGAGTCCAAAACAAGGGCAAAAGTGTTTAGAAAAGTAGATACGTTGGATACGTATCAACTCCCCCAAGCTTAAACCTATAGTTGTCCTCAAGCAATTCAGTTGACAAACTGAAAGTGATAAAGAAAAACTTTTACAAACTTTGTTTGATCTTGTTGTTGCAAATATATAAAGTCGGCATTCAAGTTTTCAGCAAAGATCATGAACTAACCACATCCACAATAACATTTAGGTCTCATGTTTACTCATATCAATGGCATAATCAACTAGCGAGCAATAATAATTAATCTCGGATGACAACACTTTCTCAAAACAATCATAATATGATATAACAAGAGGGTATCTCGCTAGCCCTTTCTGAAACCGCAAAACATAAATGCAGAGCACCCCTGAAGATCAAGGACTGACTAGACATTGTAATTCATGGCAAAAGAGATCCAGTCATAGTCATACTCAATGCAGATTAATAGCAATGCATGCAAATGACAACGGTGCTCTCCAACTAGTGCTTTTTAATAAGAGGATGATGACTCAACATAAAAGTAAATAGATAGGCAGGCCCTTCGCAGAGGTGCCAGAGCTCAAGTTTTGATACAGAGATCAATAATATTTTGAGCGGCATACTTTCATTGTCAACATAACAACCAAAAAATCTCGATATCTTCCATGCTACATACATTGTAGGCGGTTCCCAAACAGAATGGTAAAGTTTATACTCCCCCACCACCAACAAGCACATTCCACGGTTGGTCCAAAACAACGGGTGCCGTCCAATTAACAACAATCCTTGGGGAGTTTTGTTTGCAATTATTTTAATTTGATTTGAGCATGGGACTGGGTATCCTGGTTGCCGGCCATTTTCTCGTGAATGATGAGCGGAGTCCACTCATCGTGAGAATGAACCACCTAGCATGGAAGATATAGACAGTCCTAGTTCATACATGAGCTATTCGAGCATACAAAATAGAATTTCATTTAAAGGTTTAGAGTTTGGCACATGCAAATTTACTTGGAACGGCAGGTAAATACCGCATATAGGAAGGTATGGTGGACTCATATGGACTAATTTGGGGTTTATGGAAGTGGATGCACAAGCAGTATTCTCGCTTAGTACAAGTGAAGGCTAGAAAGAGACTGGGAAGCAACCAACTAGAGAGCGACAACAGTCATGAACATGCATTAAGATTAACCAACAATGAGTGCAAGCATGAGTAGGATATAAATCACCATGAACATAAATATCGTGGAGGATATGTTGATTTTGTTTCAACTACATGCATGAACATGTGCCAAGTCAAGCCACTCAAATCATTCAAAGGAGGATACCACCCTATCATACCACATCACAACCATTTTAATAGCATGTTGGCACGCAAGGTAAACCATTATAAACTCCTAGCTAATTAAGCATGGCATGAATAACTATAATCTTTAAGGGTCTTTTACATCTGTGTCCCTAACACGAACCCACTACTCAGATTTGCCCCTAATTTCGAAGTCTGCTCAAATTTGTCCCTCTGCCGTTAGGTGCCATTATAGAAATGCCCTTTCGTGTCGTTTCCGTCCGGTCAAAGGGCTTTGACCGCTATCTGACCATTTCTTTGACATTTTTGCCCCTGTGTACATGTGCCACTTACTGGTGGGTCCCACTCTCAAAAAATAAAATGAAAAACACTTTCTCTCACCCCCTCTCTCTCACACACACTTACATGTGGGCCCCCTCATTTATAGAAAAAATAAAAAGGAAACACTATCTCTCTCACCTCTCTCTCTTCCCCCCTGCCGAACGACGGGCCGACGGCCACTACCTCTCAACTCCGGCGAGAGTACTGAACGGCCACCGCCTCTGTCGCTGGCCTCCCCTGACGCTGTAGTCCTCTGTACCTCATGCTCTCTCCACCGCCTGCCCTCGTTCCTCTCCCGCCCTCTACCGCAAGCACGCCAGCGAGTGCCCCGTCGCCGGCGTCAGTCAATGACGTGGCCAACGACAACTTGAAGCGCCGCTACCTCGCCAGGAAGCTCATATGACATGACCTTGTCCAACCAACTGACGATTTTGACCAGAGATATCCAGCACAGAGCGCCACAATGCATCTTCCCCGCATCTGAGCTCGGACCGCCGCCTTTGATTCGACTCCGTTGAAGCATGTCGGCCTATCCCGACGGCTCCTATGGCATCCTTATGCACCACAGAAGACTTGGGAGTCCTCCATAGCAAGCTCCATGACCTCGGGTCGTCTTCCCCATGAGCTCCGAGCTCTTCCATGGCCGCCATCGTCGAAGTCATCGCTTTGGTCACCCCCGAGCCCCAGTGGCGTCGCCGTCGTGCTCCAAGTGTGCTCCCTATTATCACACAAACCGTCGTTCCCCTCTCTCTACCCCTCGCATGGTTGCTGCCCCACTTGCGTCGCCCGGAGCCCTCGCGGGAATGGTCGCCGCCGTTTTCTCCGGCGACCATATGGTCCGACGACCACATCCCTGGTTGCGTAGAGCCACGCCTATAGCCTGGTTCCCTCAGCCGTCCTCCTTGCAGCATCCCGGCGTGCCTCCACCGCGGGATTTGGTCGCCGCTGGCCACCGTCGACCCAATCCACAATTAAGAATTAATTAAGGCACTAATTAAAACAAAATATTTCTGGAAAATATTAATGAGGCAATGACAGGTGGGCCCAATATCTATTTGAAAAGTCCTTTTTTCCTTTTCTTTTTTTAGACTGGCCCCACATGTAAGTGTGTGTGTGTGTAAGAGAGAGAGGGTGAGATAAAGTGTTTTTCATTTTATTTTTTGAGAGTGGGACCCACCGGTAAGTGGCACATGGACACAGGGGCAAAAATGTCAAAGAAACGGCCAGATAGCGGTCAAAGCTCTTTGACCGGACGGTAACGGCACGGAAGGACATTTCTGTAAGGGCACCTAACGGCGGAGGGGCATTTTTGAGCAGGCTTTCGAATTAGGGGTATATATGATTAGGTGGTTCGAGTTAGGGACAGAAATGCAAATGGCCCAATCTTTAATTGTCATTGCAAACATGTTTCATTCATAATAGGTTGAATCAGGAACGATGAACTAATCATATTTACAAAAACAAGATAGGTCAAGTTCATACCAGCTTATCTCATCTCAATCATTCCATCATATATCGTCATTATTGCCTTTCACTTGCACAACCGAATGGTGTGTATAATAATAATAGTGCACGTGCATTGGACTAAGCTGGAATCTGCAAGCATTTAATTTAAAGGAGAAGACAAGGTAATATGGGCTCTTGATTAGATCAACAATAATGCATATGAGAGCCACTCATCATTTTCATCGTGGTCTTCTCCCTTCGACCCCAAAGAAAAGAAATTAAAAGAAAAATAAAACTATTTACACGGGAAAGCTGCCAACAAGCAAAGAAGAATGAGAAATCTTTTTGGGTTTTCTTTTAATATTGCTACTACAAGCATGGAAAGTAAGCTAGCTAAAAGCTACAACTATTTTTTTTTGGTTTTTCTCAAAGATTTCAAACAAACATGAAGAAAGCAAGAAAAGAAAATAAACTAGCATGGATAATACAATGAAAAAGTATGAACACCGACAACTAGAATGAGTGTGTGAACATGAATGTAATGTCGGTGAGAAATACGTACTCCCCCAGGCTTAGGCTTTTGGCCTAAGTTGGTCTATGCCCATGGATCAAAGTGGTCCTCTCCGGTGTACTGAGGAGGGTCCTCGGTGTGCCACTGGTTAGCGAGCTCCTCTGGATCCCACTGATAAATAGACTCCCGATATGGATCAAGAGGTGGCTCAGGCTCAGGCTTTGGGACTCGTGTCAATTCCTAGTATGCATAAATGTCCTCAGGCATGATGAGGTACGTGCCTGAATGTATATTAAACAAAGAGGGTGCATGCAAGGTAATAGTCTCACACTTAGTTTTACCAAATACCAAGTTATACTTAAGTCTCTTCTTCTTATCTTTAACAATAAAATCATGTGCTACCATACTCTTATTGTTGGGGAATGTTGTAGAAAATAAAAAATTTCCCTACGTTTCACCAAGATCAATCTATGAGTTCATCTGGCAACGAGAGAGAGAGGAGTGCATCTACATACCCTTGTAGATCGTGAGCGGAAGCGTTCAAGAGAACAGGGTTGAGGGAGTCGTACTCGTCGTGATCCAAATCACCGATGATCCTAGTGCTGAACGGACAACACCTCCGCGTTCAACACACGTACGGTTGGGGAAGACGTCTCCTCCTTCTTGATCCAGCAAGGAGGAAGGAGAGATTGATGGAGATCCAGCAGCATGACGGCGTGGTGGTGGATGCAGCAGCGATCTCGGCAGGGCTTCGCCAAGCTTCTGCGAGAGGGAGAGGTGTAGCAGGGGGAGAGGGAGGCGCCAAGAGCATGGGTGCAGCTGCCCTCCCTCCCCCCTATTTATATAGGGCCCATAGGGGGGGCCTAGGAGATGGGATCTCCAAGGGGGGGCGGCGGCCAGGGGGGTGGCTTGCCCCCCAAGCCAGGTGGAGGCGCCCCCACCCCTAGGGTTTCCCAACCCTAGGCGCAGGAGGGCCCAAGGGGGGGCGCACCAGCCCACCAGGGGCTGGTTCCCCTCCCACTTCAGCCCATGGGGCCCTCCAGGATAGGTGGCCTCACCCGGTGGACCCCCGGGACCCTTCTGGTGGTCCCGGTACAATACCGGTGACCCCCGAAACTTTCCCGATGGCCGAAACCTGACTTCCTATATACAATTCTTTACCTCTGGACCATTCTGGAACTCCTCGTGACATCTGGGATCTCATACGGGACTCCGAACAACTTTCAGTTTACTACATACTCATATCTCTACAACCCTAGCATCACCGAACCTTAAGTGTGTAGACCCTACGGGTTCGGGAGACACGCAGACATGATCGAGATGGCTCTCCGGTCAATAACCAACAGCGGGATCTGGATACCCATGTTGGCTCCCACATGCTCCTCAATGATCTTCATCAGATGAACCACGATGTCGAGAATTCAAGCAACCCCGCATACAATTCCCTTTGTCAATCGGTACGTTACTTGCCCGAGATTCGATCGTCGGTATCCCAATACCTCGTTCAATCTCGTTACCGGCAAGTCACTTTACTCGTACCGCAATGCATGATCCCGTGACCAAACACTTGGTCACTTTGAGCTCATTATGATGATGCATTACCGAGTGGTCCCAGAGATACCTCTCCGTCATACGGAGTGACAAATCCCAGTCTCGATCCGTGTCAACCCAACAGACACTTTCGGAGATACCCGTTGTATACCTTTATAGTCACCCAGTTACGTTGTGACGTTTGGTACACCCAAAGCACTCCTACGGTGTCCGGGAGTTACACGATCTCATGGTCTAAGGAAAAGATACTTGACATTGGAAAAGCTCTAGCAAACGAACTACACGATCTTGTGCTATGCTTAGGATTAGGTCTTGTCCATCACATCATTCTCCTAATGATGTGATCCCCTTATCAACGACATCCAATGTCCATAGTCAGGAAACCATGACTATCAGTTGATCAACGAGCTAGTCAACTAGAGGCTTCCTAGGGACATGTTGTGGTCTATGTATTCACACATGTATTACGATTTCCGGATAACACAATTATAGCATGAATAACAGACGATTATCATGAACAAGGAAATATAATAATAATCTTTTATTATTGCCTCTAGGGCATATTTCCCACAGTCTCCCACTTGCGCTAGAGTCAATAATCTAGTTACATTGTGATGAATCGAACACCCATAGAGTTCTGGTGTTGATCATGTTTTGCTCGCGGAAGAGGTTTAGTCAACGGATCTGCGACATTCAGATCGGTATGCACTTTGCAAATATCTATGTCTCCATCTTGAACATTTTCAGGAATGGAGGTGAAAGGACGCTTGATGTGCCTGGTCTTCTTGTGAAACCTGGGCTCCTTGGCAAGGGCAATAGCTCCAGTGTTGTCACAGAAGAGAGTGATCGGCCCCGACGCATTGGGTATGACTCCTAGGTCGGTGATGAACTCCTTCATC
The DNA here is from genome assembly GCF_002162155.2 of Triticum dicoccoides. Taxonomy (NCBI): domain Eukaryota; kingdom Viridiplantae; phylum Streptophyta; class Magnoliopsida; order Poales; family Poaceae; genus Triticum; species Triticum dicoccoides. The sequence continues at coordinate 501,094,243 of NC_041381.1, forward strand.
CATATTGCTTCATGCGCTGCCTCCGAGGCTGCCATGTACTCCGCTTCACATGTAGATCCCGCCATGACGCTCTGCTTGCAGCTGCACCAGCTTACTACTCCACCATTCAACATATACACGTATCCGGTTTGTGACTTAGAGTCATCCAGATCTGTGTCGAAGCTAGCGTCGATGTAACCCTTTACGACAAGCTCTTCGTCACCTCCATAAGCGAGAAACATATCCTTAGTCCTTTTCAGGTACTCCAGGATATTCTTGACCGCTGTCCAGTGTTCCTTGTCGGGATTACTTTGGTACTTTCCTACCAAACTTACAGCAAGGCTTACATCAGGTCGGGTACACAGCATGGCATACATAATAGACCCTATGGTTGAGGCATAGGGGATGACACTCATCTCTTCTATATCTTCTACCGTGGTCGGGCATTGAGCCGAGCTCAATCTCACACCTTGCAATACAGGCAAGAACCCTTTCTTGGACTGGTCCATATTGAACTTCTTCAATATCTTATCAAGGTATGTGCTTTGTGAAAGACCTATGAGGTGTCTCGATCTATCCCTATAGATCTTGATGCCTAATATGTAAGCAGCTTCTCCAAGGTCCTTCATTGAAAAACACTTATTCAAGTAGACCTTAATGATGTCCAAAAGTTCTATATCATTTCTCATCAAAAGTATGTCATCTACATATAATATGAGAAATGCTACAGATCTCCCACTAACTTTCTTGTAAACGCAGGCTTCTCCATAAGTCTGCATAAACCCAAACGCTTTGATCATCTCAACAAAGCGAATGTTCCAACTCCGAGATGCTTGCACCAGCCCATAAATGGATCACTGGAGCTTGCATACCTTGTTAGCATTTTTAGGGTCGACAAAGCCTTCTGGCTGCATCATATACAGTTCTTCCTTAAGATGGCCGTTAAGGAATGTCGTTTTGACGTCCATCTGCCATATCTCATAATCATAGTATGCGGCAATTGCTAACATGATTCGGACGGACTTCAGCTTTGCTACGGCAGAGAAAGTCTCATCGTAGTCAATCCCTTGAACTTGCCGATAACCCTTAGCGACAAGTCGAGCTTTATAGATGGTAACATTACCATCCGCGTCCGTCTTCTTCTTAAAGATCCATTTGTTTTCTATCGCTCGCCGATCATCGGGCATGTAACATCCCAAAATTCTAAATTTTAGAATGTTATAATAAATAGATAGGTTTGATTGATTGTTTGATTGATGGAGTGAAATTTGAAACTTTTGAAAGTTAAATGAGAGGGAATAAAAGGACTTTCCCAAACTTTCATTTTTCATTCGTGATCTCCGTGAATTCAAATTCTTTTCATCAGAAAACCCTGGAGAGAAGATGACATGACTTCTTCCATTTATTTAAATGACAAGGGGTGTTCAAAATATTTGAATTTCATTTGGAAAATATTTCCAACCCAGGAGCTTTATGCAACTCAATGATTTTCACGAGCGAAGATAAAGTGACTTCTTCAAAACATATGAAATATGAGTTGCGAGTTTCAAAGAATTAAATTCAAAGTTCCTTTGAATTTATTTTCAATTTGGAGTTATTTGAGTTTTATTCAAATTATTTTTCTCCAAAAATTAAATATATGGAAATTAGGGTAAAATGATTCCCTACAATAGAAAAATGGAGAGAAATAAATTTGAAGTCCTTTTGGTATTTTCAAAATGATGTTTATTGGATTTTATTAGAGCAGTAGCATTTTTTGATTTATTTGAATTTTTGTAGATTTCATTTGAAGCTAGAATAATGTTCACGTTGCAGATAATCTTTTTCCAAAAATTTTGATATATTATATGCCTATATAATATTTCTATTTCTTTTGTTTTTAATTTATTTGTCTGTTTAATAAAAACAAAAAACTTCCGCCGACTGGGCCGGCCCAGCTAGCCAGCCAAGCCACGGCCCAGCCAGCCCACGTCGCCCGCGCCGCTCGTCCCCGAGCTCGAGACGAAGTCCCGAGCCGCCACGGCATCGCCGCCGCCGCCGTGTCCGCCCCGGCCTCCATGCCCCCTTCCCCACGCCACCGCCCTCTCCTGCCCTCTTTAAAAGGCCACCCCGGGGCCCCTGGGTCCCGTTTTCGCCGCCGCCGCCGCCGCCGCCATCGGTTGCCGCCGCCGCCGATGCCAACTGCCGCCGCCGCCGTGCTGCACCACCGCCGCAGCCACCACCCATCTCACCGCCGTCCCGCGCCGCATCCCCCCCGTTCACTCCGCCGAGCCGGAGGGCCACCGGAGCTGCCGCCCCGGCCGGACCCGAGCCGCCGCCGCCGTCCCGTTTCGCCGGAGTAACCGCCGTCGCCGGTTCCTCGTCGAAAACCGCTGCCAACCGGTATAAAATCGACCCCGGTCTGATACGGTTTTTCTTAAACCCTAGACTAGGTCTGTTTTTTAGGTTTTAGTAAATAGGGAACGTCCACTATTTAGATCTTATAAACGAACGTTCATTATTTAGCCTTTCTGATTTCTGTTTATTTCGGCCAGGGACCCGTCTGTGAAAATTGTTTTTACAGATTAGTCCCTATTCTTAAAACAATCACTACTTTTTACTCGTTAGTCGGAATCCAACAAAACCAACGCCTACTTCTTTGTTATGATCCCCTCTATCCAGTAAAACAAATTAAACATGTTTTTGAAAGTTTCAAATTTGAATTTTAAACAGTTTAGTATTTGAACTTCGTTTGATCGTAACTCGAGTTTTATAACTCCGTTTGAGTTGATTCTTTTTGCAAATCGAAGCTCTTGACCTAAACTTTCTGATCAGGCCAAATTCACTTAATTTTGGTACTGTTAGAAATTGTTTTCTGTTGCAAGAGTCATTTGCTTGGTTTCGAAGTTTTCCGATTTCTTTTGTTCGTTCTTTCTGATGCTTTTGAGTGATTGCTTATGTGTGGTTACTATTACTTGCTTACGATAGATTGACAGAGTGTAACGAATAGAACTATCAAGAGTTTTGAGTGCGAATCATCTTCATCAACAGTACAGATAAGTTCACACTTTGATCATATCCCTTTCATACCCAGTTTTATTGCATTAGTCTCAACCTTCAAACATTTCATGAGTAGGATTGATAACATGTGGGTTTTGGGAAGTAGATGAGGTAGTACCTATTACCTGTTTTATTATCAAACCTTTGGGAGTTACTTCTACGTTTGCTTATTATGCCATGCTATGCTAGTAGACGTGGATTGGGTGAGTGAATTTCCATGACAGATGTGAGATTGTTAATTAATGGTTTATTTAAGGTGGCAACATTAATACACATATGGGTGGATTGAGGTACCTGGTTATTCCAGGATTGCCTGTCTAGGCACCTGGGTAGACCAGGATTGCCTGTTTTTTAATGGACCGCCACCCAGGCTCAAAGGGATCATAAGAATATTCATGCTAGAAACTTCCGTGTGGAGCCACATGCTATTATGGGCTCTAGCATAGTTGACTAAGTCGTGCGCACTCTTACAGTGGTAGACTAGCAGATGTAGGGGATGTAGGTTGGTATGGTCTACCCATCGTAAGGTGCTAGCGCTTCTGAAAGACTATGTCTCGGTCATCTGTTTCTCAAACACCATGAAGTGCGAGAATCCCAACGGAGGAGATCGAGTCTTGTGGGGAAAAGTGTGCAACCTCTGCAGAGTGTACAAACTAATCATGATTAGCCGTGTCCCCGGTTATGGACATCTTGAGTATCTAGTACCTGGATTATCGTGTGAATCTCATCATGTTACTTTAATTAATTTTGTTGGGTTCAATGATGATGTTACTTAATTGGGATTGAGAATGCTGTAAACCATTTCAATGTTTAATAACCACCATGATAGTTAAATAAAATTTATTCCTTTGCTGTAGGGAAAAATTGGCTTTTCGCAAAAACATTATAACCATAGAGCCTCCACCAGCCAAATATGCATGTAGAGATAGCCATTATTCATTATTGCTCTATGGTGTGAATTTGCCAGTACATTCAATGTACTGACCCTTTGTGGCTGCAACGTCTCATGTTGTAGGATCTTACGACGAGTAAGTGATACGTTAGGGTTACGATTTCTACACTCAACTTTGCCGTTGGTGTTGATGGGAATCCACAACCTTGTTACTTCTACTATTTTGGATTGAGGTAATAGTATTTACGTTACTTTATACATGTGATTTACCTCTGTTATAAATCCTCGAGTACTGTGTGTGTCAGCATACCGATCCAGGGATGACACTTAAGCATAGAGACTTGACCCATTCGGGTCGGGTCGCTACAAGATGGTATCAGAGCACAAGTTGGCTGTAGGACGTGACCCTAGGGACTGGCAAGCCCATAGGAAAGATTTTCTCTACAACTTCATTTTTCAAAAGGATCTTTTACCTCTCTTCTCTTCTGAGCTTATTCAAAAATTCCTTTTAGTGAGACCATACCCCTTTCCCCTTTTGACCCCTCGAAGATTCGACTGATGAGACCACTCGAAGGAGTACAAGATATCAGACAACTAAGACTACTTTGGAATAAAGAGGATTTTTACCATGCATTACAAAGATGGAAACTACAACGATGAAGACTCCGAAGACTAGGAGAATTTGAAGGCCCTGTAGAATTTTTCCAGCTTTGTATGACCTAGGAAGGCACCCCTTATGGAACTTGGCAGACTATGGAAACTGTCAATACCCGAGATCAAGGTGTATCGGAGAAAGACCAGAACATGGAGCATTAGAACTCAAAGTTTTGTCAAAAAACCCTAAGGTAGGAGATATCAACTATGGAATAAAAGTTCATGTCAATGACCAGGGCAGAAACATGGATATCCAAGATGTTATCGCTCTCTTATGCTATTATTACTGCGATGAGTTAAGCATGCATTCCTTCGGAAGGATTGGATGATGGAGCACCTGTCAGCAGGATATGAAGTTTTAACCGTAGCTGGTGTATCACCGGAATCTGGAGTATTACATCAAGAAGTTTAGGGTGGATCAGCTGGAAGCTATATTTGACAAGGAGCATTTAGTGAAGAACTCAAGAACCAGAAGCTGATAGTCGCCAAGCTGGAGGAACTAAACCTCGAGATATCGGAGTATTCGTTAGGAACTGAAGTACAATAGGACCAGGGTTCATGCCAAGGAGGTTGAAACCCAGAAGTTTGGAATGCACCTCCAAAATATTAAAGGATGACATGAGAGACTTCGCATTAACAGAGTTGATCTAGCAAAAGAACTTGAGAAGGACAAGCACGATCGGAAGAAGCCAGCGGAGACCTGAACAAGACTGGAAGAGCTTGACGACGTTGAAGATTTATTGACCTTTAGTAGACCAAACCCCTGTTATATACTTACATTAGATGCGACGTTTGTGAGCTGTCATTTGTTTGTTGTTTTCCCGACAGCCACAATAAAAATGTCTTTTCAAAAAACTATTGTTTGTATTGTGTGTATCCCTCTCTATCTCTCTTTCCCACCCCAAACCCTTGGACCCAATAGAAGATGAATGGAGATGAGATCGTATTTTCTGGAGCGATGACTCAATTGGAGACGAGCCGATGGAATTCAGAACATGGAGGATCACATGAAGAATAACCTTATAGCCGGAAAGGATATGGCCCAGCATGCTCTTCAATGCCTTGAAAGAGGTGCTGCTACTTGGTGGAGGATGTACCAAACCATCAATGGATGGCAAGGATTAACCACTTGGAATGAATTTAAGTTAACCTTGCTAAAGTCTCATCTGGTGCCCCCGAATTTGAAGCCTTATGGAAAGGATATGAAGAAACCCTGTGCATGCAAGTTTTGTGGAGAAATAGGATACAACCATAAATAAAACAAGGATGAATACCCTCATAAGCGGAGGATTACCAAAGGAGTTAGCCGAGGATTTTTAGGGAACTTTGGTTGGAGATTGTTCCCAAAAGTTTTGTTGCAGCAATGGAAGTTCAGTCTACATTGTTGGGAAAGATCCGTGAAGCTCAGAAGGATGACAAAGAGATTTCTGAGTTAAAAGAGAGGATGAGCAAAGAAAAGGCCAAAGGTTTTCGTAAGGATGAGCACGACACCTTATGGTTCGAGGACCGTGTATATGTTCCCAATAATGCAAAGATTAGGAAGTAAATACTTCAGGAGGCTCATGATTCACCATACTCGATTCTCCCTGGAAACACCAAGATGTATTTGGATTTGAAGGAGTGTTTCTGGTGGACTGGTATGAAGAAGGATATTGCAGAGTATGTAGTCATAGGTGATGTATGCCAGAGAGAGTAAAAGCAGAGCATCAGAAGCCAGCAGGATTACTACAGCCTATGCCGATACCCAAATGGAAGTGGGGATAAGCTTGGCATGGATTTCATTCCGGATTTCCCAGAACCCGAACGGGATATGATTCTATCTGGGTAGTAGTTGATTCGCTTGACCAAAGTAGCTCACTTTATCCCAATGAAAACCACCTATACAAGTGCGAAGTTGGCCAAGGTATATTTGACCAGGATCGTATGTCTGCCTGGAGTTCCGAGGACCAACGTATCAGATAGAGGAACATGGTTTACCTCGAAGTTTGGGAATCAGTTGCGCCACACTTTGGGTACTAGGCTAGAGTTCAGTACAGCCTTTCATCCGCAGACAGATGGATAGACTGAGAGAGTCAATCAGATTCTAGAGGACATGTTGAGAGCATGTGCGCTAGATTATGGATCTAGTAGGGATGATAATCTACTTTAAGCGGAGTTCTCATACAACAACAGTTACCAAGCCAGTTTGAAGATGGCCCCTTTTAAACCTTTGTATGGGAGAAGGAGCCAGACACCGTTGATGTGGGATGAAGTTGGAGACCGTCGGTTGTTTGGACCAAATGTGATCAAGGATTCAGAAGAGAATGTTAAGTTGCTTCGAGATAGACTGAAGGTAGCTCAGTCCAGACAGAAGAGTTATGCAGACTCAAAAACGCAAGGAGGTAGTCTATAAAATTGGAGACAGAGCATGTCTTCGTGTGTCCCCTCTGCGAGGAGTTAAACGATCTAGGGTTAAGGGAAAGTTCGCCCCGAGATTTGTAGGACCATATCGAGTTTGGAGCATATGGGAGAAGTGGCCAACAAGTTGGAGTCACCCGAAGGATTGTCAGAAGTTCATGATGTGTTTCACGTTTCCCAGTTGAAGAAGTGCCATGCAGAGATGGCCAATATTCCCGTGTAAGGATGCTTGACCCTGGAAAGGATAATGATGTTCCACGAAGTGGAGTATGGATTTCATAAGTATAAGTTTTATCTCGGTATGTGGGACATCCCATGAGGATGAAGAGATGAATTACTATTGGATATAAAGGAGGTATGATGTTGGAAATATGGATCAGTGGAAATTCCATGATGAGTTTGAGAAATCATGTCTTAGTTTGGTGCAAATAGAAGGAAGAAAGACAGTACAATTGGACGGATTTAAGAATGCTGGAAGCTTGATGTTGGAATAAGGATCGGTTGCCCCGAGGATGATTTCAAGGTTTGCAAGTGATGAGATGGGCCATAACCCACAGGCCCCAGGACCTGCCAAGAAGCAAGCACACTCTTGCTGAAGGAAAAACCATGGAAGAGATTACGACCTTACCCACAGACGATCCTATAGGAGTTTACGCAAAACCTGAGTGTTGTGAAGAAACGATAGATGTTTGTCTGGCTTGCAGAATCAATGGATTATCCGAACTCGGTTCGTCGACAAGAGAAATTCTGCAATGCTTGTGAAGATGACCGAGTGTTAGAATGCGAGATTCGCTAAACCATATACAAGGTAATGATTTGGGTGCGGGATGGATTGATCACCATACCGACTTACTCTTATTATTCACCTAACTATGTGGGATGGTAAATCTGAGTGACTTACCTATAGTAGAGAGACGACGATCAAGACCTTGTTTGAACCTTAGAATGGTATAGCAATTTTTCCCCTTGTACACGGCAGTCGTTGCCAATCGTAGGATATACGATGAGGTTCAACCCATACAAATTTCCTGCAGGAGAAACCATAAATTGTTGACCACCATGAGATATTGATATTTGTTTAGTATTGGCGCCAGACCCATCAGCTAAGAAGACCCAATCTTGGAATAACCTTACCAAGAGGAAAAAGGACAAAATAACTGAGGAAAAGGTTATGCCGCTACTAGAAGAGCCCAGAGATGGAATTACCCGAGATCTGGGAAGACCGACACTGTCAACAATAAGGATGGACTATATGAGTTTTGATGGAACCGTAACCATGCTTCTAAGGGTGGTAGCACCCGAGACCCTGGAGACGATCGATGGATTTTTGAGAAGACCCCAAACCTAACCTATTTCTTTCTAGCCTATCCGAATCTCGAGGACGAGATTCATTTTAAGGTGGTAGGTTTGTAACATCCCAAAATTCTAAATTTTGGAATGTTATAATAAATAGATAGATTTGATTGATTGTTAGATTGATTGAGTGAAATTCGAAACTTTTGAAAGTTAAATGAGAGGGAATAAAAGGACTTTCCCAAACTTCCATTTTTCATTCGTGATCTCCGTGAATTCAAATTCTTTTCATCACAAAACCCTGGAGAGAAGATGACATGACTTCTTCCATTTATTTAAATGACAAGGGGTGTTCAAAATATTTGAATTTCATTTGGAAAATATTTCCAACCCAGGAGCTTTATGCAACTCAATGATTTTCACGAGCGAAGATAAAGTGACTTCTTCAAAACATATGAAATATGAGTTGGGAGTTTCAAAGAATTAAATTCAAAGTTCCTTTGAATTTATTTTCAATTTGGAGTTATTTGAGTTTTATTCAAATTATTTTTCTCCAAAAATTAAATATATGGAAATTAAGGTAAAATGATTCCCTACAATAGAAAAATGGACATAAATAAATTTGAAGTCCTTTTGGTATTTTCAAAATGATGTTTATTGGATTTTATTAGAGCAGTAGCATTGTTTGATTTATTTGAATTTTTGTAAATTTTATTTGAAGCTAGAATAATGTTCATGTCGTAGATAATCTTTTTCTGAAAATTTTGATATATTATATGCCTATATAATGTTTCTATTTCTTTTGTTTTTATTTTGTTTGTCTGTTTAATAAAAACAAAAAACTTCCGCCGACTGGGCCGGCCCAGCTAGCCAGCCAGGCCACGGCCCAGCCAGCCTACGTCGCCCGCGCCGTTCGTCCCCGAGCTCAGGACGAAGTCCCGAGCCGCCACGGCATCGCCGCCGCCGCCGTGTCCGCCCCGGCCTCCGTGCCCCCTTCCCCACGCCACCGCCCTCTCCTGCCCTCTTTAAAAGGCCACCCCGGGGCCCCTGGGTCCCGTTTTCGCCGCCGCCGCCGCCCCTCGCCAGATCCGCCGCCGCCGCCATCGGTTGCTGTCGCCGCCGATGCCAACTGCCGCCGCCGCCACGCTGCACCACCGCCGCAGCCACCACCCATCTCACCGCCGTCCCGCGCCGCATCCCCCCCGTTCACTCCGCCGAGCCGGAGGGCCACCGGAGCTGCCGCCCCGGCCGGACCCGAGCCGCCGCCGCCGTCCTATTTCGCCGGAGTAACCGCCGTCGCCGGTTCCTCGTCGAAAACCGCTGCCAACCGGTATAAAACCAACCCCGGTTTGAGACGGTTTTTCTTTTAAGTTCGGTTTTTCTTAAACCCTAGACTAGATCTGTTTTTTTAGGTTTTAGTAAACAACGAACATCCACTGTTTAGATCTTATAAACAAACGTTCGTTATTTAGCCTTTCTGATTTCTGTTTATTTCGGCCAGGGACCCATCTGTGAAAATTTTATTTACAAATTAGTCCCTGTTCTTAAAACAATCACTACTTTTTACTCGTTAGTCGGAATCCAACAAAACCAATGCCTACTTCTTCTTTATGATCCCCTCTATCCAGTAAAACCACTTAAACATGTTTTTGAAAGTTTAAAATTTGAATTTTAAACAGTTTAGTATTTGAACTTTGTTTGATTGTAACTCGAGTTTTATAACTCCGTTTGAGTTGATTCTTTTTGCAAATCAAAGCTCTTGACCTAAACTTTCTGATAAGGCTAAATTCACTTAACTTTGGTACTGTTAGAAATTATTTTCTGTTGCAAGAGTCATTTGCTTGGTTTCCAAGTTTTCCTATTTGTTTTGTTCGTTCTTTCCGATGCTTTTGAGTGATTGCTTATGTGTGGTTACTATTACTTGCTTACGATAGATTGACGGAGTGTGACGAATAGAACTATCAAGAGTTTTGAGTTGAATCATCTTCATCAACAGTACAGGCAAGTTCACACTTTGATCATATCCCTTTCATACCCAGTTTTATTGCATTAGTCTCAACCTTCAAACATTTCATGAGTAGGATTGATAACATGTGGGTTTTGGGAAGTACATGAGGTAGTACCTATTACCTGTTTTATTATCAAACCTTTGGGAGTTACTTCTACGTTTGCTTATTATGCCATGTTATGCTAGTAGACGTGGATTGGGTGAGTGAATTTCCATGACAGATGTGAGATTTTTAATTAATGGTTTATTTAAGGTGGCAACATTAATACACATATGGGTGGATTGCGGTACCTGGTTATTCCAGGATTGCCTGTCTAGGCACCTGGGTAGACCAGGATTGCCTTTTTTATGGACCGCCACCCAGGCTCAAAGGGATCATAAGATTATTCATGCTAGAAACTTCTGTGTGCAGCCACATGCTATTATGGGCTCTAGCATAGTTGACTAAGTCGTGCGAACTCTTACAGTGGTAGACTAGCAGATGTAGGGGATGTAGGTTGGTACGGTCTACCCATCGTAAGGTGCTAGCGCTTCTGAAAGACTATGTCGCGGTCATCCGTTTCTCAAACACCATGAAGTGCGAGAATCCCAACAGAGGAGATCGAGTCTTGTGGGGAAAAGTGTGCAACCTCTACAGAGTGTACAAACTAATCATGATCTCCTCGGTTATGGACATCTTGAGTATCTAGTACCTGGATTATCGTGTGAATCTCATCATGTTACTTTAATTAATTTTGTTGGGTTCAATGATGATGTTACTTAATTGGGATTGAGAATGCTGTCAACCATTCTCAATGTTTAATAACCACCATGATAGTTAAATAAAATTTATTCCTTTGCAGTAGGGAAAAATTGGCTTTTCGCAAAAACATTATAACCATAGAGCCTCCACCAGCCAAATATGCATGTAGAGATAGCCATTATTCATTATTGCTCTATGGTATGAATTTGCCAGTACATTCAATGTACTGACCCTTTGTGGCTGCAACGTCTCATGTTGCAGGATCTTACGATGAGTAAGTGATACGTTAGGGTTACGATTTCTAAACTCAACTTTGCCGTTGGTGTTGATGGGAATCCACAACCTTGTTACTTCCGCTATTTTGGATTGAGGTAATAGTATTTACGTTACTTTATACATGTGATTTACCTCTGTTATAAATCCTCGAGTACTATGTGTGTCAGCATACCGATCCAGGGATGACACTTAAGCATAGAGACTTGACCCATTCGGGTCGGGTCGCTACAGAGCAAGTCTGTCAAAGTCCATACTTTGTTTTCATACATGGATCCTATCTCGGATTGCATGGCTTCAAGCCATTTATTGGAATCTGGGCCCGCCATCGCTTCTTCATAGTTTGAAGGTTCACCGTTGTCTAACAACATGATTTCCAGGACAGGGTTGCCATACCACTCTGGTGTGGAACATGTCCTTGTGGACCTACGAAGTTCAGTAGCAACTTGATCTGAAGTACCTTGATCATCATCATTAATTTCCTCTCCAGTCGGTGTAGGCACCACAGGAACATTTTCCTGAGCTGCACTACTTTCTGGTTCAAGAGGTAGTACTTCATCGAGTTCTACTTTCCTCCCACTTACTCCTTTCGAAAGAAACTCTTTCTCCAGAAAGGATCCGTTCTTGGCAACAAAGATCTTGCCTTCGGATCTAAGGTAGAAGGTATACCCAATGGTTTCCTTAGGGTATCCTATGAAGACGCATTTTTCCGACTTGGGTTCGAGCTTTTCAGGTTGAAGTTTCTTGACATAAGCATCGCATCCCCAAACTTTTAGAAACGACAGCTTAGGTTTCTTCCCAAACCATAATTCATACGGTGTCGTCTTAACGGATTTAGACGGTGACCTATTTAAAGTGAATGTAGCTGTCTCTAGAGCATATCCCCAAAATGATAGCGGTAAATCGCTAAGAGACATCATAGATCACACCATATCCAATAGAGTGTGATTACGACGTTCGGACACACCGTTACGCTGAGGTGTTCCAGGAGGCGTGAGTTGTGAAACGATTCCACATTTCCTTAAGTGCGTACCAACTTCGTGACTTAAATATTCTCCTCCACGATCTGATCGTAAGAACTTTATTTTTCGGTCACGTTAATTCTCTACCTCATTCTGAAATTCCTTGAACTTTTCAAAGGTCTCAGACTTGTGTTTCATCAAGTAGACATACCCATATCTACTTAAGCCATCAGTGAGAGTGAGAACATAATGATATCCTCCGCGAGCCTGAACGCTCATTGGACCGCACACATCGGTATGTATGATTCCCAATAAGTTGGTTGCTCGCTCCATTGTTCCGGAGAATGGAGTCTTGGTCATTTTGCCCATGAGGCATGGTTCGCATGTGTCAAATGATTCATAACCGAGAGACTCTAAAAGTCCATCAGCATGGAGCTTCTTCATGCACTTGACACCAATGTGACCAAGGCGGCAGTGCCACAAGTATGTGGGACTATCGTTATCAACCTTAGATCTTTTGGTATTCACACTATGAATATGTGTAACATTACGTTCGAGATTCATTAAGAACAAACCATTGACCAGCGGGGCATGACCATAAAACATATCTCTCATATAAATAGAACAACCATTATTCTCGGATTTAAATGAGTAGCCATCTCGCATTAAACGAGATCCAGATACAATGTTCATGCTCAAATCTGGCACTAAATAACAATTATCGAGGTTTAAAACTAATCCCGTAGGTAAATGTAGAGGTAGCGTGCCGACGGCGATCACATCGACCTTGGAACCATTCCCGACGCGCATCGTCACCTCGTCCTTCGCCAGTCTCCGCTTATTCCACAGCTCCTGCTTTGAGTTACAAATATGAGCAACGGCACCGGTATCAAATACCTAGGAGCTACTACGAGTACTGGTAAGGTACACATCAATTACATGTATATCACATATACCTTTAGTGTTGCCGGCCTTCTTGTCCGCTAAGTATTTGGGGCAGTTCCGCTTCCAGTGACCCTTCCCTTTGCAATAAAAGCACTCAGTCTTAGGCTTAGGTCCATTCTTTGACTTCTTCCCGGCAACTGGCTTACCGGGCGCGGCAACTTCCTTGTCGTACTTCTTGAAGTTCTTCTTACCCTTGCCCTTCTTGAACTTAGTGGTTTTATTGACCATCAACACTTGATGTTCCTTTTTGATTTCTACCTCTGCGGACTTCAGCGTTGAAAATACTTTAGGAATAGTTTTCACCATCCCCTGCATATTTTAGTTCATAACAAAGCTCTTGTATCTTGGTGGGAGCGACTGGAGGATTCTGTCAATGACCGCCTCGTCCGGGAGGTTAATGTCCAGCTGGGACAGGCGGTTGTGCAACCCAGACATTTTGAGTATGTGCTCACTGACAGAACTATTTTCCTCCATCTTACAACTATAGAACTTGTTGGAGACTTCATATCTCTTGACCCCGGCATGATCTTGGAAAACCATTTTCAGCTCCTCGAACATCTCATATGCTCCGTGTTGCTCAAAACGCTTTTGGAGCCCGTAAAGCATGCCGCACTGAACGAGGGAGTAATCATCAGCATGTGACTGCCAAGCGTTCATAATGTCTTGGTTCTCTGGGATGGGTGCTTCACCTAGCGGTCCTTCTAGGACATATGCTTTCTTGGCAGCTATGAGGATGATCCTCAGGTTCCGGACCCAGTCCGTATAGTTGCTGCCATCATCTTTCAGCTTGGTTTTCTCTAGGAACGCGTTGAAGTTCATGTTGACATGAGCGTTGGCCATTTGATCTATAAGACATTTTTGCAAAGATTTTTAGACTAAGTTCATGATAATTAAGTTCATCTAATCAAATTATTTAATGAACTCCCACTCAGATTAGACATCCCTCTAGTCATCTAAGTGACACATGATCCGAGTCGACTAGGCCGTGTCCGATCATCACGTGAGACGGACTAGCCATCATCGGTGAACATCTCCATGTTGATCGTATCTTCCATACGACTCATGTTCGACCTTTCGGTCTCTGTGTTCCGAGGCCATGTCTGTACATGCTAGGCTCGTCAAGTTAACCTAAGTGTTTTGCATGTGTAAATATGTCTTACACCCGTTGTATGTGAACGTTAGAATCTATCACACCCGATCATCATGTGGTGCTTCGAAACAACGAACTTTCGCAACGGCGCATAGTTAGGGGGAACACTTTCTTGAAATTATTATGAGGGATCATCTTATTTACTACCGTCGTTCTAAGTAAACAAGATGCAAAAACATGATAAACATCACATGCAATCAAATAGTAGTGACATGATATGGCCAATATCATATAGCTCCTTTGATCTCCATCTTCGGGGCTCCATGATCATCTTCGTCACTAGCATGACACCATGATCTCCATCATCGTTTCTCCATGAAGTTGCTCACCAACTATTACTTCTACTACTATGGCTAACGGTTTAGCAATAAAGTAAAGTAATTACATGGTGTTTAATCATTGACACGCAGGTCATACAATAATTAAGACAACTCCTATGGCTCCTGCCGGTTGTCATACTCATCGACATGCAAGTCGTGATTCCTATTACAAGAACATGATCTCATACATCACATATATATCATTCATCACAACTTTTGGCCATATCACATCACAAAGCAATTGCTGCAAAAACAAGTTAGACGTCCTCTAATTGTTGTTGCATTTTTTACGTGGCTACAATAGGGTTCTAGCAAGAACGTTTTCTTACCTACGTAAAAGCCACAACGTGATTTGTCAACTTCTATTTACCCTTCATAAGGACCCTTTTCATCGAATCCGCTCCAACTAAAGTGGGAGAGACAGACACCCGCTAGCCACCTTATGCAACTAGTGCATGTCAGTCGGTGGAACCTGTCTCATGTAAGCGTACGTGTAAGGTCGGTCCGGGCCGCTTCATCCCACAATACCGCTGAAGCAAAATAACACTAGTAGTGGCAAGAAAGTTGACAACATCTATGCCCACAACAAGTTTGTGTTCTACTCGTGCAAAGAGAACTACGTATAGACCTAGCTCATGATGCCACTGTTGGGGAACATTGCAGAAAATAAAAAATTTCCCTATGTTTCACCAAGATCAATCTATGAGTTCATCTAGCAAGGAGAGAGAGGAGTGCATCTACATACCTTTGTAGATCGTGAGCGGAAGCGTTCAAGAGAACGGGGTTGAGGGAGTCGTACTCGTCGTGATCCAAATCACCGATGATCCTAGTGCTGAACGGACAGCACCTCCGGGTTCAACACACGTACGGTTGGGGAAGACGTCTCCTCCTTCTTTATCCATCAAGGGGGGAGGAGAGGTTGATGGAGATCCAGAAGCACGACGGCGTGGTGGTGGATGCAGCAGCGATCTCGGCAGGGCTTCGACAAGCTTCTGCGAGAGGGAGAGGTGTAGCAGGGGGAGAGGGAGGCGCCAAGAGCATGGGTGCGGCTTCCCTCCCTCCCCCCTCTTTATATAGGGCCCCTAGGGGGGTGCCGGCCCTAGGAGATGGGATCTCCAAGGGGGGGCGGCGGCCAGGGGGGTGGCTTGCCCCCCAAGCCAGGTGGAGGCGCCCCCAACCCTAGGGTTTCCCAACCCTAGGCGCATGGGGGGCAAGGGGGGCGCACCAGCCCACCAGGGGATGGTTCCCCTCCCACTTCAGCCCATGGGGCCCTCCAGGTTAGGTGGCCTCACCCGATGGACCCCCGGGAGCCTTTTGGTGGTCCCGGTACAATACCGATGACCCCCGAAACTTTCCCGATGGCCGAAACCTGACTTCCTATATATAATTCTTTACCTCCGGACCATTCCGGAACTCCTTGTGACGTCCGGGATCTCATCCGGGACTCCGAACAACTTTTGGTCTACTACATACTCAAATCTCTACAACCCTAACGTCACCGAACCTTAAGTGCGTAGACCCTACGGGTTTGGGAGACACGCAGACATTACCGAGACAGCTCTCCGGTCAATAACCAACAGCGGGATCTGGATACCCATGTTGGCTCCCACATGCTCCTCGATGATCTTCATCGGATGAACCACGATGTCGAGGATTCAAGCAACCCCGTATACAATTCCCTTTGTCAATCAGTACGTTACTTGCCCGAGATTCGATCGTCGGTATCCCAATACCTCGTTCAATCTCGTTACCGGCAAGTCACTTTACTCGTACCGTAATGCATGATCCCGTGACCAAACACTTGGTCACTTTGAGCTCATCATGATGATGCATTACCGAGTGGGCCCAGAGATACCTCTCCGTCATACGGAGTGACAAATCCCAGTCTCGATCCGTGTTAACCCAACAGACACTTTCGGAGATACCCGTAGTATCCTTTATAGTCACCCAGTTACGTTGTGACGTTTGGTACACCCAAAGCACTCCTACGGTGTCCGGGAGTTACACGATCTCATGGTCTAAGGAAAAGATACTTGACATTGGAAAATCTCTAGCAAACGAACTACACGATCTTGTGTTATGCTTAGGATAGGGTCTTGTCCATCACATCATTCTCCTAATGATGTGATCCCATTATCAACGACATCCAATGTCCATAGTCGGGAAACCATGACTATCAGTTGATCAACGAGCTAGTCAACTAGAGGCTTACTAGGGACATGTTGTGGTCTATGTATTCACACATGTATTACGATTTCCGGATAACACAATTATAGCATGAATAATAGACGATTATCATGAACAAGGAAATATAATAATGATATTTTATTATTGCCTCTAGGGCATATTTCCAACACTTATAGTCTAAGAAAATAGTGGGCGGCAACTTTTCTTCTTTCTCATAATGCCTAATAGGTATCACAAAGTGTTTAGCAAGGCGTGAAGCAAAGATACCTCCAAAAATGGGGCCCTTTGAACTGTTCAGACTCAACCATTTAGCAACCATAGCGCCTAGACTGAAAGTTGTATCACGAAATACAGCATGGCACAAAATAGCAAGGTCAGGCGCACTAAGGCCCCCACTGTTCCTGTGACCAATTAAACATCTACTAGCAAATATTGCATAGTAACGTAGAACAGGTAATCCCTGCATTTGAAACTTTTCTCGTTTCCCCTACAACAATTCTATCAATAAATTCATCCACATCACGGGCATGTGGTTCCTCGACGCTTCCCTCAAAGGGAAACTTGCAAACCACACAAAAATCATAGAGTGGCATCTCCTTAAACTCATCATACAAATAAAACTCCACCGAAGGTGGTGATCTTCTAGCATTGAAGTGAAAGTTTTGCACGAGAATATTAGTGAGTAGGAGATACTGTTCCCACTGGTTGTGGAGGAAGTCGGTGATGCCTGCATTCTCAGCCAAATCATAAAAGTCGTCGTGAATTCCGGCGGCTCACAAGAATGCATCACAAGGCCATTCACACGGCCGAACCTCCGTGGTGCGAGGAAGGTTGTACTTGGGCTTCTTATTCTCTTCATTTTGCTTTTCCTTCGAGCTTCGGCTCGAGGATCCTCTCAAGAATCTCTTCATCATTTTATTCCTCAGAAAAATTTCTGAAATTTTTAGTGACTCAAAATAAAAGTGAACCAAACTCAACAAGATTGATAGCAACTACTCCCACAAGTGCCTAGAGGCTATATCATTCATTAAAACTACTTTGGACCATATAAATTTGACATGCAAGCTCAAGAACAGGGTCACCTGAAAGTGCAACTATCCCTGGGTGGTTTTGGTAATTCCTAACAACATATAGCTCATTGAGCTAATGCTATTTCAAGATAAATATTTCAGGAAAGCTCAATGTTTGGCATGGCATGGATGAGAAACGTGGACCCCTCAAAATGCTAAGGACAAAAGGATTGGCTCAAGCTCAAAGCACATGACTCTACAGTTTACTTTTAGTGATCCAAGATCACATTGAGTCCATAGGAAAGCCAATACTATTAAGAGAGGATGAGGTGTTGCTTAATGGCTTTCTTGCTCAAAGTGCTTAGTGATATGCTCCAAAAACCCTCAACTACTTTCTCACATCCACATATGTCCCAAACCAAAAGTCAAACTCGGCCCCACCAAAACTTTCTATCCGGCGCCACTGAGTTCAGTTGACATAGCCACTGCCAGAAACCCTAGTCTTTTCGGTCTCACCGATAGGGATCTTGGTCTCACCAAGATGGGATTGTAACCTCTTTGTTTCCCTTCGTAATGTTTCGGTCAAACCGAGATGAGCGATCGGTCCCACCGAGATTGCAATGCAAACTCTCTGTTTCCCTTTCATAACGTTTCGGTCCAACCAAGATGAGTGAATCGGTCCCACCGAGTTTGCCTGACCAACTCTCTGTTTGTCTATTACCAAAATCGTTCTCACCGAGTTTGTGTAATTGGTCTCACCGAGATTACGTTATGCCCTAACCCTAACAATATCGGTCCCACCGAGTTGACATGTCGGTCCCACCGAAATGCCTAACGGTCACATTATGAACTAAATTGGTCTGACCGAGTTTCACGATTCGGTCCCACCGAGTTTGGTAAGTTGTGTGTAATGGTTAGATTTTGTGTGGAGGCTATATATACCCCTCCACCCACTCTTCATTCATGGAGAGAGCCATCAGAACATGCCTACACTTCCAACATACATTTTCTGAGAGAGAACCACCTACACTTGTGTTGAGGTCAAGATATTCCATTCCTACCACCTAAATCTTGATCTCTACCCTTCCCCAAGTTGCTTTCCACTCAAATCTTCTTTCCACCAAATCCAAATCCTGTGAGAGAGAGTTCAGTGTTGGGGAGACTATAATTTGAAGCACAAGAGCAAGGAGTTCATCATCAACATGCCATCTATTACCTTTTGGAGAGTGGTGTCTCCTAGATTGGTTAGGTGTCACTTGGGAGCCTCCGTCAAGATTGTGGAGTTGAACCAAGGAGTTTGTAAGGGCAAGGAGATCGCCTACTTTGTGAAGATCTACCCGAGTGAGGCAAGTCCTTCGTGGGCGACGGCCATGGTGGGATAGATAAGGTTGCTTCTTCGTGGACCCTTCGTGGGTGGAGCCCTCCGTGGACTCGCGCAACCATTACCCTTCGTGGGTTGAAGCCTCCATCAACGTGGATGTACGATAGCACCGCCTATCGGAACCATGGATAAAAAATCTCCATGTCAACATTGCGTTTGCTTCCTCAAACTCCTCCCTTTACCTTCATATGCAATTTTTTTACATTCCGCTGCTATACTCTTAGAATTGCATGTGTAGGTTGATTGCTTGACTTGTGCTAAGTTGCTAAAATCTGCCAAGAACTAAAATTGGGAAAAGGCTAGATTTTCATTTGGTCAAGTAGTCTAATCACCCCCTCTAGACATACTTTTGATCCTACAAGTGGTATCAGAGCTTTGGTCTCCATTTGCTTTGATTTCCATAGCTTTTGGTGGTCATAGCCTTGGTTTTACAACCTACGGGAGTATGGCGTCTAGCAAGGGAAATTACCACCGTAGAGGTCCTTACTTCGATGGTACAAATTTTGCTAGTTGGAAGCATAAGATGAAAATGCATATTCTTGGACATAACCCCGTCGTTTGGGCTATTGTGTGTATTGTCTTTCAAGGTGAATTCTTTGATGGGAGAGAACCGAACCATGAAGCTACCGCGGAAGAGTTGAAGATGCTGCAATACAATGCTCAAGCTTGTGATATTCTCTTCAATGGATTGTGCCCCGAATAATTCAAAAAAATCAGCCGTCTTGGGAATGCAAAGGAAATTTGGGATACTTTTATTGACATGCACGAAGGTACCGACTCCGTCAAGGAATCCAAATTGGATGTGCTTCAAAGTCAACTTGACAAGTTCAAAATGAAGGATGGTGAAGGCGTCGCTGAAATGTACTCTAGGCTTGCTCTCATCACAAATGAGATTGCCGTCTTAGGAAGTGAAGATATGAACGATAAATTCATCATCAATAAGATCCTAAGAGCCTTGGATGGAAAATATGATACCATGTGCACATTGATCCAAATGGTGCCCAATTACAAAGATCTCAAGCCAACGGAAGTCATTGGGAGAATTGTTGCTCATGAGATGTCACTCAAGGATAAGGAAGAGATCCACAACAAGTCAAGTGGTGCTTACAAAGCCTCATGTGAAGCTCTCACATCATCAAGTGAGAAACAAACCTTCAATGAAGAATTGAGCCTAATGGTGAAGAACTTCAACAAGTTCTACAAGAGTAGAAGCAAGGAAAGAAGTTACAAGTCAAGGTCCTACAATGACAAAAGATCTTCTAGTCGTGAGCGTAATTGCTACAATCATGGAAGACCCGGACACTATTCCAATGAGTGTACGGCTCCCTACAAAAGAAGAGAAGATTCTCCAAAAAGAAGAAGTAGAAGAGAAGAATCACCACCAAGAGAGAGGAAGAGTACAGATGATCGTTATGAACGAAGAACATCCCGGAGAAGCAAGGATTCGGAAAGGAAGGACAAATCATCAAAAAGCTACACAAAATGAAGACATCAAGCTCATGTTGGTGAATGGGTATCCGGCTCCGACTCCGACAATCACTCCGAGAGAAGCTATCACTCCGACTCCAAATATACTCAAGATGAAGGTGTTGCCGGTCTAGCACTTGTGTCAACCAACTCCTACGACATATTTGACTCACAAAATGAAGGAATTGGAAGATGCTTCATGGCTAAAGGCCCAAAGGTATCACACCCCGAGTATGTTGATTTCAATAGTGATGAAGATAACTTGTTAGGTGATGATGATTTACTTGTTGACAACTCTAGTGATGAATACTATGATGGAACGTCAATTAATCATGCTAATCAAGATAAAATGAATGACAATGATAAGGAGAAGATTGAGCGCCTAACTAAAGAACTAAACACTCTTAAGTTAGCTCATGAAACTATCTTGGAAGATCATCGAGAACTTTTAAAGACTCATGAGAAGTTACGCTTTGAAAAGCTCAACCTTGAGCAAGAGCATGAGTTTTTTAAGGCAATCAATGATGATCTTCGCAAGAAAAGTTCTTCTTACATTGCCAAGCGTTTACTCTTATCTACTTACATGCCACAATTCAAGTCTAGTAACAAGAACAAGAAAGATTCTTCTTCTAGTAGTAACAATAATCATGCTAAATCCAATGTTGTTCCTTCTAGTAGTTTTCTTGATTCCACTAATGATTCTCTTAGACAAGTTACACTTGAGCAAGAAAATAGCTTATTGAAGGGAATTATAGAGAAAGGTGTTTACAAGAGCCTTGCCAGAAGTAAGCAATTCGAGGAGATTGTACGCAAGCAAGGAAGGCACCGGAAGAATCAAGGTGTTGGTTTTGAACGAAAGTTCAATGCCAATGGAGTTGAGTGGGAAGAAGATCAATACCCCAAGATGAAGTTTGTTCCTCAACAAGAGAAGTACGATCCTACTTCTTTCAAAGGAACACAAGCTCAAGATGATCTTCCACCACAAGACCACAGGCAAAAAGGCAAGGACAAGCTTCAAGAGGAGATTGATGCATTTTAAGAAGCTCCTAAGGCCTTGGTCAAGTGGGTTCCCAAGACTACATCAAGTTCTACTTCATCAAGTACGACTACAACTCCAAGGATTCCCATCAAGATGATGTGGATCCCAAAGAAGAAGAACTAGAGAGTTCTTGAGGGTGACTCCACCAATATACTTCACTCATATCATTTCGGCAAGGACAAGTGCAAACAACTTCCATATCTTGCATTAATCCAAGGAGTCACAAACCCTCTTGTTGGTAAGACGAGGAACAAGGTAACCTAATGCTCTCATGGACATCATCTTGTGTGTACATCACTCTATGTCTATGGGTATCCTTGCTTGTTCCTTGTGGGACTAACCCGTGTAGGTATTGAAAGTGCAACTCACTCCAATGGATTGCTCCAAATGATCTACATCAACATTGAGCATCCACATCTTCAACACCTACATGAAGTCACTATCGACAAAACCCAAGGTTAGTTCATCCCTCTTAGGGGGGATATCACATCTAGGGGGAGCTTTACTCTAAGAATTGAGCTAAAGCAACTCTAATGGTGTGAACACAACAATGCTTTATGTAAAAGTGGTAAACCCACTTGTGCTTAAACGATGAGTATAACCTATGATCAAATGTTCTCATTTGACTCCTAAGTCAATATACTCATATATAGATGACCTAGTCATCACCAATTGTTTGATAGATGCTAGAATTGGTTGTGCATGCTTTGCCACATACTTCATTTGCCATTTTATTGTGTGATCATGTTGCTTGCATATTTTACTCATTCGAGGACATCCATTTGATGCTTTGATTGCTTGGCTTTTTCTCTTTTGCCAAATGGATGGACAAGAATGCCTAAGAACCTTCTCTAGCTATCTATGCTTTTCTCCTCTCAAACTCTATTCATGCTACATCACAAAGTTTGATCAAGTCAGATTCGAACCACTCTGTGTGAGGAGCACTCGGAGTCCCTGATTCATCATAGACTTAAACTTCCAAAACCTCTTTGTGCATTTCGGTTTGACCGATTCATCCTTTTCGGTCACACCGAGATCACTAAGTTGATCTAGGTTTTCAATCTCGGTGCAACCGATTAGAACTTTTAGGTCACACCGAGTTGCAGTAACTGCTCGCACTTTTGCATCTCGGTGCCACCGAGTTGTTCCACTCGGTCACACCGACAGGGTCAGGTTATATATACTGACGGGTCAAATTTTGGAAAAATTTCTGAAACCATTCACCCACGCGTAACCTGCTGTGCCTCTTCGGGTCTCCTGATCGTCTTCTCACCGTTAGCGACCTCCCGTCGCTGGTCTCCGCCGCCATCAACGGCAATCTGCCCCGCCGTTGCCGCCGTAGCAAGTTCACCGCCGAGTTAGGGTATGAACTTGATACTTTGTGCTATTCATTAACTCCGATTCGTAGCACATTGCTTTGCCATGATTCTTGCCACGTATGAAATCATCCTGTCCAGCGAAAACATCCTATAGATTTGATTTGATTTGAAAATTTAGGGTTAGGTTTTCGCCGAACTCATCTCGGACCGACCGAATTGTTGAAATTGGTCTCACCGATTTGGCTTAGGCCATTGCACATGCGATTTTCGGTCTGACCAAGAATTGCAAATCGGTGTAACCGAGTTCGATTCTTTGTGAAACCCTAGCAGTCTCGGTGCCACCGAACTGTGACTCGGTCTGACCGAGTTCACTAGTTTAGGTTCCAAAAGCTGCTTCGGTATCACCGGGTTTACAAATCGGTAGCTCTGAAATGCTTTCTATGGAGAACTGTTACTAAGTTTTGAGTCAATTGTTTTGCAAAACCTCTCTACTTTGTGATGCTCATCTACTCTACCTCATCTACAACCTATTCACAGGATCTGCTGACAGTTTGCCTGAAGATGTCTGATCAAAGTGATAGTCAGAACAAGTCAGAGGAACAAGTTCAGATGAGTGAGGGCACTAGTCCCTCTAGCAGCTATGATGAGGGCACCAGGAGCACACCTAGTAACTTGCTGTGATGACCGGTTTTTCCGGGTATTAATTTCCCAAAAAATGGCCTTTGTGCTCACCAGCCCCAGGATTACTGTTAGCTGATGAGGCACCAACTTGTTACAGAACTCCAAGCAAAAATACAAAATGTGTAGTACAAGACCATTTTGTCCTGTGAGTACAACAAATTGGTTTCTAGTGGTTGATGGCGGAAGCGGTTTGTGGATCATCGGCGTCTATGGGACTCCATTTCCCACAGGAACAGCTGACCAGGTTAACTCCTATCTTCGCGAGGCTGCTATCACCATTGCGTAGGTTCCAGAGCTGTCATCACAACGCTTCTCTCCAAGCAAGAAATCTGGCCAAGACAATAGCCAGGGACAAGCCAGTGAGTACTTTGAATGTACTCGCAAACATTATGAACACGGGTATAATATATCAAATCATACTCTAAAATATTCTATGATCACAACATCAGTCATAAAATGGAATCCATGATGCATGCAAGCAGGTTATTTATGAATATGCAATAACATAGTAATAATAAAATGCACCGATCGGGTGTCTGAAGCGACGCCTCGAAAGGTTAGTAAACAAAGAGAAATGCCTCAGTCGGGCGTCTGAGCGACACCACATAAAGGGCTTATGAAATAAATAACAAGCATGCCACAGTTGGGCGTCTCAGCGACACCACATAAAGCGCTTATGAAATAAATAACAACCATGCCACAGTTGGGCGTCTCAGCGACACCACATAAAGGGCTTATAAAGTAAATAAATAACAAGCATGCCACAGTTGGGCGTCTCAGCGACACCACATAAAGGGCTTATAAAGTAAATAAATACGAACATGCCACAGTCGGGCGTCTCAGCGACACCACGAAAAGGGCTTATAAATAATCATAGTGAATATCCAGGAGGTAAAACCGTCCCAGGGATACTCAATACTTCAAATAATATCAAGGGGTTAGTCCATAATAATAATAATCATAAACATCATAAGTCACAAGTCATGATCCATGTTCTGGTTTAACAGTTTCTCCTCCGAAGACCGACACTAAGACCGACACTTGACCCATCCCAGACTGGAATCCTTAACCATGGACATGGCTATTCGAATAGGTTTAATCTCTGCAGAGGGTGTACTCTTTACCCATGAGTAACGGATTCCTTTAGTCCATCGGGACTAATTCCGTCTACGGCCTTTTAGTTGAAAACACACCTAACTTGCACACACCATCTTAACTTACCGGTGTCTGGAATCACCCACGACACATGTCAAGCAAAACTCTAAGTGGGGAGGCTACAACCTCGCGTAGCATGGGATCAAATTTATATCGCACGCTCTAAGGGGTGGCCTCCGCTCTCGGTCTCAACCGGAAACACCCATGCCCCCGGACCAGGTGGCCTGCCTACCAGCTACAACCGGTATCTTCCACCATGGCCTCTCTATACGGTGTGTGCTAGAAAGGGGTTGACGACTTACTGAACCGTACTCTAATTGTTGTTGAGACAAGTGGTAGTACGAAACAAGTATGGGGGTTACTGGAACAAGAATCGATCTATGGTCAACTCAGGAGGTTTTTAAGTATTCCCTGCATGATTAGCATAACGAATATATTTCATCCAATAGACAGAATCACCACTCATTATACCCCTCATGCCATGCCGGACACACTCGTCTCGACGAGGAAATAGGGACAAGCTCGGGTCTACCCAAGACAGAGACTTTCCCATTTTCCTTCCGGTAGGTGCGAAAGGCATACGAGGATGATCACTATCACAAGCATGTCCATTTCCAACAGCAAGGAAATTTCCAATAGGCATTCATGCAAATGATCATATCACCACATAAAATAACGAGTTCTAAGTACTGAGGTGGTGTCATAATCGTGTCAAACAACGCATGCAAAATATTATGCCAGGGTTCAGAATGCTTGCCTTCAAGGTGTGGAAAGGCATGGTGCACTCCAAAACTTTTGAAAGTTTGCTTCTCTCTCTCCAAAGTCCTATTTTAAATAAATTTGAATTAACACACAATTTCAAAACAGCACAAAAAAGTTGTTTGAATTTTTTTGAAATAAATCTTAAAATAAACTAGGCAAAATTTGAGGAAGGTAGGAAAAAGAATCAATTCATTTGGAGTTATCATTAAAAAGTTATAGGCAGTCAAAGTTGTGGTCAAAATCTGTTTTTTAAAAAATAAAAGAGAAAAAGGAAAAACAATTCGAACTGACCACGTCGAAGGCGTATTTTGAATTTACGCTTCCACTTACTCCAGCATGGACGGCGCTGTGTGTCACTGACAGTGGGCCCGGGGGACCCACTGGTCAGGTTTGACTGGTCTTCTCCCTCCTCTTCCCCTGCCCCGAGCGGAGGCGGAACTCCGGCGATGCTCGACGGCGAACGGCGGCACCGTTCGGGAAACGAAGGCCATCCGCAGGCTCAGGGGATCGAGACGGTCACTCCGGTGGTCACTTTGGTCTCTGGGGTGGACGGAGCTGCCGGCGGCGAGCTTCGCAGCGGACGGTGGCCGTCGAGCAAAGTGGTTTTTCTCCCGCGGCGAGTCCCGGTCAAAATTGAGCAGGGGGATGGACTCACGAGGGGGGGAGGAAGCTCCTGGTGAAGAGAGTGGAGAGGGGGAGGCTCTGGTGGCGCCGGAATGGCCGGGACAGTGGCGGCGGCTGCGGTTGCTGGAGATGGGGTAGAAGGCCTCCCCGGGTCGATTGGCTGCCACGGGAGAACTAGGGGAGTGTTTTGAGGCTGCCTGCGGGAACGGGACGTGTTCGGGGCCTCTTCTTATAGTGCAACAAGGTCGGTTTGCGGCGGCCGTGGATAAGTTCGCCGGCGAACCGCCTCCCTGTAGTGGTAGGGCATCGTGGCAGCGACGAGAGCTAGCAGACACGCGAGAGGATGAGGTTGAGCTGTTCCAGGGGCAGGTGGCGAGCGGGAGAGGCTTGGGCGGCGCCCACCTGGCAGAGACGCGCTGCGGACACCGGCGTGCCGCCAAGGAGCTCTAACGGCGGTGCTGCAGGGCACCAGGGCTTCTTGGCGTGATGCGGTGAGAGAGAGAGTGCGTGGTGTGGCTCTGCAATGTGGGCAAAACCAGGGGCGCGACGTGGCGGCTCAGGCGCAGCACGTGCAAAACGCGTGCTCTGCTCGCGCCCAGAGCACGCATGGGGCGTGTTCGACAAAATGCCAGGGCATGCTAGAGGTCTCGGGTGAGGTTGGGGTTTAACAGACCTAGGTAAGGAGTAACTAGGAGTTTATTGGACAAGGTGGTTAGGCAAGGGAAGCAAGTTCATAGTGCAAACTAAAACTCATGTCAAAACTGGTCATGCCCATAAAGTGTTTGACAGAATGCCACATGCACCTAGGCATTTCTTGGAGTGGTCAAATCTTCCAAAGTGGGGTCTCTTTAGATGCAAGAGAGGGTGGTGAGGTTAGTTTGCCAAATGAAGAAACTTGTTAGTGCAAGTTTTGCAAATCTTCAGTTCTGGACAGAAGGTAAATGGCATCATTACATGAACCAAAACAGTCCCAAAGGGTGCATGCTCCTGGACTTAGGGGTTTTGCAGGGTTGACTAGAAGCAGGAGAAAGCACAAGATCACTAGAGCAAAAATAAATAGGGTTGCAGTAGAAAACACAAGGCTGGACCAGAATGAAAAAGAGGTTGTTTTACTCAATTTTTCCAAAGAACAACACTAGGTTTTTGCATAAAGTTGGATGGCATGCTACCACTGACATCCCAAAATTTTGGTAGAAGTTTTAAAGAAATATTTAAATAGGTTGTAGTGCAAAACTGTCCACTGGACCAGATTTGAGAACCTGGTGTAGAACTCAAAATATCCATGGAATGAATTATATTTTTGCATAAAAGTGTTTTAAAAACATCACATGACCTCTCCAAATTTTGGTGGAATTTTTTAAATAAATTTATCAAATATTTGTAGTGTAAAAGAGGCCTTGAAGCTTAGAAAAATCATTTTTCAAGAAATAAGGCATCAGGAAAAAATTAATTATGCAAATAATCCCACTGATAAAGAATTGTTTTACTTGAGAGGAAAATAAGTTCAACAAAATTGGGAAGTTTTTCACTTGGGGTAAAAAACTCCATAATAATAAAGAAAAGAGTGGTTCTGAAATCAGAAGGAAATACAGAAAATAAAAGTTTTAGTTTCTAGGCAAAAGTTTAATTAGTAAAACAAAGTTAAAATTTTGGGCTGTCACAACACTACCCCCCTTAAGAAAAAAATCTCTTCCTCAAGATTTGCTAAGAGCTGTTTTGAAAAACAAATACTCCATGGTTACGTGTTTTTGCAAGCAGTGTATGAGTTCGAGTAGTGGTGGTGCTGCGTGAATAAAAAGAAATAATCCATGTCGTGAGAAGATATATGATGCAGCAACTCAAGGAAAAGAAATCTCACTCAGGATTTTTCGCGAGAGAAATAGTAATATATTAGAGTCAAATCGCAACAGAACTACTCATATTAATAGAAACTAAAAGATTTACTCGCCGCGCAAACTCGGGTACCACGCATAAGTTACAACTTATAAGTAACGGTTGCAATAATAAACACAGCAGCGACGTCTATAATGCAAACGGTAACTGGATGGGGTCCCGAGAAAACGTCTCTAGTACTGGGATGCACTCCTCCTCTATCAAGGAAAGCGGGTTGATCAGCCGATGAATGTGTCTCTCCTGGTCGGGCCTTAGTGGTCTGCCGATGGTGATATGAGGATTTAAATCCGTGAGACTCTGGAAATATCCCATTATTCGCTAGGTCAAACGTTCTTGAGCGATGACGTACTGGACCAGATTGGCCAGTACTGGATCTCTCTCAATCCGTCCATCGGGAAAAGATGTTACTTCTCCGGGTGCTGCACGGCTTGGAAAGTAATAATACCCTCATTCGCTGGCATAGGGTACTACGAATCGAAGGCGAGCGAGTGCTTCGTAAGCAGCAGCTTCTATGGCCATATGTGGGCTCGGCATAGATTTCCCCACGAAGGAGACCTCCGTTGGGTCTTGGTTGGAGTCTACAGGAGGGATGTGTACTGCTGCCCAATATTTCGAGGTGGAAGGGGTGATCCTCGATTTGAACAGCTCGTACTGGGGTGGCTGGGTAGAACCCATGGTACTACACGTAAAGTCCCACAATATTTTGACAAAACTACCCGGGGTTGCATCTGGGGTTCTCAGATAAATACTAGGGCTCGGCATGGCAAGAAATGGTTGTGAGGGTGGTGCACAAGGTGAGGGTGCTTGGCAAGGTCATGAGGTGGCCTTTTTATATAGCATCCGGGCTGGTTATTTACCGTGGTGAAAGGTAATTAATTTGCCAGCTCATCTCCAAGGGTCTGGGTCAAAGCCACAGATACATATCTCACCAAAGTGACGTATCACTGGGGGAGTTGTCGGGGTGGTTTTGGTAGCTGTGCCCGAAAAAATATGCAACTGCGTGCTGACATAATTATGCAAGGTTACTATTTAAAACAGAGGCACAACAACAGGCTGCATTTATTCACAAGGTCACACGATTATAAGGCGAGGATACACTGAGACTCGGCACTACTTGGTGACTTAGTCTACCTCGTTTATATCCAAACGGGCGTGCCTTGTGGATGTCGAGGCTTCCCCACAGGTCTCACCGTCGGGATTAGCTGGAGGTGGTTGAGGGGATGCAGGGTCGGGGTAGCGATGATGACTATCGCGGGGATTGTTGGCCACAATCCCGTTGGAGTGTGCTCCCAAAAGGCGACTAAGCACTTCTGGGGTCGTCAAGGAACCTTGGTTGATGGATGGGGCTGACCTCGGGGTATCGATTGGTTGTCCGAACAGCACGACTGGGCTGTCGGCGTCGGGCTCGTCTTCTCCTCTTGCCGAGGCTCGATGAACTAGCTCTCCACGAGCTGCGATCAGATCAATGGTGATTTGATCGAATAGTGCCTCTAGTGCACCTACATAGCGCACTAGGTGCAATAATGCAGGATCCGTCTCGTGATCTCCGTTGGCAACTTGGGGTGGTCTACCATACCCTTCGCGCCTGGGGTAGTAGTAGAACGAGCGACAATTAACTCTGGGCGACAACTGCCGGAGTTGAACTATAGCCACTCGAGCAGCTAGCGGGATAGCTTGTGGTTCGAAGGAAGTTGTCCTTCCAGTGAACCTGTAGGGGCGTTCTGGCGACAGACCCCTACCGTAGATGTGCATCATGGCCCAGAATTGACGGCTTTCACCGCCCATGGGCCCTTGGTACACAACATATTCTGGGGGCTCTTCTAACGCATAGGCACGGCGGATGAGGTTTGCGAGTATGGTCACAAAACCTCCAAGGTTGGTTGCTGTGGTCTCATTCCGCACGACGGGGCCAGGCATTTTGGCTCGGTTTGGGGTAGAGGTTGTGCTGTGCTGCATTGAGGCGAGCGTGCCCTTTTTATAGAAAAAGGGGACTAAGTATTCCTTCGCACGCTTGTGAATGAGGCATTATAGGCGTCGGTCACTGGCGCGTGATCGACAGGCTAGGTTGATAGGCCGACTGCCAAAAGTGTCAGGGTCACCGTGTGGCTATCTTGCACGAGAAGCTTGGCTGGGTTTTGGTTAAGGTCTGGTGGTTTGGCCTACCTAGGTTTTTTTGACCTGGCTAAGATAGGATTAGCCAATGGTCAGCCTGGCTCTGATACCAAGTTTGTGACGACCGGTTTTTCCGGGTATTAATTTCCCAGAAAATGGCCTTTGTGCTCACCAGCCCCAGGATTACTGTTAGTTGATGAGGCACCAACTTATTACAGAACTCCAAGAAAAAAATACAAAATGTGTAGTACAAGACCATTCTGGCCTGTGAGTACAACAAATTGGTTTCTAGTGGTTGATGGCGGAAGCGGTTTGTGGATCATCAGCGTCTATGGGACTCCATTTCCCACAGGAACAGCTGACCAGGTTAACTCCTATCTTCGCGAGGCTGCTATCACCGTTGCGTAGGTTCCGGGACTGTCATCACAATGCTTCTCTCCAAGCAAGAAATCTGGCCAAAACAATAGCCAGGGACAAGCCAGTGAGTACTTTGAATGTACTCGCAAACATTATGAACACGGGTATAATATATCAAATCATACTCTAAAATATTCTATGATCACAACATCAGTCATAAAATGGAATCCATGATGCATGCAAGCAGGTTATTTATGAATATGCAATAACATAGTAATAATAAAATGCACCGATCGGGTGTCTGAAGCGACGCCTTGAAAGGTTAGTAAACAAAGAGAAATGCCTCAGTCGGGCGTCTGAGCGACACCACATAAAGGGCTTATGAAATAAATAACAAGCATGCCACAGTTGGGCATCTCAGCGACACCACATAAAAGGCTTATGAAATAAATAACAAGGATGCCACAGTTGGGCGTCTCAGCGACACCACATAAAGGGCTTATAAAGTAAATAAATAACAAGCATGCCACAGTCGGGCGTCTCAGCAACACCACATAAAGGGCTTATAAAGTAAATAAATATGAACATGCCACAGTCGGGCGTCTCAGTGACACCACGAAAAGGGCTTATAAATAATCACAGTGAATATCCAGGAGGTAAAATCGTCCCAGGGATACTCAATAGTTCAAATAATATCAAGGGGTTAGTCCATAATAATAATAATCATAAACATCATAAGTCACAAGTCACGATCCATGTTCTGGTTTAACAGTTTCTCCTCCGAAGACCGACACTTGACCCATCCCAGACTGGAATCCTTAACCATGGACACGGCTATTCGAATAGGTTTAATCTCTACGGAGGGTGTACTCTTTACCCACGAGTAACGGATTCCATTAGTCCATCGGGACTAATTTCGTCTATGGCCTTTTAGTTGAAAACACACCTAACTTGCACACACCAGCTTAACTTACCGGTGTCTGGAATCACCCACGACACATGTCAAGCAAAACTCTAAGTGGGGAGGCTACAACCTCGCGTAGCATGGGATCAAATTTATATCGCGCGCTCTAAGGGGTGGCCTCCGCTCTCGGTCTCAAACGGAAACAGCCATGCCCCCGGACCAGGTGGCCTGCCTACCAGCTACAACCGGTATCTTCCACCATGGCCTCTCTGTATGGTGTGTGCTAGAAAGGGGTTGACGACTTACTGAACCGTACTCTAATTGTTGTAGAGACAAGTGGTAGTACGAAACAAGTATGGGGGTTACTGGAACAAGACTCGATCTATGGTCGACTCAGGAGGTTTTTAAGTATTCCCTGCATGATTAGCATAACGAATATATTTCATCCAATAGACAGAATCACCACTCATTATACCCCTCATGCCATGCCGGACACACTCGTCTCGACGAGGAACTAGGGACAAGCTCGGGTCTACCCAAGACAGAGACTTTCCCGTTTTCCTTCCGGTAGGCGCGAAAGACATACGAGGATGATCACTATCACAAGCATGTCCATTTCCAACAGCAAGGAAATTTCCAATAGGCATTCATGCAAATGATCATATCACCACATAAAATAACGAGTTCTAAGTACTGAGGTGGTGTCATAATCGTGTCAAACAACGCATGCAAAATATTATGCCAGGGTTCAGAATGCTTGCCTTCAAGGTGTGGAAAGGCATGGTGCACTCCAAAACTTTTGAAAGTTTGCTTCTCTCTCTCCAAAGTCCTATTTTAAATAAATTTGAATTAACACACAATTTCAAAACAGCACAAAAAAAGTTGTTTGAATTTTTTTGAAATAAATCTTAAAATAAACTAGGCAAAATTTGAGGAAGGTAGGAAAAAGAATCAATTCATTTGGAGTTATCATTAAAAAGTTATAGGCAGTCAAAGTTGTGGTCAAAATCTGTTTTTTTAAATGAAACAGAAAAAGGAAAAACGATTCGAACTGACCACGTCGAAGGCGTATTTTGAATTTATGCTTCCACTTACTCCAGCGAGGACGGCGCGGTGTGTCACTGATAGTGGGCCCGGGGAACCCACTGGTCAGGTTTGACTGGTCTTCTCCCTCCTCTTCCCCTGCCCCGAGCGGAGGCGGAACTCCGGCGATGCTCGACGGCGAACGGCGGCACCGTTCGGGAAACGGAGGCCATCCACGGGCTCAGGGGATCGAGACGGTCACTCCAGTGGTCGCTTTGGTCTCTGGGGTGGATGGAGCTGCCGGCGGCGAGCTTCGCAGCGGACGGTGGCCGTCGGGCAAAGTGGTTTTTCTCCCGGGCGAGTCCCGATCAAAATTGAGCAGGGGGATGGACTCACGAGGGGGAGAGGAAGCTCCTGGTGAAGAGAGTGGAGAGGGGGAGGCTCTGGTGGCGCCGGAATGGCCTGGACAGTGGCGGCGGCTGCGGTTGCCGGAGATGGGGAAGAAGGCCTCCCCAGGTCGATTGGCTGC
This sequence comes from Triticum dicoccoides, assembly GCF_002162155.2. Classification (NCBI taxonomy): domain Eukaryota; kingdom Viridiplantae; phylum Streptophyta; class Magnoliopsida; order Poales; family Poaceae; genus Triticum; species Triticum dicoccoides. Next base: position 501,127,340 of record NC_041381.1, read on the forward strand.
CACGGGAGAACTATGGGAGTGTTTTGAGGCTGCCTGCGGGAACGGGACATGCTCGGGGCCTCTTCTTATAGTGCAACGATGTTGGTTTGCGGCGGCCGTGGATAAGTTCGCCGGTGAACCGCCTCCCTGTAGCGGCAGGGCGTCGTGGCGGCGACGAGAGCTAGAGGACACGCGAAAGGATGAGGCTGAGCTGTTCCAGGGGCAGGTGGCGAGCGGGGGAGGCTTGGGTGGCGCCGACCTGGCAGAGACGCGCTGCGGATGCCGGCGTGCCGCCAAGGGGCTCTGACGGCAGTGCTGCAGGTCACCAGGGCTGCTTGGCGTGATGCGGTGAGAGGGAGAGTGCGTGGCGTGGCTCTGCAGTGTGGGCAAAACCAGGGGCGCGATGTGGCGGCTCGGGCGCGGCACGTGCAAAACGCGTGCTCTGCTCGCGCCCAGAGCACGCACGGGACGTGTTCGACAAAATGCCAGGGCATGCTAGAGGTCTCGGGTGAGGTTGGGGTTTAACAGACCTAGGTAAGGAGTAACTGGGAGTTTATTGGACAAGGTGGTTAGGCAAGGGAAGCAAGTTCATAGTGCAAACTAAAACTCATGTCAAAACTGGTCATGCCCATAAAGTGTTTGACAGAATGCCACATGCACCTAGGCATTTCTTGGAGTGGTCAAATCTTCCAGAGTGGGGTCTCTTTACATGCAAGAGAGGGTGGTGAGGTTAGTTTCCCAAATGAAGAAACTTGTTAGTGCAAGTTTTGCAAATCTTCAGTTCTGGACAGAAGGTAAATGGCATCATTACATGAACCAAAACAGTCCCAAAGGGTGCATGCTCCTGGACTTAGGGGTTTTGCAGGGTTGACTAGAAGCAGGAGAAAGCACAAGGTCACTAGAGCAAAAATAAATAGGGTTGCAGTAGAAAACACAAGGCTGGACCAGAATGAAAAAGAGGTTGTTTTACTCAATTTTTCCAAAGAACAACACTAGGTTTTTGCATAAAGTTGGATGGCATGCTACCACTGACATCCCAAAATTTTGGTAGAAGTTTTAAAGAAATATTTAAATAGGTTGTAGTGCAAAACTGTCCACTGGACCAGATTTGAAAACCTGGTGTAGAACTCAAAATATCCATGGAATGAATTATATTTTTGCATAAAAGTGTTTTAAAAACATCACATGACCTCTCCAAATTTTGGTGGAATTTTTTAAATAAATTTATCAAATGGTTGTAGTGTAAAAGAGGCCTTGGAGCTTAGAAAAATCATTTTTCAAGAAATAAGGCATCAGGAAAAAATTAGTTATGCAAATAATCCCACTGATAAAGAATTGTTTTACTTGAGAGGAAAAATAAGTTCAACAAAATTGGGAAGTTTTTCACTTGGGGTAAAAAAACTCCATAATAATAAAGAAAAGAGTGGTTCTGAAATCAGAAGGAAATACAGAAAATAAAAGTTTTAGTTTCTAGGCAAAATTTTAATTAGTAAAACAAAGTTAAAATTTTGGGGTGTCACACTTGCCAAAGGCAGCAACCAGGACAAGGAAGAAGAAAACCTCAGATTCTGAAGATGAGGATTATGTGGCTGTTGAGGATGAGGCCACTTCAAGGAAAAAGGTGCTGAAAAAGGAGTATGGCACAGCTGCTGCAACAAAGCCTGGAATGAAAACAAAGGCTCCAGCAAGAAGAGATCCTATGTCTAAGGCTACAGTCTCTACTCAAGAGACCATGGAATTCACTCTTGAACCCAAAAAGGTTGTTGCAGAAGGGAAAAAGAAGGAAAGAAAGAGAGGGAGATGGTGCAAGAGAGTTGATCCAATGGCAGAATTTGAGAAGCACTCTTCTCATGATGATGATGAAGAGGAAGAGGATGCTGCACCAGCAACCAAAGCTCAGAAGCTCATGGGAGATGCTATTAAATCAGGGGGTGCTCCTAAGCCCAAACCTTCTCCCAAAGCTACTGCTCCAGTTCCAAAGTCTGCACCTAAGAGGAACACCAGAAGTATACCTGCTGAGGAGAAGAACAAGGCCCCAGTTCCTGAAGCTACTGATGATGACGAAGATGATTCACTTGTTTTAAGAAAGTTGAATCCAAAGATCCCTGACCATAATGATGCACATCCTGTTGCAGAGGACATGAGGATCAGGCAGGATGCAGGACTGAGACAATGGAGAAAGGCTGACCCCTATGCTGTCAGAAGGAGAACAGTTGTGGACTATAGGTTCCACACAAAGGAACAACAAGATTTTTATGAGACAATCCTACTTGACAAGAAGCCCATAGTGAGTGACATGAGATGGGTGGACTGGACCTACATAAGAGATAATGAAGAGCACTTCTCGGGTGTATATGACAGCTTCAAGGCATGTGAGGTTGACAAGTTTGTTGGCCAGAAGCTTACCAAGTGGAATGATGAGCTAATCATGTAATTCTATTCAACTGCTCATTTCTATCCAGATGGAAGAATAGTGTGGATGTCAGAGGGTACAAGGTACCAATCTACAGTTGATGAGTGGGCTAGATTGATCAATGCCCCAGAAGCTCATGAAGATGACTTGGATGTCTATGCCAAGAAGAAGAAGGATCACACCTCAATGGCTAGCATGTACAAGGAGATTCCTGATGCATACCTAGAGACTCACAAGTTTGGCTCGGTGAAGCACCTGTTGTTAGGGCTGCCAACAATCAACACCATTTCGAGGCACACTCTATTGCCAAAGTTAGGAGATCACAAAATGATCAGAGGACACTCCATCAACTTGTTGCATATATTTGATGTTCCTCAAAAGTTCAAGGTGATGAGTCTGATTGTGGAAACAATTAAGAGGACTACTACAGATCCGAAGAGATCTTGTGGGTATGCTCCACAGATTTAGGTGCTCATCAACTCCAAGATGGGCACAAGCACATATTTGTTGGACAAGGAGCATCTACCCCTCAAGTCAGACTTTGAGGACAACATTGTTGTCATGAATGAAGAAGATCCATCATCTGTGCAAGCACATGAGAAGAGAGAGAAGGCCAGGGCAGAGAAAGCTGCAAAGATGCCAACAGCTGAAGAAGCATCTCAGATATTCTTGAAGAGCAAGCAAGATCAGCTTGGATATCTGATTGCCTCCATCTTGAGGATTGAGAAGGGCTTGGCCACCCTGACTCAAAACCAGGAGAGCTTGGAGAGGATCATTGAGCAAAAATTCTATGATCTTGATGTCAAGGTAACTGAGATCCAGTCAGTAGTTGAGCAACTTCAGGAGGAAGTGGAGAAGAAGAAGGGCAAGTCTACTACAGATACTTTCACTAGAGTGCCCAGGAGTCAGAGATCTGCTGCAGTGCCTGTTCCAGACACAAGAGCTACTACATCTGCACCAGCAGCCACAGCTTCAGTACCACCAGCTCCAGCAACCACTCCACCAGCTCCAGCTACATCAACAGAAGCTTTCGTCCTTGGAGTCATCTCTATGCCACCTCATGAAGACCAAGCCTGAGAGTCATTTAGCATTATGCGTTTTTTAACTTTTTGGTAACTTGTTGCCAAAGGGGGAGAAAATATATAGATCATAGGCTTCGAGAGAGAGCGTTGCTTTTTATCTCTCTTGTTTTTGGTTGAACTTCTTGATTGTGTGCTTGTGAGCTACTCATTTACTTGTTCGATCATGTGTTTGATCATATGCTACCCTTAATGCTTGTTGGATGATATTATCTCTTATATCCTTATATGATCATTCACTTGCTTGGTGAAGAGTGCATGATTTTAACTTCTATCATTTTGAGCGCTCCACCAAGATGTATGTGACATGAAAGAGTAATCCATGATCCTAACACATTGTGCATTTGCAGTCCAAAGCAAATTTTAAATAATGCACAAATTTAGGGGGAGCTCTTGCTTATCACATACTTCTCAAAGCGACGATGTTTTTCAATCTTATTATCTTTTGTCAAAGCTTTGATCTATATGTTGTCATCAATTACCAAAAAGGGGGAGATTGAAAGTGCAACCATCCCTAGGTGGTTTTGGTAATTCCTAACAACATATAGCTCATTGAGCTAATGCTATTTCAAGATAAATATTTCAGGAAAGCTCAATGTTTGGCATGGCATGGATGAGAAACATGGACCCCTCAAAATGCTAAGGACAAAAGGATTGGCTCAAGCTCAAAGCACAAGACTCTACAGTTTACTTTTAGTGATCCAAGATCACATTGAGTCCATAGGAAAGCCAATACTATTAAGAGGGGATGAGGTGTTGCTTAATGGATTTCTTGCTCAAAGTGCTTAGTGATATGCTCCAAAAACCCTCAACTACTTTCTCACATCCACATATGTCCCAAACCAAAATTCAAACTCGGCCCCACCGAAACTTTCTATCCGGCGCCACCGAGTTCAGTTGACATAGCCACTGCCAGAAACCCTAGTCTTTTTGGTCTCACCGATAGGGATCTCAGTCTCACCGAGATGGGATTGTAACCTCTCTGTTTCCCTTCGTAACATTTCAATCAAACCGAGATGAGCGATCGGTCCCACCGAGATTGCAATGCAAACTCTCTGTTTCCCTTTCATAACGTTTCTGTCCAACCAAGATGAGCAAATCGGTCCCACTGAGTTTGCCTGACCAACTCTCTGTTTGTCTATTACCAAAATCGTTCTCACCGAGTTTGTGTAATCGGTCTCACCGAGATTACGTTATGCCCTAACCCTAACGATATCGGTCCCACCGAGTTGACATGTCGGTCCCACCGAAATGCCTAACGGTCACATTATGAACTAAATCGGTCTAACCGAGTTTCATGATTCGGTCCCACCGAGTTTGGTAAGTTGTGTGTAACGGTTAGATTTTGTGTGGAGGCTATATATACCCCTCTGTCGGTGTCAAAACCGGCGGATCTCGAGTAGGGGGTCCCGATCTGTGCGTCTTAGGCTGATGGTAACAGGGAGCAAGGGACACAATGTTTACCCAGGTTCGGGCCCTCTCGATGGAGGTAAAACCCTACTTCCTACTTGATTAATATTGAAGATATGAGTAGTACAAGAGTAGATCTACCACGAGATCGTAGAGGCTAAACCCTAGGAGCTAGCCTATGATGGTATGATTGTAATTGTGATCGGCCTTCTAAGGACCATCCTCTCCGGTTTATATAGACACCGGAGAGAGCTAGGGTTTACATGGAGTCGGTTACAAGGAAGGAAACATAATATCCGGATCGCCAAGCTTGTCTTCCACGCAAAGGAGAGTCCCATCCGGACACGGGCCAAAGTCTTGAGTCTTGTATCTTCATGCTTCAATAGTCTGGGCGATGTATATAGTCCGGCTGTCCGGATACCCCCTAATCCAGGACTCCCTTAGTAGCCCCTGAACCAGGCTTCAATGGCGATGAGTCCGGCGCGCAGTCTTGTCTTCGGCATTGCAAGGCGGGTTCCTCCTTTCGAATACTCCAAGGTCATTATCGAACACGTAGGCCGTGTCCGGATCTGTAAGATGATCTTTACACACCATTGTAGGGAACATAGCATAAATCCGTTCTGCTGGCAATCTTTGTACATCGTGCCCTTGCATCGTGGCCTGGTCCAACACGAACCGACGTTTCCTGCTCCACCTCGACTCACATCGCGAGGCGGTTTTATTGGCATGTCCTGCCAAAGCAGAGATCATGTTCCTCTTATTATGGGATCTTTCATCAATATGGGCGTGTGTGACCCCATGGTGACCGTTGGTATAACTTCGTGAATTTTATTTAAGTCTCAAGCGGTCACGCTGAGGACTCTTGATATTCATCCCCTTTATAAAGGGGCCGAGGCCTACGCCTCTTTTCCACCTCTCCTGCTCCTTCTCGCACCTTGAGCTCCAGCACTCAAAACATAAGCTCCAACACCCCAGATCTTCCAGTATGTCCGGATCTGACGCAAAAGGCCGGTGGGTGGCCTCCTCAATCCAAGAGGAGGATATTGCTAAGCTTAGGGAGGTCGGATACCTGACCGCCGATATCCAGCACAGGCTTCCTGCCCCCGGGCGAGTTATCCCCACGCCGGAGCCCAACGAGAGCGTTGTGTTTGTCCCTCACTTCTTCCGAGGCCTAGACCTCACCCTCGACCCCTTTGTGAGGGGGCTCATGTTCTACTATGGCTTGGACTTCCATGATCTGGCTCCAGACGCCGTCCTCCATATCTCGTCGTCCATTATTGTGTGCGAGGCTTTTCTCCACGTCAACCCACACTTTGGCTTGTGGCTCAAAACCTTGATTGTAAAGCCGAAGATGATCGAGGGGCGACAGGCGGAGTGCGGAGGTGCCATAATAAGCAAGAACGCCGATGCCCCATGGCCAGAGGGTTCTTTTCTAGAAGTATCCGATGTATGGCAACGGAGGTGGTTTTACGTCACAGCTCCCAGAAGCACAAAGTGGGTAGCCGCCCCCGAGTTCCGCTCAGGCCCTCCATCACAGTTAGCGTCTTGGACTGACGTAGGACGGAATTATGGGCCTGCTGGCGATGTACCAGAACTGCAGAATCGTATCCGGTAGCTTATTGAGAGGGACATAAATCTTGTCAGCATAATGCAAGTGATGCTAATCCGGCGGATGTTGTCGTGCAAACGTCGGCCTCTCCGGATGTGGGAGTTTAATCCGGAGGGTCTGCGGACTATTAAACACTTCTTCGGCCTGAAGCTCGAAGGAATGTGTAAATTATTCTTCGGACCACAAGTAAAGTGTCCGGACACCACCAAGGATGCGGGCCTAAGCTGCAATCGCCTAGATGCCCAAGTAAGTAGTCTTAAAGCCGGATACTTCATTTATATTTATCATAACTGTTATTCTAAAAATCCCTCCGTGGCCAGGAATGGCTCAACAAGGCGGAGAGAATCAGGTGTCCGGCGCCACTCCCCGAAGGCTCGCCCGGTCCAACCATTGCCAAGATGCTTGGCCGGGTGCTCAGCAAAATCCCCTCAGGGAAAGGCGAAGGAAAGGGCAGTGAAGCCGAACTTCACACACTATGCATCCAGACCAGGGGAATCGCTACCTCTCCTATGGAGGATAGTCAGGAGGGGAAGGTTAAAGTCTCCTCCCCACGTGGGAAGAAGAGGGCAGCCTCCAAAGACTTGGAGGCGGAGGCGCCCAAGCAAGGGAAGAAGGTATCACCAGGGGGCTCTGCCGCGACGGGCACCCTCACCGCATCGTGCCCGCCAACGGGCCAGCCCTCCACCGAGCCGTAAGTTATTCATTAATTCGAAGGTATGGTGTTACTCCGAGATTCATAACCGGGACTTCGTCTCTTGTAGTCCGGCGAGTAGCTCTTCTCAACAGAGTTCGTCTTCGGGGGACCTTCGTCCGGAGATGATGGAGAGTGAGACTCCACCCACCTCTCCGCCTCATGAAGCGGGCGACACGGAGGTGTCGTCACGGAGGAGTCCGGATCTGCCGAAGCCAGAGGCGAACACGTCAGTCCCCCTGGGCCCGGAGCGTTTGGCTCCCACGGGGGGCGATGAGAAGGGTCCGGCACAGTTCAATGTCCGGCCGGACGTACTAACAGGCCTTCTGGAGCGAGCCGCACTCTCGGAGGAGCACCGCTCTTTAATGAGCATGATGCTCATGAAGATTTCATCCGCTACCAGGGGTTTGAATGAAGCATTTACAAGCCTGCTCAAAGGCTTTGAGGTATGTAGTGAAAAATGCACTATTTTTTGGTTATGAAGCACGCGCTAGGTGTGCTCCCTATGGATAGTAGCCCCTGAGACTCTGGTTGCCCGCCGTAGGCGGCAAACAGGGGATCATATAGTAATGGCTGCGCTGTATATTTGCGCGGGTATATAAGGATCCGGCAGCCGACCAGTCTGTCGAAGTTGCCGAACTAATGAGGCAGATCGGATCTATTGATGCTGATATCACGCTGGTGAACAAATGGCTGGAGGAGTCACAGGGTACGTGCTCTGCTTCCCTTATTATGTTGTATAGGAAAATGCAAAAATGACGTAATGTTTAATACCCTGTGTATGCACTGCAGATGGTGCTGCTGCCGTGGAGGCCCTAAGGGCAGAGCTTGCTCAAGCCAAGGAGCAAGCTCGGGCTAGCAATGTGGCTGCCTTAAAGGCGGCCGAAGAGTTGAGAGTTGAACAGGCTGCTCATCGCCGAAGCGAGGAAAAGATAGCCGAAATGGCTGAAGAGTTGAAAAATGCCGCCGACCGGTATGTGCTCCTTGAAAAGAAGAATAAGGCTAGTTCGGCCGAGCTGGACAAGGCACTTAATGCCGCCAAGGAGATGCGGACCGAGATCCGGGGTATGCGGGAGGAGCTCCAACAAGCCGACAAAATCGTGGCTGGGGGCTCCTACCTACTGCGGACGAAGTTTTTGGATCCAAAGTATGCTCCCCTAGCTAGGCGCTGGAGTCCTGCAGACGCATATGCGGATTTGACAAATAGTACAGTTGACGCTGCCAAGTTCTTCGAGGATCAAAGTGATAAGGAAGTGGAGAAGCTTTTCTGGTTGCAATTCAATGCTCCCACTCGCCCGCTGCTGTTAAATGAGAAGGTGGCTATTGTGGCGGAGCTTCATAGGCTGTTCGGGCTTGCAATGCGGTCTGTAATAGACCATCTTTGGCCAGCAAGGCCCAAGCGGACAGTTATTTTGGTTTGGTGCAACAATTCCTTTGGGTCGTGTCTCGGATTGACGCCATGAGGAGGTCAGCGTGCATAGAGGGTGCGCGGATGGCTCTTGCCCGCGTAAAAGCCTATTGGACAGATATGGAGGCCACTATTGTAGCCACCCAGGATCCGGCGGGTGGCCAATATCCGGCCGAGCACTACTTGGCGCAGGTCACGGAAGGTGCCCGCCTAATAGAGGCGTAGTGTTCGAAGAATGTCCTCTTCGAGTGATAAGTCGAATCATTATAAAAAACAATGTTCATTTTGATTATGAGGCTATATTTATACTTTGTGCCTGAAATTATGATTGTGTCCCCTGTACGGCCATTTTTATATGTATAAGTAGCCGAAAGATAGCAGTCGTTGGCTTCAGCCCCCACGCATATAATGCGGGGGTGTTCGTGAAAAATGTGCTTAATCACACTTCATCCAATGTCTTGGTCCATTAAGGAGGTGATCGCACGTCGAACTAGGCAACCGGACTATATAGCTATAAAACTTTCGCTTAGCCATGGGAGTCTAATGATCGGGCTACTATGTAGCCCCTGGTACATTCGCATGCATCCGAATACGGGCGCGTATGTACATGGCCGGGAAACGTCCCTTCGTTAATGTGGAGGAATCCTTAGAGATTCCGGTGAGTCTTCGAGTGGTTGAACAGTCTCTCGTTGTATCATGACAGTCAGTTTTCGGCTTTCTCTACTGAGGCGCTTATCCAGAATAACCAGGGCGCGATCGCAGTAGTTCTCCTTTGGCCTGCCTTAGCCGATAGTAACGGAACATAAGGCGGCAAACCCAGGAGCCGGGCAAACCCAGCATTTGACCAAAGACATGATTCGGAGCTGATGCATATAAGGCCAAACTCGTGACGCCGAACACTCCCGAAGGTATTCGGTCTTTGTGAAAGAAAATAGGTTGACGAAAGCCTGCTATAAACCCTAAGGTTCCAGGTACGTGCGATGAATCTGTCATGGCAAAATGCCAATAACGGCAGTATCCTCTGTGGGTATGGAACCCATGGGATGGTTAAACAACAAGAGGCAGTAGAAAAGGTTTATACATGGGCTTAATCTAAAAAGAAACCTGTTGAACGGGGCCCTGCTGCACGTCTGCGCCTTTGTCTCCATTGTGCCGTATCCTGGAAGGGTATCGCGTCTACAGTTGTCTGTGAAAAAGAAAAAAGAAAACTCGTAGGAGAGTACAACGTAAGTATGTGATGGATAAAAGTGTTAGACACTGGTCTGCCCATAAGGTTGACCCAGTGTGGGGCTGTATTAAATATTTATAGCCCCTAGTTTCCGCTATGGGAGTACATATACGGTGCCCTGGTTGAATTTTATCCGGGCTACCGGACTCGTCTAACCGCGTCTGTGGTCTTAATGACCAGTCATGTTTATGGTATTTGGAGGCCGCTTATAGTCCAGCCGCCAGGGCCGTCGCGTGTTCCTCTGCGCGTGAAGAGCGCTCTGTGATTCCGCTAACGGTGATGACACCACGTGGACCGGGCATCTTGAGTGTAAGGTAGCCATAATGCGGCAAATGCGTTGAAGCGGGCGAAGGCCGTTCTTCTGAGCAATGCATGATAGCCGCTTTAGAAGGGGGTGATAGTGAAGAGTAGTTCTTCGCTTCTGGAGTTGCCTGGGGAGCCGAATGTTACTTCCAGCACGACGGAGCCCCTGTCGTAGGCTTCAACGCCTGGTATCACCCCTTCAAAGGTGGTGTTGCTTTGGCTAATTCTGGATGGGTTTATCCCCATTCTGCGGACAGTGTCCTCGTATATTAAGTTGAGACTACTGCCACTGTCCAGGAGGACACGGGTGAGACGGTATCCGTTGATTATTGGGTCAAGCACCAAGGCCTGTGATCCTCCACGCCGAATACTAGTTCGGCCGTCCATGTGATCGAAAGTGATCGGACAAGACATCTAGTAGTCAGATGTGGGTACGATGGGCTCTACCTCGTGCGCGTCTCTGAGCGCGCGTTCTTGCCTTCTCATGAATGTGTGAGTTGCGTGGATCATGTTTATTGTTTTAACCTCTGGAGGGAATTTTTTCTGTCCCCCAGTGTTCGGCTGGCGAGGTTCGTCCTCGTCTTCACTTGGTGTTTCCCTCCCTTTGTGTTTGGCATTTAATTTGCCGGCCTGCTTGAAGACCCAGCACTCTCTATGGGTGTGGTTCGCAGGTTTCTCCGGGGTGCCATGAATTTGGCATAGTCTGTCCAAGACTTTGTTCAGACCGGACGGTCCCTCTTTACTGCCTTTGAATGGCTTCTTTTGCTGAGAGCCCCGGAATCCAGCATTAACCGTTGTGTTATCCGGGCTCTCTTCCTTGTTTTGGCGTTTATGTTTATTACGCCGTGGCTTCCCGTTGCCATCCCTTATTCGGATGTGCTGGGGTCGCTGGTGCCTTTATGGGCTAACCAGCTATCTTCACCTGTGCAAAAGCGGGTCATAAGGCTTGTTAAGGCTGCCATTGTCCTTGGCTTTTCCTGGCCGAGGTGTCTGGCGAGCTATTCGTCACGGATGCTATGTTTGAATGCCGCTAAGGCTTCGGCGTCCGGACAATAGACAATTTGATTCTTTTTAGTGAGGAATCTGTTCCAAAGGTTGCGGGTGGACTCTCCGGGTTGTTGGATTATGTGACTTAGATCGTCTGCGTCCGGAGGCCGGACATAAGTCCCTTGAAAGTTGGCCCTGAAAGCGTCCTCGAGTTCCTCCCAACTCCCAATTGAGTTTTCAGGGAGGCTTTTCAACCAGTGCAGAGCTGGTCCCTTCAGCTTGAGGGGAAGGTATTTGATGACATGGAGATTGTCCCCACGAGCCATGTGAATATGCAGGATAAAATCCTCGATCCAGACCCCGGGGTCTGTCGTTCCGTCATATGCCTCTATGTTCACAGGTTTGAAACCTTGTGGGAATTCATGGTCCAGTACTTCTTTGGTGAAGCACAGGGGGTGAGCAGCCCCTCTGTATTTGGACGCGACGTGGCATGTAGTCGGCTGTTGTTGTGTCCGGAGTTTATTCCGAACTGGTATGTGGCCTGTATTAGCGTTTGGGTGACCATAGTCCCTCGCCGGGGTGTGTCCTTTGGATCCGTAGATGGACCTGGCTACACCGGCCTTCTTATCCAGCTTCTCACGTAGATCATGCGCGGTGCCAGTAGCCGCCCTGTTGTGGTTGTGAAGCGGTACCTCTGGTCTCCTGGTTGTATTATTCTTTGGTGGAACGGCCTCGTCGTCGAATTCTGGCAGTAGCATGCATTTTGGATAGCTCTTTGTATGGCGATCGTCGCCATATCTTTCTTCGGTGTCTAGCACTTTGTTCCATCTGCGGCTGAGCTTTTCCTGTGCGGCCTTAAGCCATTGTTTCTGCTTCTTTAGACTTCTTGTTGTGGCCATAAGCTTTCGGTGGAGGTTGTCTCATTCCACTTGTTCGTCCGGGATGATGAATGCATCGTCGCCCAGACTATGTTCCTGTTCTGGGGCGGTTTCATGAGCGCGTCCCTCCTTATCATTGCGATCGGGTATTTGCTCCGAACTTGGTTTGGCGTGACCTGGCTCGTCCTGCTCCATCGCTGGGTCCATGTGGTCGTTACTACCTTCGGGGCTTACTGGTATGTCGACCCTTCTTGCGCTCTTGTCGCTATTTTTTCCTGTTGCTGGACTTTGAGCGGTGTCTGTGCCACCATTTTGGCGTTTGCCCGGGTGTTTTATCGTCCGGATTATCGCTGTCGTCCTTCTTGGGTGCGTCTACCATGTATATATCATGTGACAAGGTAGTAGTCCCGCGCCCCAGAGATTCTGAAGCTTCTCCTGCATCGTCGTCCATATCGTCGATGTCTTCGGAGTCGAAGTTAAGAACGTCGGTTAAATCATCGATCGCAACAATGAAGTGGGTGGTGGGTGGGCAACGAATTCCTTCATCGCCTGCTTCCCACTTAGGCCGGACATAGTTCGGCCCAGAGCCTCTTGACAAAGAGAGAGACTTTAATGAGTTCAGCATGTCGCCGAAGGGCGAGTGCTGGAAGATGTCCGCAGCGGTAAACTCCATTACCGGAGCCAAACTTGGTTTGGCTGGCTCAAGGGTATGCCGGAACCAACAGCCGGATACGAGTCCGGGGGTCCGGGGTTACAAGCCTCCACAGAGATGAGACCTGTGTTTGGCTCCATCGTCGATGAGTCCACACCTCCGTCCTTGGGCAACGCGATCTGCTCCGGATTTAGATCTGGGGCTGCTGCAGGGATGATGTCCTGAGCATTGTCCAACAGCAGGTCTAGGCCGTGCTCCTCGTGACTGTCCGGCGCTCCTGGCACAGGGCCGAATCCATCGAAGATCAAATCTCCGCGAACATCCGCCGTGTAGTTCAAGTTTCCGAACCTGATCTGGTGGCCAGGGGCGTAGCTGTCGATCTGCTCCAGATGGCCAAGCGAATTAGCCCGCAGTGCGAAGCCGCCGAACACAAAGATCTGTCCGGGGAAAAAAGTCTCGCCCTGGACCGTGTTGTTGACGATTGAAGACGCCATCAAGCCTTGAAGCGATGACACAGAGGAACTCTCAATGAAAGCACCAATGTCGGTGTCAAAACCGGCGGATCTCGGGTAGGGTGTCCCGATCTGTGCGTCTTAGGCTGATGGTAATAGGGAGCAAGGGACACAATGTTTACCCAGGTTCGGGCCCTCTCGATGGAGGTAAAACCCTACTTCCTGCTTGATTAATATTGAAGATATGAGTAGTACAAGAGTAGATCTACCACGAGATCGTAGAGGCTAAACCCTAGGAGCTAGCCTATGATGGTATGATTGTGATTGTGATCGGCCTTCTAAGGACCATCCTCTCCGGTTTATATAGACACCAGAGAGAGCTAGGATTTACATGGAGTCGGTTATAAGGAAGGAAACATAATATCCGGATCGCCAAGCTTGTCTTCCACGCAAAGGAGAGTCCCATCCGGACACGGGCCGAAGTCTTGAGTCTTGTATCTTCATGCTTCAATAGTCCGGACGATGTATATAGTCCGGCTGTCCGGATACCCCCTAATCCAGGACTCCCTCACCCTCCACCCACTCTTCATTCATGGAGAGAGATCAGAACATGCCTACACTTCCAACATACATTTTCTGAGAGAGAACCACCTACACTTGTGTTGAGGTCAAGATATTCCATTCCTACCACAAGAATCTTGATCTCTAGCCTTCCCCAAGTTGCTTTCCACTCAAATCTTCTTTCCACCAAATCCAAATCCTGTGAGAGAGAGTTGAGTGTTGGGGAGACTATCATTTGAAGCACAAGAGCAAGGAGTTCATCATCAACACACCATCTATTACCTTTTGGAGAGTGGTGTCTCCTAGATTGGTTAGGTGTCACTTGGGAGCCTCCGTTAAGATTGTGGAGTTGAACCAAGGAGTTTGTAAGGGCAAGGAGATCGCCTACTTCGTGAAGATCTACCCGAGTGAGGCAAGTCCTTCGTGGGCGACGGCCATGGTGGGATAGACAAGGTTGCTTCTTCATGGACCCTTCGTGGGTGGAGCCCTTCGTGGACTCGTGCAACCGTTACACTTCGTGGGTTGAAGTCTCCATCAATGTGGATGTACGATAGCACCACCTATCGGAACCACGGATAAAAAATCTCCATGTCAACATTGCGTTTGCTTCCTCAAACTCCTCCCTTTACCTTCATATGCAATTGTTTTACATTCCGCTGCTATACTCTTAGAATTGCATGTGTAGGTTGATTGCTTGACTTGTTCTAAGTTGCTAAAATCTGCCAAGAACTAAAATCGGGAAAAGGCTAGGTTTTTATTTGGTCAGGTAGTCTAATCACCCCCCCCCCCTCTAGACATACTTTCGATCCTACATCACCTTAGCAGCAAAAATTTGCAATAAATAAAGCACTAGAACAAAAACTAATTGGACCATTGAAGGAGTCACATACCGAAGAACAATCCCCCAAAGCGGTTTTTTGAATGGAGCTTTGAGCAAGGAGATCGAAAATGACAGCAAAACGAGCAAGAACACGGGTTTGAGCTACGGGAGAGTTTTTTCTGGAGGAAGACGAAGTATGTGGGTGCTGGAATAAGTGGAGAGGGGTCACATGGGGCCCACAAGGCAGGGGGGCGCGCCCAGAGGGTAGGGCGCGCCCTCCACCCTCATGACCAAATGGCGGGTCCCCCTGGTGTGTTCTAAGTGCCAGATATTCTCAAATGTTCTACAAAAAATCATACTCAATTTTCAGGGCATTTGGAGAACTTCTATTTTTGAGGTATTTTTTTATTGCATGGATAATTCAGAAAACAGATAGAAAATACTATTTTTCTTTATTTATTCTAAATAACAGAAAGTAAAAGGAGGGTATAGAAGGTTGTGCTTTCTAACTTCATCCATCTCATGCTCATCAAAAGGAATCCACTAACAAGGTTGATCAAGTCTTGTTAGCAAACCTCCTTCAAATAACATGGAACCGAAGAATTTTAGTATAACACTAGATTACCTCAACAGGGATATGCATGTCCCCAACAATAAGAATATCATATTTCTTTTTGACAGTAGGAAGAGGGAATTCAAAACCTCCAATAGTAAGTGTTGAAATTTCCAATAGAATTGATACTATGAACTTGAGGTTGTTTCTTTGGAAAGTGTACCGTATGCTCATTACCATTAACATGAAAAGTGACATTGCCTTTGTTGCAATCAATAACAGCCCCTGCAGTATTTAGAAAAGGTCTACCAAGGATGATCGACATACTGTCATCCTCGGGAATATCAAGAATAACAAAGTCTGTTAAAATAGTAACGTTTGCAACCACAACAGGCAAATCCTCACAAATACCGATGGGTATGGCAGTTGATTTATCGGCCATTTTCAAAGAGATTTCAGTAGGTGTCGACTTATTCAAATCAAGTCTACGGTATAAAGAGAAAGGCATAACACTAACACCGGCTCCAAGATCACATAAAGCAGTTTTAACATAGTTTCTTTTAATGGAGCATGGTATAGTTGGTACTCTTGGATCTCTGAGTTTCTTTGGTATTCCACCCTTAAAAGTGTAATTAGCAAGCATGGTGGAAATTTCAGTTTCCGGTATCTTTCTTTTATTTGTAACAATATCTTTCATATACTTAGCATAAGGATTCATTTTAAGCATATCAGTCAAACGCATACGCAAAAAGATAGGTCTAATCATTTCAGCAAAGCACTCAAAATCCTCATCATCCTTTTTCTTGGATGGCTTATGAGGAAAAGGCATGGGTTTCTGAACCCATGGTTCTCTTTCTTTGTCGTGCTTCCTAGCAATGAAGTCTCTCTTATCATAACGTTGATTCTTTGATTGTGTGCTATCAAGATCAACAACAGGTTCAATCTCTACCTCATTATTATTACTAGGTTGATCATCAAGATGAACATCATCATTAACATTATCACTAGGTCCATGTTCATTACCAGATTGTGTTTCAGCATCAGAAATAGAAATATCATTGGGATTCTCGGGTGTGTCAACAATAGGTTCACTAGAAGCATGCAAAGTCCTATCATTTTTCTTTTTTTCTTAGAAGGACTAGGTGCATCAATATTATTTTTCTAAGAATCCTGCTCAACTCTCTTAGGATGGCTCTCAGGATACAGAGGTTCTTGGGTCATTTTACCACCTCATAACTCTAACAACATTATCATTGTTCTTATTATTTAATTCATTGAGCAGATCATCTTGTGCCTTAAGTACTTGTTCTACTTGAGTGGTAACCGTGGATGCATGTTTACTAATAAGCTTAAGGTCACCTTTAACTCTAGACATATAATCACTCAAGTGTTCAACCATATAATCATTATGTTTCAATTGTCTACCAACATAAGCATTGAAGTTTTCTTGTTTAACAATGAAATTATCAAACTCATCCAAGCATTGACTAGCAGACTTATTACGAGGAATGTCACCTTCATCAAATCTATAAAGTGAATTTACCTTTACTACCTGTGCCGGGTTATCAAGACCATGTATTTCTTCAATAGGTGGTAAATCCTTAACATCTTCAGCTTTAATACCTTTTTCTTTCATAGACTTCTTTGCCTCTTACATATATTCAGGACTGAGAAATAGAATACCCCTTTTATTTGGAGTTGGCTTAGGAGTTGGTTCAGGAAGTGTCCAATCATTATCATTACTCAATATATTATTCAATAGCAATTCAGCTTGCTCAACAGTTCTTTCCCTGAAAACACAACCAACACAACTATCCAGGTGGTCTCTCGAAGCATCGCTTAGTCAATTATAAAAGATATCAAGTATTTCGTTTTTCTTGAGAGGATGATCAGGCAAAGCATTAAGTAATCGGAGAAGCCTCCCCCAAGCTCGTGGGAGACTTTGTTCTTCAATTTGCACAAAACTAAATATTTGCACAAAAAGGTCTTGAATAACCCACAAGTATAGGGGATCATAACAGTTTTTGAGGGTAGAGTATTCAACCTAAATTTATTGATTCGACACAAGGGGAGCCAAAGAATATTCTCAAGTATTAGCAGTTGAGTTGTCAACTCAACCACACCTGAAAGACTTAATATCTGCAGCAAAATATTTAGTAGCAAAGTAGTATGGAAGTAACGGTAATGGTGGCAAATGTAACAGTAGCAGTTTTGTAGTAATGGTAACAGTGGCAACGGAGAAGTAACGTAACAAAGATCAATATGTGAAAAGCTCGTAGGCAATGGATCAAGGATAACTATGTCAGATGCAATTCCTCATGCAACAGTTATAACATAGGGTGACACAGAACTAGCTCAGTTCATCAATGTAATGTAGGCATATATTCCGAATATAGTCATACGTGCTTATGGAAAAGAACTTGCATGACATCTTTTGTCCTACCCTCCCGTGGCAGCGAGGTCCTATTGGAAAATAAGGGATATTAAGGCCTCCTTTTAATAGAGTACCGGACCAAAGCATTAGCACTTAGTGAATACATGAACTCCTCAAACTACGGTTATCACCGGGAAATGTCCCGACTATTGTCACTCCGGGGTTGCTGGATCATAACACGTAGTAGGTGACTATAACTTGCAAGGTAGGATCAAGAACTCACATATATTCATGAAAACATAATAGGTTCAGATCTGAAATCATGGCACTCGGGCCCTAGTGACAAGCATTAAGCATGGCAAAGTCATAGCAACATCAATCTTAGAACATATGGATACTAGGGATCAAACCCTAACAAAACTAACTCGATTACATGGTAAATCTCATCCAACCCATCACCGTCCAGCAAGCCTACGATGGAGTTACTCACGCATGGTACGATGGGATTACTCACGCACGGCGGTGAGCATCATGAAATTGGTGATGAAGGATGGTTGATGATGACGATGGCAATGGATTCCATCTCCGGAGCCCCAAACAGACTCCAGATCAGCCCTTCCTAGAAAGAACAGGGCTTGGCGGCGGCTCCGTGTTGTAAAACGCGATGATCCTTCTCTCTGATTTTTTTTCTCCCCGAACATGAATATATAGAGTTGGAGTTGAGGTGTGTGGAGGTCTAGGGGAGCCACGAGGGAGGGGGCGCACCCTGCACCCTCGTGGACAGGGTGTGGGCCTCCTTCTGTTGATTCTTTCGTCAATATTTTTTATTAATTCCAAAACGTGACTCCGTGAAGTTTCGGGTCATTCCGAGAACTTTTATTTCTGCACTAAAATAACACCATGGCAGTTCTGCGAAAAACAAACTCCCCCAAGCTTAAACCATTGCTCGTCCTTAAGCAATTCAGTTGACAAACTGAAAGTGGCAAAGAAAAACTTTTACGAACTCTGTTTGATCTTGTTGTTGCAAATATGTAAAGTCAGCATTCAAGTTTTCAGCAAAGATCATGAACTAACCACATTCACAATAACATTTAGGTCTCATGTTTACTCATATCAATGGCATAATCAACTAGCGAGCAATAATAATAAATCTCAGATGACAACACTTTCTCAAAACAATCATAATATGATATTACAAGATGGTATCTCACTAGCCCTTTCTGAGACCGCAAAACATAAATGCAGAGCACCCCTGAAGATCAAGGACTGACTAGACATTGTAATTCATGGCAAAAGAGATCCAGTAATGGTCATACTCAATGCAGATTAATAGCAATGCATGCAAATGATAGCGGTGCTCTCCAACTGGTGCTTTTTAATAAGAGGATGATGACTCAACATAAAAGTAAATAGATAGGCCCTTCACAGAGGGAAGCAGGGATTTGCAAAGGTGCCAGAGCTCGAGTTTTGATACAGAGATAAATAATATTTTGAGCGGCATACTTTCATTGTCGACATAACAATCAAAAGATCTCGATATCTTCAATGCTACATACATTATAGGCGGTTCCCAAACAGAATGGTAAGTTTATACTCTCTCATCACCAACAAGCACATTCCACGGCTGGTTCGAAACAACGGGTATCGTCCAACTAACAACAATCCTAGGGTACCGTCCGAAAAAACGCGATGAATCCTTCTCTCTGATTTTTTTTCTCCCCGAATGTGAATATATAGAGTTGGAGTTGAGGTCGGTGGAGGTTCAGGGGACCCACGGGGAAGGGGGCGCGCCCTGCACTCTCGTGGACAGGGTGTGGGCCCCTTTCTGTTGATTCTTTCGCCAATATTTTTTATTAATTACAAAATGTGACTCCGTGAAGTTTCAGGTCATTCCGAGAACTTTTATTTCTGCACAAAAATAACACCATGGCAGTTCTGCTAAAAATAGCGTCAGCCCGGGTTAGTTCCATTCAAATCATGCAAGTTAGAGTCCAAAACAAGAGCAAAAGTGTTTGAAAAAGTAGATACGTTAGAGACGTATCAACCATGAATGTGATAGTTGGACCGGCCACCTTCAGGGATCGTTTGGTTGTCACGTATCCCTCCGGGATCCCTGTTGAAACCCAGGGCGTGTAACCCATGGGGCAAGTCAACCCGGGGAAAGCCCACGGCGCATTTGGTCGCTCGCCCACCACGGGCTTTCCTCCCCGATCCCCGTCATTTCCACGGAGAAACAATCCACACCTCCAGGGGTCGGGGAGAAAACCCTCCAGGCGACGGCACTAGTGGCGGAGAACAGCGCATCGACCTTCCTCACGCGACGGTTCCAAAGCGATGGCCTCGGCGGCGACGACGGCGGCCCAGCGGTCGTCCTTCTCCGGTCCCCAAGACCCCGCTTCAAAGTCTTGTTTCTCCCGTTCATGCCCAATGAATTGTGGTTGCAGATCTAACGTGAGCATTGATGAGTAATGGCTGCAGATCTAACTCACATGTTCCTCTTCTTTCACCTGCAGACCAGTAATGGATGCAGATCTAACTCACTAGCTAGTGCACTGATGAATGAGCTCTTTTTTATTTGGGGTTAATAAAGTTGTGATCTATATTTTAATGCCTTCATACCACTAAGTTTAGATCAGAATCACTACTACTAAGTTCAAATCAGAAGCACTACATTGGTAGTATATCCAGTGATTGAATTGTATGGAGCCAACCTATATAGTAAATATCTCAATTCTTGATTAGAGTGTGCAGTTTGGTGCTATTCTTCACATATCTTACTATGGTTGCTGCCCTTTTTTATATCTATATATGCATGTTTGATTATTGCTCATGTAGCTATGGGATGTATCTATGGATTTTGCTTGTACTTGCTTTGAAGTATGACAAATCTCAGTTCTTTGGATGTTGGTCATACCTATTCCTTTATGGAGGTGTAGTAGCAGTTTTCTTTTGTAAATGGTTAGCACAATACAACATTTAATTTCACCCTAAATGAGCAGTTAATATGGTTAGAAGCAGATATGTTCACTTTTATCTTGCTGCAATTTTTGTTATCTGTTCTTTAGGTCGCTGCTGACGAAAAGTATAGTAACTTAGTGATGATAAAAAAAGGAAGTACAGTAGCTTGTCAGATAACTAAGAAGGCTACTTTTTGTTTCATCGAGATAGTTATTTATATGCTAGTTTGATGTTTGGTCGAGATAATTATTTGAGATAATCTTTGGTGCAATCAAATAACCCCATTAGCTGGCTGATCCAGTCTTCTAGTTTGATTTCTTTGATTTTGTTCAGTTCATCAAAGGTGATTGGTTCCTAGTCCAATGAAGGAGTTAGGAGTACAGCATAGGTGACTCCAGATATGCAGCAGTGTATGTATTCTCATCTTAATTATGACGCATTAGACATTGATAAGCAACTAAAGAAGCTCGCTCTGCTTCTTGTGCATTAATATGTGTACTAGCATTCTCAGGTTTGTGCCGATTAAGTCGCTCTTGTTTAGTTAGTTTTGTTAGTGAAGCTCAAGCAAACATCCTTTTGCAACGGGCTTAAAGATTGATCCCCACTCAGACTTTAGACTTGATTATTAACCTAATGTATTTTGCTTTAATAAATAGGTGATCCAAAGGCGAAAGGACAGTGCAGCTTGGCCTGGAGATTGAGACAAACAAAGTTACTACTTCATGCATGATAGGTGAGGTATGTTTCTTGAGAAATGACTGAAAATACCTATATAAAATATCCGGAGGCGTCGGCGGCGGTGACGTGCTATTAAGGACCTCTTCCAACTTATGCAAAAGTTTTCTACAGAACTTCTTCCAAAATAATAATACTTCTCATGTTAATCTTATAATATTTCTGTGATGTGTATATATGCTCCTCATGATCATTGTCACGTAGTAGCAGTAGTAATAATAAAGCTTGATCATGTTAATCTTACAATATGCTTTTTCTGCTCTGCTGACCAAATGCCTCCCTCTCTTTTTCTTCCTTGACTGCTTCAGTTTATCCCAGATTGTATTATTTTCTTAAACTGAACGTGTTGCTTGAGTGCTTGACTAATTTGGAACTGATCAGTTTTCTTATAGCCGGTTGTCGGAGAGTTCAGACAACCGAGAGGTACAATATCATGTCTGCTTCCTGTTAATTCCTTTATTGGAAGGCATGCTGATGCAGGTTCTGTTACTTAGATTAGGATCAGTCGAACTGGATTAGCAATGTCCATAACAAATTGCATCTTTCCATGCTCGGTTTACCTTGTGCAGCTAGTATGTGTGCCCTTTTTTATCCAGTAGAGAGGTTTCTGATTTGTTTAACCACTTGGACAGAAAAATCCATGCTGATATTTGATAATGTAATATCGTACAATGATTATTGTTTTTAAGAAGTAAAAAAAACATACTTAAAATCACTACCTTTTCTCTGCAGGTTTCTTGCCGGAAGTTGATGGAAATATTCAAGAAGTTGATGATGGAAGTTACTCCGAGCTTAGTATGGAGCATGGACAGTTCACATAACTGCAATTTAATAAATGGAACAAAATATTGTATACTTTTGGACTTGTAACTACAAGTACCATTTTCCCTGCTGATGATGCATAATTTGTTTGACTTGACATGTAATTAAGACTGGTATGCATGTGTGGATGTGAGTTGAATATATTCTAAATATTGTGTATTTTGATTTTCCTGAATTTCCCTTCAAAATTATATTTCAGATTTTATTCTCAATTGTTTTCAACCTCTGTGAAACGGGACAGTATATATACTGGAATTGCTATGACGTTTTTGTGGAAAATACTGTATTCATTTGTGGCCAGTTTTGATTAAAATGGGTGAATTCGATTTTTGCATGTCCCCTCCCTTTTCCCTTGGTGTCCAAACAGCAAAGGGGTATTTCCCGTGGTGGTCCTGGGATCCCAGGTGAGCAGGGAAATCCCCCCTTGGGGGCTTATTGCCCAGGGTTTGTCATCCCCAACAACCAAATTAGCCCTCAATGGCAAAACCTCGGTGTTCGGGAAGGTGTTTTGGGGTGGGACTGAGGTGTTGCACACCAATGTGACGGATCTCCGGACTCGGCGCTGCTAGGCCTGGCGTACATGCTTTCGCATGGGCGTCGCCTAGTGCACGAACTAGAGTTGGTTACTGCTCGTATGTGTGACGCAGTGAGGTGACTTTTCTCCCTTTTTTATTTTTTGTTTGTTTAAATCTTGAAATATTCTAAACATATATATTCTTTACTTAAATATTTAAGAATGTTCACCGCTCATCTAAAAAATGTCCGTCAATGTTACAATTTTGTTCGCACAATTTTCAGAAAAATGCTCGTGACATTTAAAACGTGTTCACATTTAAAATATTGTTCATTATATATTTTTCAAATGTTCATGAAAATGTAAAAGTTTGTTCATGTAATTCATAAATATATTTGTACAATTCAAAAAAAAATTAATGACATTTGAATATGTTCACGTGTTTAAAAAACATGTTTCATGAC